>NC_031989.1:96120881-96168381 GCF_001879085.1 Nicotiana attenuata | reverse complement strand
GGTACGTATCAACAGATGTGGACGTGGCAATAGCCGAAATTATAATCGTCATCATTGTGGTAATGAGAATATTAAGGATTCTCAAAATAATCCTTCACTTTGTGAAATTTATCATCGATTTGACATGAGATTTTATAGAGCACATATGGGATTATGGTCCATTCATGATGTGAATGTGACAACATGTGATTTATGAATACATATTCATTCTTGGAAGAATATGAACGTGCTACTAGTAGTGAATACACCACACTCACTTCTAGAATGAGGTTTGAGAAGAAATAAGAAAATAATATCATTATTATGACATGAATGGTCATTGGTCACATACCTATTGTACGCCAAAATTTTTGGTGATGTGATTATTAAAGACAACAGTAATGCAAGGAACAGATCTTGAATAGAATTTTGACCATGACCATAATGGTATAACTTTCTCTTTAAAAGAGATATTCATCATATGGATGTTGATGAATATGTGATAGTACCAAATTAATTGAGAGCTCTGAAAGAGCCAATTATACTATTTTGGAGAAATAAAATTGATTATCAATAAGATATTGTGTTGTAGTAAGTCTCAAAGAAACTTAATTGAGTTTCTAAAGTATTCGCGAAAGCGGTTGGTTATATTGAGACTATAAATAAAGAAAAGATTTAATTGTCGGGCAGAAATTAAACAAATTGCCAGGAAGGACAGTTAATTCAAATAACAAGACCCTATAGGCATGCTTGCTAATGCACATTTGTTGAAAACATGTACAGATCCTATGAACATGATTTCTAATGCACAGAACTGAACGAAAATCCTATAAGTAGGATCTCTAGTATGCAAATGTAAAATACAGAATCAGCATGATTATGAAAGTCCTATAGGTAGGATTTCTAAGCGCAATATAATGCTCACATAATTCAACCAGCTTAATTAAATCCTATAGGCAGGATTTCTACCCAGTTTTAACAAAAGATATAAGAAGAACCCCCCAACTTTACTAAATATTTCCAAATATGTTATTATAGAGTTATTACATACCAGAATAGCTAAATGAATTATATAAGTATCATTTACACTATCGGGAGCCTTCAAAGGCCCAAATTGTAAGGCCCCGTAAAAATTTCTATTCAAAACCCGAGAGCTCGTAGTTCCAAGTTAGGAAGCTCGCCGCGGTTTGGACCCTTTGGATTGATCTATGCATTAAAAAGTTAAGGAAAAATATTTTCTAGAAAAGTGCATTTATGCGGTCCTTATACGGTCACATAATAGCTACGCGGACTGCATAGTCGCTGCAGAGTCAGACAGTTTGATGGTAATTTTGAGGTCAACAATGCGACCAACATAATCAATATGCGGGTCGCATAGTCATCGCATAATTCCCTTGAAATTTTGCGAGGGGCAGTTCTGCGGTGCATTATGCGACCGTAGAACAGGTATGCGGACCGCATTCCTGTCGCATACTCGGGCAGTTTGCGGTCCATTTCGCGGGCCGCATGTCAATTATGCGATCGCATATGCAATCGTAGATTGTGTCGGGGCTCCTATTTTCTAACTTTTAAAGCCCGACCCATCCCATTAAAAATACCTTATCCGACCATTTTTATGTTATTTTACTACATATAGAGTGAGAGAGGAAGTCTAGAGAGAGAGGGAGTGATCCTCATCAAGTCCCCACTCAATTCTTGCCCCAAATCCTTGAAGATTGTCAAATGAAATCATTAGGTCTTCACCCTAAGAGGTAAGAACTTGTGCCCTAATCTATAATTTCGAAATTTCTACTAAAATAAGTGATTAGCAAGTGGGTTCATGGGTATAAGGGCTGATAATCTTTCATGCATAAAAGATAATGGGGTATGGGGAGGTTGTGAACTAAAAAGATAGCAATTGGAGTATAAGATTGAAGAAATCTCTCACAAAAGGGACTTAAGATAACAATGCACACTTAGTGCTTGATAATATGCTCAAATGAGCTAGAATCTTAATCATGTCTCTAATTCTTGGTTCAATGTGTAATTCCTATAAAATAGATTGAAGTTGCTAAGAGTCCCGGAACTTTGTAAGAATTTAAGGAAAAGCTCTATTGAGGTATGTGTGGCTAAAACCCCGTCTTTTTAGAAATTGAGCTCGGTGTTTGTGTAAATCCGGTAAGATTAAAGTTGGATTGTTGTATTGATTGTTATTTCACATGAATTGGTGTTGCAACTTTATATACGTGAAAGATGTGTCTCAATATGATCAATGTGTTATTCTTGATAACTTGAAAAGGTACGAAGAATACGAATCATGTATTGAAATGCTTAGACCATAAATCAAGATTGAAGCTGTGTTTGTTGTGCCATCTATGTTAAGTCCTATATATGCTTACAATTTAAATTGCTCTTGTGTGCACCTATTATCCTAAATTGCAAAGCTAACATTGAAATTGGGAATGATGTGAAATGTGGCCTAGTGCCAAAAATAATGTGATAGTTGTGGCCCCAAGTGCCTATGAAATGATATATGTGAAACAAAGATTGAAACGAGATGAGTAATGAGAAGGGAACAACGCCTTGGTAAGGCGGCCTAGCCGATCGGGCCGAGATCGGACGTCATGCCGCACACATGGTGGTATTGTGCTGATATTGAATTCCGAAAAAAGGGAAAATGAGATTGTGATTGAAGTATATGTCTCAAATGAGGCAACCTAGCCGATCGGGTCGAGATCGGACTCCGCTCAAAATAGCGATGCCATAGCGGATAATGCCGATCGCGCGTAGCGGAGTGTCCTCCTCTCAAAGTCTTGGTGAGCCCCTTTCTCCTTCAAGGGGTTATGTTGTACATCTTTTATTGTAGACTTTCACTTTTGAGGTATAGCTGGAGCCTTATTGCCGGCGTTGTCATAACTTGTCTTTTGTATCCATAGAGGCTCCGTAGACGTTTGCGTGGGTTATGTATGGGTGTTGGATGGGTTAATGAACTGTGTTGTAACTCCATACTCTGGTTCTTGTAAGCTATAACTGTATGAAATCTTGGAAACTTAGCCATGATTTAAGATTTGTGATATAAAAATTAACTAACAATGTTGAATGTTCGATTTTGCTATTATCTAAATAAACGAAAGCATGGTTTCCTTAATCGTAATGAGTTAGGTAGAAAGTGTTAATAAGGCTTGCTCAGTTGGGTTCACTCGATTGAGCGCCAGTCGCGCCTCCCGAGGTTGGGGCGTGACAAACTTGGTATCAGAGCCTAAGGTTTTAAAGTGTCCTAGGACGTCTCGGAGCCGTGTCTAGTAGAGTCCTTCTTATCGGTATGAAGTCGACCACATCTATAAGTTGGAGGCTACTTGGGCATTAGGAATAACACCCTTCCTTGATATTTTGGATCGTGCGGCAATTGTGAAACTATTCCTCCTCTAACTAGTGCATTCCTTCAATTTTCAGTACATGGCACCTAAGAAGAAAGCCAGAATTGGCCAAGGAGCTAGTGCCACCCCAGGAGTGGCCGATGATTCACTACTTGATATTGCGGGGGAGGATAATCGCCCTGCTATCACCCTACCTGATTCTTCTATTCCGGAGCGGACTACCTCAGTTCCTATACCTGCGGTGGGTACCACCATCCCTCCCATTGATACTCCTATTCCGCCTCCAGCCCCAGCTTCCGGTTCTAGTATTTCTGATGGCCTCTCAGGCCCAGAGGTCAGGTGCTGCACCCAGTTCATCTAGCCAGCAAGGGGATTCCACCAGTTCTAGGGTGAACAGATTTCTTCAGTTAGACCCTCCAGTGTTTACGGGTGCCAATCCGGAAGAAGACCCTCAGGATTTTATTGATGAGATGCACAAGACCCTCAGGGTTATGTGTTTGACTGAGACAGAGGGAGTAGAGTTAGCTGCCTACCGTCTAAAAGGGGTGGCCTATTCGTGGTTTGAGTTGTGGTAAGATTCCCGTGAGGAGGGGAGCCCTCCCGCGAGGTGGAGCGAGTTTGCCGATACCTTTATAGATCATTTCCTGCCTGCTGAGACAAGGGCAGCCCGTGCAGCAAAGTTTGAGAATCTGAATCAAGGTAGCAGAAGTGTGGGATTACCATATGGAGTTTGCCCGCCTGTCCAAATATGCTATTCACATATTGCCCACGATGGAGGCTAGGGTGCGCCGATTTGTTCAGGGCCTTAATCCTTTGACTATTAATGAGGCTTCTATAGATGATTTGAATTCTGACATGAATTATGGGAAGATGGTGGCATTTGCTCAGGCCACGGAGAATCGTAAACTGAAGAACAGAATGGAGAGAGAGGGTAACAGAAAGACCCGGTCTATGGGCAACATGGGTGAGTCACTAGGTGGGGGAAGATCAGCTTTTTGGGGAGGATCATCAGGGCCGTCCCAATCTGTTGCACAGTCTTCAGCCTGTGCACCGCCATCAGGGCCCATCCAGCAGCAGTGGTGGAGTCGTTTTAGGCCCAGTTAGGGCGACAGGGGATCCCACCAGTGCGGTCAGTCAGGAGAGAGGTCCCAGCGGCAGCAGAGGTCCCCGTGCCCCAGGTGCGAGAAGATACACTCACGGATTTGCTACTTGGAGTTACCCGTATTCTATGGATGTGGGATGAGGGGTCATATTCAGAGGCATTGTCGTGTATCCCGCCAAGGAGCGGGTAGGGGCACAGCACAGCCAGCCAGCCCATCGGCTGCTACATCTTCAGCCCCCTCTCCAGCTCGAGGTACCCCAGCACCCGCGGGGCGTGGTGCAGCTAGGGGTGGTGCGCAGAGTTCGGGAAGACCCAGCCGGTTCTATGCTATGAGTGGTCGCCAGACTGTAGAGGCTTCTCCAGATGTTGTTACAGGTATTCTGACTGTCCAATCTCATGATGTGTATGCACTTATTGACCCCGGTTCCACCTTGTCCTATGTTACTCCTTTTGTTGCTATGGAATTTGGGATAGAACCGGATCAGCTTCATGAGCCACTTCGGTGTCTACTCCGATTGGTGAGTCAATTACGGCTGCTCGAGTTTATAGAGGTTGTGTTGTCACGGTACGTGGTAGGGATACCATGGCCGATCTCATTGAGTTGGGAATGGTCGATTTTGATGTAATAGTGGGAATGGATTGGCTTTATTCATGTTTTGCCAAGCTTGATTGTCGAACTAGAACTATGAGGCTTGAGTTTCCTAATGACCCCGTTGTTGAATGGAAGAGGGATAATGTAGGGCCTAAAGGTCGGTTTATTTCTTACCTTAATGCCGCGAAGATGATCAAGAAGGGGTGTATCTACCATTTAGTTTGGGTTACGAACACCGATGCTGAGGCACTTAGCGTTGACTCCGTGCCAGTTCTGAATGAATTTCCGGATGTCATTCCAGATGAGCTCCTGGGATTCCACCAGACAAGGAGATTGATTTTGGGATCGATGTGATGCCAGGCACGCAGCCTATATCAATTCCACCTTACAGAATGGGAATTGAAAGTGCTAAAGGAAAAATTGAAGGATTTGTTAGAAAAGGGTTTCATCCGGCCAAGTGTGTCACCATGGGGCGCACCGGTTTTGTTTGTAAGGAAGAAAGATGGGTCGCTGCGGATGTGTATTGACTACCGGCAACTTAACAAAGTCACAATCAAAAACAAATAACCTCTACCAAGGATAGATGACTTGTTTGATCAATTGCAAGGTGCTACGTGTTTTTCAAAAATTGACTTGCGGTCCGGGTATCATCAACTGAAGATAAGGGAGCAAGATATTCCGAAAACAGCTTTCAGGACTCGGTATGGGCACTTTGAATTTCTGGTAATGTCTTTTGGGCTAACAAATGCCCCGGCAGCCTTCATGGATCTTATGAATCGAGTCTTCAAGCCTTTTCTAGACTCCTTTGTGATAGTATTCATTGACGATATTCTTGTGTATTCCCGAAGTCGAGAGGATCATGCTAACCATCTCAAGGCAGTTCTGCAGACTCTTCAGCAACACCAATTGTATGCGAAATTTTCGAAATGTGAATTTTGGCTTGAATCTGTCGCTTCCTTGGGTCATGTCGTCTCCAGGGAAGGAATCATTGTTGATCCTCAAAAGATTGCAGCAGTGAAGAATTGGCCTAGACCTACCACTCCAACAGAGATTCGCAGTTTCTTGGGTTTGGCTGGGTACTACAGAAGGTTTGTGGATGGGTTTTCTACTCTTACCTCTCCCTTGACTAAATTGAGCCAGAAAGTTGTTAAGTTCCAGTGGTCCGATGCTTGTGAAATGAGCTTCCAAGAATTGAAATCAAGATTGACTTCAGCACCGATATTAACCCTGCCAGAGGGTATAGAGGGTTTTGTGGTGTATTGCGATGCTTCAAGGATCGGGCTTGGGTATGTGTTAATGCAACACGGCAAGGTTATAGCCTACGCTTCTAGGCAACTCAAGAATCATGAAAAGAACTATCCAACCCATGACTTAGAGCTTGCAGCAGCGGTGTTTGCGCTAAAGATTTGGCGACATTATCTATATGGGGTCCATGTGGATGTATTCACGGACCACAAGAGCCTTCAATATATTTTCAAGCAGAAGGAGTTGAATCTGAGACAAAGAAGATGGCTAGAGTTACTCAAGGACTATGATATTGATATTCTCTATCACCCGGGAAAGGTTAATGTTGTGGCGGACGCTCTTAGTCGAAAATCTATGGGAAGTTTGGCTCATTTGAAGGCGTATTAGAGGCAGTTGGCCCGGGAGGTTCATCAATTGGCTAGTTTGGGAGTTCTCCTTGCGGACTCTAATGAAGGAGGGATAATTATGCAGAATAGGGCTGAATCGTCGCTTGTGGCGGAGGTGAAAGAGAAGCAATTCAACGACCCACTATTAGCACAGCTGAAGGAGGGGATTCATAAACATAAGACCACAGCTTTTTCCTTTGGCATGGATGATGGTACCCTACGGTACCAAGGCCGCCTATGTGTTCCGAATATTGACGGTATTCGGGAAAGGATCATGGCAGAAGCTCACACTTCCAGGTATTCTGTGCACCCAGGTTCTACAAAAATGTATCATGAAATCTCAAGGAAGTTTATTGGTGGAACAACATGAAAAAGGAGGTGGCGGACTTTGTAGCAAGATGTCTGAACTGTCAACAAGTGAAGGCCGAACATCAAAGGCCCGGTGGATTGGCTCAAAGCATAGAAATTCCAATGTGGAAATGAGAGATGATCAACATGGATTTTGTGGTAGGGTTATGGGTGGTCGTGGATCGACTCACGAAATCAGCGCACTTCTTGCCAGTCAAATCTACTGACACAGCAGAAAAGTATGCTCAGTTGTATATCAAGGAAATAGTCAGGTTGCACGGTACTCCAGTCTCAATCATTTCAGATCGAGGGGCTCAGTTCACGGCCAACTTTTGGAAGAAATTTTAGCAAGGTTTGGGCACGCAGGTAAATCTTAGCACATGTTTTCACCCTCAGACCGACGGGCAAGCAGAGCGGACTATTCAGACGCTTGAGGACATGTTGTGTGCTTGTGCTCTTGATTTCAAAGGTAGCTGGGATGATCATTTGCCACTCATAGAGTTTGCTTATAACAACAACTTCCATGCTAGTATCCAGATGGCGCCATTTGAGGCATTGTATGGTAGGAGATATAGGTCTCCTATTGGGTGGTTTGAGGTTGGAGAGGCGGAATTGATAGGGCCAGACCTTGTGCACCAGGCCATGGAGAAAGTCAAAATTATTAAAGAAAGGTTGAAAACTGCTCAGAGTCGCCAAAAGTCTTATTCGGAAGTTCGTCGTAGAGATTTGGAGTTCAAAGAAGATGATTGGGTATTTTTGAAGGTTTCCCTCATGAAGGGTATCATGCGGTTTGGGAAGAAAGGAAAATTGAGTCCAAGGTATGTCGGACCATACAAAATCATTCAGCGGATTGGTCAGGTGGCATACAAGCTCGAGCTGCCACCCGAGATGTCATTGGTACACCCAGTCTTCCATGTGTCTATGTTGAAGAAGGTAGTGGGAGACCCGTCCACTATTGTGGCAGTTGAAACTATTGAGGTTAACGAAGAACTGTCATATGAAGAAAGTTCTAGTTGCCATTCTTGATAGGAAAGTCCGAAAATTGAGAAATAAGGAAATTGCCTCAGTAAAAGTGTTATGGCGGAACCAGCAGGTTGAGGAAGCCACTTGGGAAGCCAAGGAAGAAATGAGGTGGAAGTAACCACATTTGTTTGTATACCCATGTAATAGCTTTCATGCATTTGGTCCCTATGAATTCTGTATCCTTGATTTGATCTATGTAAAACTGTTCTATTTTGTTTTGGTTATATGTTGCCTATGCGGCTATGGTTAGTGTTGAGCAAGTTATATTATGTCTATGAAATGAGTATATGTTGTTAGGATATGTTTCTGGGGCTCTCTGACAGGTGGATAGACCTAGATACAAAGGAAACTTTGGCAAAATTTTTGGAAATTTAGGGAGTTAGCCAAATTTGGGGCTGTTGATATATTCCATGATTGTGAAAAGCTGAGGTTGCATAAAGATTGCTAATGAGTGAACCTTGATCCTCATTCGAGGACGAATGATCCTAAGTGGGGGAGGATGTAAGGCCCCGTGAAAATTTCTACTCAAAACCAGAGAGCTCGGACCCTTTGGACTTATCTATGCATTAAAAAGTTAAGGAAAAATGTTTTTCAGAAAAGTGCATTTATGCGGTCGCATAATAGCTATGCGGACCGTATAGTTGCCGCATAGTCAGACAGTTTGATGGTAATTTTGAGGTCAACTATGCGGCCAACTATGCGATCGCATAATCAATATGCGGGCCGCATTGTCAAATCATAATTCCCTTGGAATTTTGCGAGGGCCAGTTCTGCGGTGCATTATGCGACCGTAGAACAGGTATGCGGACCGCATACCTGTCGCATACTCGGGCAGTTTGTTCAGGTTTCTGAAGCCATTTTTGCGGTCCATTTCGCGGGCCGCATGTCAATTATGCGATCGCATATGCAATCGTAGATTGTTTCGGGGCTCCTATTTTCTAACTTATAAAACCCGACCCCATCCCATTAAAAACACCCCATCCGACCCTTTTTATGTTATTTTACTGCATATAGAGTGAGAGAGGAAGTCTAGAGAGAGAGGGAGTGATCTTCATCAAGTCCTCACTCAATTCTTGCCCCAAATCCTTGAAGATTGTCAAGTGAAATCATTAGGTCTTCACCCTAAGAGGTAAGAACTTGTGCCCTAATCTATAATTTCGAAATTTCTATTAAAGAAAGTGATTAGCAAGTGGGTTCATGGGTATAAGGGATAATAATCTTGCATGCATAAAAGATAATGGGGTATGGGGAGGTTGTGAACTAAAAGGATAGCAATTGGAGTATAAGATTGAAGAAATCTCTCACAAAAGGGACCTAAGATCACAATGCACATTTAGTGCTTGATAATATGCTCAGATGAGCTAGAATCTTAATCATGTCTCTAGTTCTTGGTTCAATGTGTAATTCCTATAAAATAGATTGAAGTTGCTAAGAGTCCCGAAACTTTGTAAGAATTTAAGGAAAAGCTCTATTGAGGTATGTATGGCTAAAACCCCGTCTTTTTAGAAATTGAGCTGCGTTGGTGTTTGTATGAATGCGGTAAGATTAAAGTTGGATTGTTTTATTGATTGTTATTTCACATGAATTGGTATTGCAACTTTATATACGTGAAAGATGTATCTCAATATGATCAATGTGCTATTCTTGATAACTTGAAAAGGTGCGAAGAATACGAATCATGTATTGAAATGCTTAGACCTTAAATCAAGATTGAAGTTGCGTTTGTTGTGCCATCTATGTGAAGTCCTATCTATGCTTACAATTTAAATTGCTCTTGTGTTCACCTATTATCCTAAATTGCAAAGCTAACATTGAAATTGGGAATGATGTGAAATGTGGCCTAGTGCCAAAAATGATGTGATCGTTGTGGCCCCAAGTGCATATGAAATGATATATGTGAAACAAAGATTGAAACGAGATGAGTAATGAGAAGGGAACAATGCCTTGGTAAGGCGGCCTAGCCGATCGGGCCGAGATCGGACGCAATGCCGCACACTTGGTGGTATTGTGCTGATATTGAATTTCGAAAAAAGGGGAAATGAGATTGTGATTGAAGTATATGTCTCAAATGAGGCAACCTAGCCGATCGGGTCGAGATCGGACTCCGCTCAAGATAGCAGTGGTATTGTGAACAATGATGAACAGTGTGAAATGCCCCAAACTAAAAGCTATGGAAAAATGATGTGAAAATTGTATGATTCTTTTATTTGATAATGTGGTGATCGTTTAAAGTTTTGGAGTTATACTTGTGATTTCCTTATTCTTGTATGAAAGTTCTTTCTAACTAGATGGTGTTTAGTTATACATACTAGTACTATTCCATGGTACTAACTTCCCTTTTGCTGGGGGCGCTACATTTTTAAATGAATGTAGGTGGCTCCATAGCGGACAATGCCGATCGCGCGTAACGGAGCGTCATCCTCTCAAAGTCTTGGTGAGCCCCTTTCTCCTTCAAGGGGTTATGTTGTACATCTTTTGTTGTAGACTTCCACTTTTGAGGTATAGCTGGGGCTTTGTTGCCGGCGTTGTCATAACTTGTCTTTTGTATCCATAGAGGCTCCGTAGACGTTTGTGTGGGTTATGTATGGGTGTTGGATGGGTTAATGAACTGTGTTGTAACTCCATACTCTAGTTCTTCTAGACTATAACTGTATGAAATCTTGGAAACTTAGCCATGATTTAAGATTTGTGATATGAACTAACAATGTTGAATGTTCGATTTTGCTATTGTCTAAATAAACGAAAGCATGGTTTCCTTAATCATAATTAGTTGGGTAGAAAGTGTTAATAAGGCTTTCTCAGTTGGGTTCACTCGATTGAGCGCCGCTCGTGCCTCCCGAGGTTAGGGCGTGACAAAATAAACCTGGGAACGAGGCCTTCCACATAACAGCTTTGAAGTATAGCAATGATTCATCCACAACACATTAGAACCAGGCTTCCATTGTGTCAAAGTTCCCAAGGGCCTCAGGGACCCCGGGCAATGCTCACACCAGAACAACACATTCAGACAAGAGTTCATGAGATATTGGAAAACCAGCCCCCCAATGTGTCAGAGTTCAGATGACTCTCATGGACCCTAAGCAGCGCTCACACTAGGGTGGTTGAGAACCTAAGGTACTAAGAGTATGTAAAAGAGGGAGGGGTAGGTTTTTCAAAAAAAATTGGATTTCAGAAAAAACAAGATTAAGAACATAGAGTTGCAGGCAAAACTACACCAAGGAAACATACAGAATTCATGCTTAAACACATAGTTCAAATAAGCTGAAGTTTAGTTAAGCTAAATACTCATGCTAGTAATTAAGACAACCATGGTTTAATCACAGAAGCAATCAAGCAGAAACATTTGAGTTTAAACAAACATGACATATGAGTTAAACAACAAGCTAACTGATTACATATCCCTAGTGTGCAATGTTCAAAACAAGTATAGAATTAACAAGCAATGCATGGGACAACTAAACCTTAGGCTAAACTATGAAATGGATTCATATTATTCAGAACAAATTATCCTAAGTTAACAGTGCTTCTAGATGAGATTACATAATCACATAGAGGACAGAGTCATGCTAGAATTGAAACAGGCTAGTCAAGCAAAGCATAGAGAATGGAATTGCAAAAGTTAGGGCATACCAGTTAAGTGAGAAAGCAAGTGATTATACCACAGCAATGGGGTTTCAGAATAATTTTGGCCTTGGCTTTCAGCCGGCCAAAATCAAGAGACACTTAGCACAGAAATCAGAACAAGAGAGCAAGAGAGTTTAAGTTTCTAGTAGTGAGAATAAGAGAGTTCGAGTCTTTTGAAGGGGGAGAGGGGAAAGGGTTTAAATAGCACTGAGTTTGAGCACACAGATAAGGTAATAAGTCAATCATACACAAGTAAGGAACGAAAATAGAAGTGTAATCAATTTAAGTCGGATTCAAACAATTAACAGAACATAATAGCATAAAATCAGGCAAGTATTACTTAAATTAGGGAAAATATTATACAGAATCAATCAGTGTTCAAGTACCACATCAAACAAGAAAATAATGAGAACATGTAAATCGAACAAGATAAGGAAACATCAGTACTATACAAGAAGGGAAGGACCAAAATCTCCTAATTTGGGGTAAATAAAATTAGCCAGCAATCAACGCCAGAGTTAAGGACAAATAGACAGAGACATTAAGAGAAGTAATTAAATAGTCGAAAACCTAAAAAAATAGGCAGAAATACAAAGACATGCAGACGGAAATAATTAGGGTAAGTGAAATCGGTCAGAAGTAATAAAGGAACTACAATAGATACACAAAGATGAAACACAGATTTGGTTTGTTTTTGAAAAATCAAAACCCTAATTTTAGGGTAAATAAAATCGGTCAGAAATAGTAGAGAAATTATAAAACACAGAGATGGAGATATCAAAACATTAAAGGTAAAAAATACTAAAATGAAAATCGTTTTAGATCTGGAAAGATCTAAACCCTAGTTTTGGGGTAAATAAAAGATTCAACCAAAAATAGACAGATTCGACGAGTAACAAGGTAAATAATAACATTAAAGCGAACAAAAAATGAACCAAAATCTGGTTTGATCCAGAGGTCCACAAACCCTAACTGAAAGATACGAAAAATATTCGTACTCACAGAGGTTAGGATGAATATAGACGAAAATAACCCAAATATAAGAGATTTTGAACCAGATCTTGTTCGAATCTCTCGAGATCAACTTGTCATTTGGGGCAAACCAGCCAAGTAATATCAGAAACGAGTAGCTGGTAAAGAGGTAAGGCCAGATATGGTAAGGAATCAAAGAATGATTCCATTTCTGGATAGGAATCACAGGAGGATGGTGACGGCAGGTTAGGGTTTGAGAGAGTAAAGGAAGAGACGAGGGGATTCCATGATGGCGGGTGGGGGAAAAATGAATTAGGGTTAGGCGTTTGGTATAGTTAAAAGGGTGGAAGTAATTAGGAGCCGTTGATCTTTGAGATCAACGGCTGGGATTTTACAAGGGCTTGGGTCGGGGTTTTAAAATGGGTATGGGTCTGGGTTGGACGGGTATGGGGTATTGGGCTGGTTAGTGTATTGGGCTGGGGTAATTGGGTTAGGCTAGGTCCGAATTTAATTAAAAAGGCTAAATTTTAAATACCCAATTAAATTAATAAAATAATTTATAAAAATAATTAATAAATAATAAAAATATAAAAAGTCATTTTTATGTAAATAATGTAATTATGCATGTATATGGGCTATTATTGCAAAATGTGCAATTCTAGCCTTAAAAAATGTAAATGTAATTATAAAAATGCAATTAAAAATATTTAAGTACTATGGGCACAAATGATAAATTTAGATGATTAAATCGTCATAAAAATAATATGAGGGATAATTATTGGATATTTGTACAATAAAAAATGCAGAAATAAATTGATTTAGAGCCTTTAAAATTATAGGAAAATTATAAAAACACTTATGCATGTTTGTAAATCTAATAATAATGCATGTGCACTATTTTGAAAATATATATGCATATTTAAAATATATGAGGGAAAAATTGTGTATCAACAACCTATATTCCTAGTTATGGACTTGCTACCATCAGATGAATCTACTATAGAGATATCTCAAACTCTCACTACTCAGTCCAATCATATAGATGATTCGACTGAGGGGGATGTTTCATCATCTCCATACTTTCCTGAAGCCTAAGTTCATGCATAAATCACCTCACAATCACCTGAAGGAGCCAATTCTTCACCTGAACCATCTAACTCCATGGAGCTCAGGAGATCTAGCAGACCAAGCAAATCACTAGTGTGGCTGTAAGATTATGTAACGAAACCAGTTGGCAACTCGTGTGCATATCCTATCTCGTCCTATGTCGCTTAATCACACTTGAAGCCGCCTTATCAACAAATGTTGTCTCTTCACTCAGCTATATCCGAACCTAAAACTTTTAGAGAGGTTGTCTATGATCCTAAATTGGTGCAGGCAATGAAGCAGGAAGTTGCAGCACTTGAAGACAATAACACTTGGACCATTATGGACTTGCCATCTGGTAAGACTCTCAATGGATGCAAGTGGATATTCAAATTTAAATATAGAGCTTTAGGAGAGGTTGAAAGTATAAAGCCAGGCTAGTGGCCAAAGGATACAGCTAGAAAGAAGGTCTAAATTACACTAAGACTTTCTTACATGTGGCTAAAGATTGTGACTGTTAGGTCCATCATTGCTTTGACTGCCTCTAAACATTGGTTGATCTACTAAATGGATGTACATAATACACTCTTTAATGGTGATCTCCTTGAGGAGGTTTACATGCATATCCCTGAAGGTTTTGTAGACAAGGGGAGACAAAGGTCTGCAAATTGCACAAATCACTATATGGCCTCAAACAGGCCCTAAGGCAGTAGAACATGAAACTAATTGAAGCCCTGGTGAAGATGGGATTCAAGCAGAGCCACTTTGACTACTCTATGTTCACTAGAAGAACATATGATGACATTGTGGTAGTCCTAGTGTATGTAGATGATTTACTAATCACTGGGACCAATCCTAATCAACTAAATGAGACTGTAACGACCCGACCCGTCGTATTAGGTATTACCGCCCCGTTTTCCTCATTTATTGCTTCTTCATGTTTCATTATCAGCAACGAATGAGTTAGAGTTGAATTGAATTGGTTTGGATAGGAAATGACACACTTAGTCTCTTTAAGGAAGGCTTAAATTGGAAAAGTCAACCGGACATTGACTTATGAGTTCGAAGGTTCGGATGTGATTTTCGATGATCCGGTTAGCTTCGGGAGATGATTTGTGACTTGGGAGCATGATCTGAATTGGTTTTGGAGGTCCGGTGTAAAATTAGGCTTGAATTGGCGAAGTTAGCATTTTGGCAAAATCCGGTTGATAGGTGAGATTTTGATCCGAGGGTCGGAATGGAATTCCGAGAGTTGCAGTAGCTTCGTTAGGTGATTTTGGATATGTCTGCAAATTTTCAGGTCAGTCGGACGTCGCTTGGTTGGGTTTTTGATCGAATGCGAGTTTCGGAAGTTTTTAAAGAACTTAGGCTTGAATCCGATGAGAATCGATAATTTTAGTGTTGTTTGATGTGTTTTGATGATTGGAACAAGTTTGGATAATGTTTTAAGTCATGTTGGTGCTTTTGGTTGAGGTCCCGGGGGGCCTGTGGATGATTTCGGATGGCTAACGGGGAGTTTTTGGAATTTCATACAGCTGAAGGCATGCTGTTTCTGGTATTCTCGCTTCTGTGGGTCTTGGACCGCAGAAGAGGAGCCGCTTAAGCGGAGCTGTGATCGCAGAAGCGGTCCTTGAGGGCTTGGCAATTTCCGCAGAAGCGGAAGGCAGTCCGCAAAAGCGGACATCGCAGGAGCGGGTGGTGACCGCAGAAGCGGTCCTAAGGATTTTAAGTTAGACCGCAGAAGCGATTATTTTGCGCAGAAGCGGGAGCCGCAGGTGCGGTATCCCAACCGCAGAAGCGAAACCTGGCTGAGTTTAAGTGAACAGTGTTTTCACGATTTTGAAAGAGAAGAAACATTTTGGACTTCGGACTAAGGATATTTTGGGCGATTTTTTAAGAGGGTTTCGAGGGCTATCATCAGGTATGGATTCTTAGACTTAGATTATGATATTATGGTGTAAAATCATGGAATAACACTGAAAATTCAAGGAATTAAAGGTTAAAAATGGAAGTTAGGGTTTGAGAAAATTATGATGTAAAAATGGAATTTGGAGGGTCAAACGAACTCCGATTTTGGTAAATTTTATATGTATGGACTCGTGGCGAGACGAGGAATCCGGTGATGTAAATTTCGTAATTTTTCGAGAAGCAGGCCCGGGGCTAGGGTTTTGCTAGTTTCGAGATTCTTGCTAATTTTCGATTGTTTTCGATTGGGTATTGTTCCCTTAGCATATTGTGATGTATTCGCTCTGGTTTTGGTTAGATTCGACGCGCGTGGAGGCCGATTGAGGGGCAAAAGCGTCGCGAGCTAGGGATTTCACCGGTCCGAGGTGAGTAATACTGGTAAATGATATCCTGAGGGTTTGAAACCCCGGATTTGCACATCATAGTGCTGTATTGTGGTGACTTGCACGCCAGGTATGAGCGTGGGGTAGAGCACCGTTGGGGATGGTGACTTAGTCCGTCCCGGTTGTTGATTTTATTGCGTAATTGACTGAAACTACCTGTTATCATCATTATTTGGGTTGATTGCTATATTTGGGTTTCGTGCCAATTGTTTGAATCCTTCAGGGATTGATATCACTGTTTTTGCATTACTTTGCATATTATTTTATCACAGTCCAAGGTTTAAAATACTGTTTCGCAAACTCAGCTATCTTTCTAAGATTTGAAAACTTAAATGATATTTTACTGACGTTTTGAGTTGAGAACTGTTATTTTACTATTGCCCAAGGGGCTTATGTGCATTTCTGGACTGAGGATGGATCGGGCTGCGCGCCGTAGCGGTGTGATATTGATATTGCGCTTGGGCTGTAGGAGCCCCTCCGGAGTCTGAACCCCCACAGTGAGCGCGGGTACCCAAATGGATCGGGCTGCGCGCCGCAGCGGTCATATGCATTGCATTGCATTCATGCATTGGTTCCTGTTTGTACTACGTGTCATGACATTTAGCACCCTCATATCATTGGCATCCATGCTATTGCTTGTACTGTTTACCAGACGCCCTGGTGTTAACTGTTTGTGGAGTGCTGTGCCCGAGGGGCTGACTTATGTGCGGACTTGCACTATATGATACGCGTTCATTTGCTTGACTGTTGGAAAAGGATGTTTTCAAAAGAGGTTTTAAACTGAGCCAGATATTTTCTAAAGGATTTTCGCGGTTTTACTGTTTTCTCAAAGAGTGGTACTGTCCTATATAGCATGATGGAGTGCTCTTACGTGATTTCTTGCCTCTCAGTTATTATTTACTCTTATTACTCACTGAGTTGGAAGTACTCACTTTACTCCCTGCACTTCGCGTGCAGTTGCAGGTATTGTTCACCCGGTAGCGGGTTATTAGCTTATTGAAGGTATGGCTATTGTAGCTGAGTAAGGTGACCGCCAGCGTTCGCGGCACCGGATGTTGTCTTTTGATTTCCAAGATTTTTCCTTATATATTATTATTGGCCCTGTAGTTGTGTTCAGGTTTCTTTAGATGCTCGTGACTTGTGACACCCCGATTGGGTTGTGTTGGGTTGTACATACTGGTTATTATTGTCGTTAAGCTATATTTATCTATACATTCATGTTTAATAATTGTTAAAGAAACGGATTGGGTTAGTTGGCTGGCCTTGTCTTCACGAGAGGCGCCATCACGACCGGGTATGGAAATTAGGTCGTGACAGAGACAAAAAATGATCTGCATACCAGGTTCGAGATGAAAGATCTTTGTGAGTGGAAGTTCTTTCTTGGGATTGAGTTTGCCAGGTCTAAGGAAAGCATAGTGATGAATCAGAGGAAGTATGCCATGAAACTAATCTCTGAATCTTGCCTAGGTGGAGCAAAACCTGCTAGAACCCATCTTGAAATGAATCAGAAACTAACTTCAGCAGATTATGATAGCTGGGAGAAAACTAATGTTGAAGATAAGGTGTTAAAGGATCCTAGTAGCTTTTAGAGGTTGGTTGGAAGACTATTATATCTCACCATGACCAGACCTGACCTGACCTATCTTTTGTAGTGCAAGTTCTCCATCAATTTATGCATTGTCCAAAGGTGTCACACATGGATGCTGCTCTCAGAGTGGTGAGGTACATCAAAGCTAAACCTGGGCTTGGCCTTCTGATGCCTGCTGACAACACAAATAAACTGACAACCTATTGTGACTCAAACTGGGAAGATTGCCTACAAACAAGAAGATCAGTCACTGGTGTCAGATTCGGGAATGCCCTAGTGTCATCGAAGTCTAAGAAACATGAGACTGTTTCCAGGAGTTCAGCAGAAGCTGAGTTCATAAGCATGGCCACATGTGTTGCTGAAGTGACCTGTTTGACAGGGTTGTTTGAAGAACTTGGTGTGAAGTTAGAACTACATGTTAATCTCTTGTGTGACAGCAAGGCAGCTATTCAGATTGCTGTCAACCCAATCTTTCACGAGAGGACTAAACACATAGACATAGATTGTCACTTTGTGAGGGAAAGGATCCTACAAAGAGTGATAAGAACTGAGCATGTAATTACCAAAGAGCAACTAGCTAATTTGTTAACTAGAAGCTTAGTTAAGGTGCAACAT
The DNA here is from genome assembly GCF_001879085.1 of Nicotiana attenuata. Classification (NCBI taxonomy): domain Eukaryota; kingdom Viridiplantae; phylum Streptophyta; class Magnoliopsida; order Solanales; family Solanaceae; genus Nicotiana; species Nicotiana attenuata. The sequence continues at coordinate 96,150,117 of NC_031989.1, read as the reverse complement.
GATTATCTACTAAAGAATCTTGGGTTGAAGTGTTACATCTCGCGTTTTCGTACGTTAAAGTTTCATCGTAAGTTAATCGACGTAGACTCGGGGATGAGATTATTTTTGAGGTTATAAGCATTTATGCTATTTATAATAGGCGATAAGTAAGTGCCGTGAAGGTTAAAGGGTAAACGAATCAAAGAAAATGAGTTTCGTTGAAGGTTGTCAATTTGGGATAAAATACGGTCCGAGCTATAATACTCGGTATTTATGGACTAGTGCCATACAAGGTACCACATGACCATGACAGTAGGGTAAATAAAGTGTGTTAAAAGTGAGTAGTATTTTAAGTCATTTGAGATAATTCTTAATTATGTGGATAATTGGGTACTTAATAATATTTGGTGGGAGATTAGCTAATTAATTATAAATTTTGGATAAGCTAATCCTCCCCCCCCCCCCCCCCAAACGTGGCAGCAAACTATCCCAAATTAGTGACTCTTAAGTCCATATAGTAAGGTGGCAAAGTTAGAGGGTTATGTGGCTAAGTCACCACATGAAATGGGGCCCACACCCACTAAGGTATAAGACCTCTCTAATTCACAAAGAGAGGTGCTTATATCAAATTTGCAAGTAACGGGTCTTCAACAAAGTTCAAACGAGATTTCTTAGCATCATAGTAACGGGATTTTGCAATTCTAAGGAAGCCCGGTATAACCTTTCTCAAGAATATCATACGGATTTTCCCTACTTCGATCTTGCCGTCACGTGTTTTGTCGCAATTGTCGTGTGTTAGAGGGATTGTCAAGAGAACCGGCTCAGGTATGTTAAGGATATCCCTTCTTTCTTTTTGGCACGATCCAAATGATACAAACAAAATGAGCAAACGCACAACTTTTGTCGCGCCCCTTTTTCTCGCGAAATCGGGTTTCGACACGTGACAACTCTTTTAAGGAAGGGTTTTAAAATAGAGAGTCGCCACCTAACGGATTAAGGTGCGTTAGGGCACCTATTTGCAAATAACTCTATTTGACTAGTTTGCATCACCAAAGATCGGGTAAGAACTCAAAATTACCTCGAAGAGAAGGTATTAGGCACTCTTTGAGGTCCACAACTGTAGGTCCCGGCCGAACTCAATTATATGAATTAGTCTATGTGATCAAAGATAAGAAAACAAAGGGATTTGGGGAGTTCATTATTAAACACAAATAATTGATTGAAGACAAGATTGGGGGGGGGGGGTCTTAAGTTTTTTAGCATAAAGGATCACCCCGTGCAACATAAATAATATTTCGTAACTCCGTCAAGGTGGGGTGCTTCTTATACTATTCAGCAGGCACAAACTATCATCTCCTGCTACCCGATTACTATCTTTAAGTTGTTTACCTAAAGCGCACTAGTCAATTCTAAGTCGTACCCTAAGCGTGCACTACCCGTCCAATGCCTATGGTCCAGGAGGCATTTGGACCTCTGTCTCAGGGTGGTTCTAGACTTTAACTTAGGTTTCTCAAAAATGAAAGATACAAGGCGACATACAAAACATTTTGGACTTTCATTTATAAGCAAATAAGGGCTCAAGTTGGCCTCCGCACTTAGACAATGAATGCACGCAAGTCAGATTAACAAAGACAGTTGCTGATTTTAACAAGTTGAGGTTGCAGAAACCTATAGGCAGGATCTTATATGAATCTGGATTTAACGAACGGGCAATTTTCATTCCCTGAAACCTACATGGTTGCCTACTGATTACAGGTATAGGAGATTAAATCTATAGGCATGATATCTAGGCATTTTATACATTAACTAATAATGGTGATTGCAGGATTATGTTCAGAATTGGTTAATTGAGTCCTATAGGCATGGTTTCTAGTGAGGATAATTAGCACAGCATTGAAGACGAGTAAGTCGATTAGTTAACTGATTCAGATCCTATAGGCATGGGTATACTTAAAACTGATTTTAGATCCTATAGGCGTGATCTCTAAAACTGATATTAGATCCTATAGGCATGATTTCTATAATTAAAACTGATTTTTTTTGATACTATAGGCATGATTTCTAACAAGCAGGAATAGAGCATTTTTCGAACCAAATAAAGAACCTATAGGCAAGATTTCTACAGTGACTGGAAAATACCACGTTTTAAGCAAGGATAAAATACCTATAGGCATGATTTCTACAATAACTGGAAAGTAGCACGTTTTTAGCAAAGATAGAATACCTACAGGCATGATTTCTAACACATGATAGCTGGAAATGTTTGAACATAATAGCATATATTAACCAGGTAATGGACCTATAAGTAGGATCTCTACCCATTTCAGTGCAAGTATAGGATAAAAGCCCTTTCCCGGATTTCACTAATACCCCAAAATATTACTACAAGAATTATTACAGACCCATAATGAATAGAGTAAATTGTAGAAATCAGTAAATATAGGGAGCCTGCAGCAAGCCCAGAGTACACCTGGCCAGGCCAGGCTTTCGTTCTCACAATTCACCACAGCACCAAAGTTACATACTCTTAGGCATAAGCAGCCAGGAATTGAATGATTCCCCTAGTAGCCTTAAAACAGAATTGAGAATAAAGAACCAAGACCCCTGTCACGACCAAAACCGATGGCCCGCGACGGGTGCCTGAGTCCTACCTGTCAAACACCCCTAAGCATGCGTCTAAGATATGAACCTGAATAACATCTGCTGCATTACGAAAATAACATACATGAAGGAAACCTCAAGGCATATGTACGTATACATGCAGAATACAGTGGGTGAGCCGGCAAGGCTGCTATAGACAACTATATATCCAAAACTGAAAGCCGACAAGGCCACATACAACCCAACTAGACATACTGTCTACAGACCTCTGATAAGTATATTTTACTTGATTTTTAATATATAATTTTCTCTGTAAAAATAAAGAAATTATCATATTATTCCCTAACTTTTAGTAAATTATATAGGAAAGATTGAAAAGCAAGTGATGCAGAATCAAGGAAGATTTTAAGAAATAGCGCACCAAAGGAGAAAAGTAAGCTGTGATGTAAATAAACAAGGCACAAAAAAGACAATCTACGAAGGGACTTTCATAATAGACCCATAACTGATCCATAACCAACCCATAACAAAACTCATAACCAAAGCATAACTAGTTATGGAGTGGTTATAAAATGGACGTCTCAGAAATTCGGAAGGGGCATCGAGAGAAGGAGAGCTCAGCAGATAACTAAATCCATTTCAAAGCTTTTCCTTTTCATTTCAGTCAGTTGTTCAGTTCTTTAAATTTCTGCCCAGTCATTACAGTGGCTTTTGTTTCTAGTTCCTAATAAATTTTAGCTTTGAAAATTACTCTATATCCTGCTTTTAATTAAATAGGGGGAATTATTCTTTCTTAATATTTCTTACTATTTTCTTATCTAATGGACAAGAATATTTTCATTAGCAATACTAGCTCCGGTATGGAGTAACTTTTCTTGTGTTGGAAAAATGACGGATCTTAATATTTTTATATAATAGTAGATATTATTCTTCAATTTCACATGCTTGAGCTGAAGCTTTTTATTTAAATTTTATCTGCTTTATAGTTGGGTGTTATTTAATTTGTTAACATCTATCTATTTCGTACTATATATTAACTTCTTACTGATTCTGTAATCGAAAGAGGCAGAAGAAGTAATGCTTAATTTTGGTATTGATAGATGTTAACCTATATTTAGTGACATCTAGCTCATATATGTTAAAATTGATTCTACACTTATTTGTAATCGAAAGAGGCGAATATTGTAGTAATCAGTTATAACAAGTAGGGTAACCGAAAGGGACTTACTAAAAAAGAGCATGCTTTAGTTCAAGTATATATTTTCGGTTCTTTAATATTACAATTTTAACGATTAATTTGTATAACCGAGAGGAGTGCATTTAATTGTTTAACTATAGTAATAATATATAAATGTAATCGTGAGAGGCATTTATACATTTATGAGAAATAGAAGTTGAAGGATAAATGTATCTATTATATAATAAATATATTAAGTGAAGTCAGGATCCCAACACCTTTTTATTATATTTGTGAAAAATAAAATATTTTCTATTGCTCTATTCATGCATTTTTAGTTAGTTAATTTGCAACTCAAAGCTTTCTGATTTTCTCAAATAGTAATTAAAACAAGAAACGTCTGTAGAATAGATAAACCAATCTCTGTGGGTTCGACATCTTTCTATACTATTATTTGACTGAGTACGAGTTAAAATTTTATATACGCTAGACACTCGTCAAATTTTTGGCGTCGTTGCCGAGGATTGGCTAAAGTCTACTACAGATTAATTGTCTTACTACTAATTTGAGATTTTTTTTGTCTAATTATTTTAACTTTTCTACAGAAATTTCAGAAAGTGTATGACCCGTTCCTCTTCTAGAGAATTAGTCAAATGCAATCCTGAAATTGAAAAATATTTACGGTTGTTGCGAAAAGAACAAACCTCGCGATCTCAAATTTTTACATTAGAGGAAATGGAGAACGAAGAACTCAATAACCAACTTCCACCGCATCAAGTAGAAGAACAGTTTGATGAGGTAGCTCCAAGACGTGACAGAATACTTAGAGATTATGCAAGGCCAAATCATTTTGAAGGAGAATCAAGTGTGAGGAGACCACCAATTGCAGCAAACAACTTTGAAATCCGCACAGGCTTGATTCAAACCATTCAACAGTCATGTCAGTTTACTGGTGATACGAGTGAAGATCCTCACACTCATCTAATTGATTTTCTTGAATTAGTTGAAACTTGCAAGTATAATGGAGTCACAACAGACGCTATTAGGTTGCGGCTTTTTCCTTTTTCATTAAAAGGTGAAGCCAAAACATGGTTGCGAAGTCTACCAAGAGGTTCCATTACAACATGGGACCAAATGACCCAAAAATTTCTTAATGAATATTTTTCACCTGCAAAAACATTTAAAATGAAGCAAGAAATCAATAATTTTATGCAGACAGATTCTGAATCTGTATAGCAGGCATGGGAAAGATTAGCAGCAATGTTAAGAAAATGCCCACATCATGGTATTCAAGACCCTGACATTTTATATAGATTCTATCACGGTCTTAAACCCTCTGCTAGAAATGTAATTGATGCAGCATCAGGAGGATCCATAATGGGAAAAACTACTGTAGAAGCAATGCAATTGCTTAATGAGATTTCGGAAAATGCTATTCAATGGCCCTCAGACAGAATGATTATCAAGAAAACAACAGGAGTAAATCAAGCTGAAGCTTTGAATTCATTGACACAACAAATTGCTACCTTAACACAAAAAGTTAAGGCTTTTCACGTAGGTGCTCACTCATCATCCCAACTTGAGAATTGTGATGTTTGTCAAGGTAATCATCCGAATCATGAATGTCAAGTTTCAACGCAAAATGAAGAACAGGTAAATATGATTGGTTATAGAAATAATTACTCATTTGGTAGTCCCATGGCACAAAAACATCCAGGATTTCAATGGAGTAACCCTAATGGTGCTGAAAATCCTCAAAGATTTTTTAATCAAAAGCAGCAGGTACAGGGACCGCCTAGTTTTCAAAATCAAAATAGAGGGCAACAAAATTTTCAACAATATCAGCAGCAGCCTCAAAGAGCTCATCAACAAATCCTTGAAGACCTAATGTATAAATTCATTAAGGCTACTGACGACAAGGTTGAAAGTCAACATTCAGCTATCAAGAATTTGGAAATTCAGGTAAGCCAATTAGCAACCCTCATGTCTGGACAAATTCAAGGTGCTCTACCAAGCAACACTGAGAAAAATTCAAAAGAGCACCTCAAAGCCATCTCTCTACGATCAGGTAAATCTCTTGATGATCCATATGGAAACAGAGAAGGAAAGCCACAAGAAGTGGAAAAGGTAAATGAAGGTGAGAATAAAATAGAATCTAATTTTCCAAAAGAACAAAAGAATAAAGGGAAAAATGTACAAGAAAATGAATTGATAACAAATCCTCACTCTATACCTCTCCCTTTTCCCCAAAAGATGAAAAGAGAAAAGCTTGACAAACAGTTTACAAAGTTTTTAGATATTTTGAAGCAACTTTACATTAACATACCTTTCACAGATGCTTTGACACAAATGCCTTCATATGCTAAATTTCTCAAAGAAATTTTGTCAAGTAAAAGAAAATTGGAAGAAGTTTCAGTGGTTAAACTTACAGAAAAATGTAGTGTTATACTTCAAAATAAGCTCCCTCAGAAACTTGGTGATCCGAGAGGTTTTACAATTCCTTGTACCGTGGGAGGTACTCACTTTGAAAAGGCGTTATGTGATTCAGGTTCTTCAATAAATCTAATGCCTTTTTCAATTTTCAGGAAATTAGAACTTGGTGAAATGAAAGATACTGGTGTGTCTCTTCAATTAGCTGATCAAAGTACTAAGAGACCAAAAGGAATTATTGAAAATATCCTTGTCAGAGTTGACAAATTTGTATTCCCAGTAGATTTTATAGTGCTTGAAATGGAAGAAAATACTGAGGTACCATTAATTTTAGGTAGACCATTTCTTGCAACAGGAAGAGCAATAATTGACGTCCATCAAGGAAAATTAATTTTGCAAGTTGATGAGGAAAGAGTGATTTTTGACATGCAGAAAATGATGAAATTTCCTGGGGATGAGTCATCATCATCTTGTTTTCAAATTGACTTACTAGATGAACTTGTAGATGAATACAAAGATAATCAGTTAATTACTGATTCATTGGAGAGATGTTTGGCTAGGTCAGGTACCATAAATGATGATAACCCCTTAATTAGAGAACAAGCTGAAATACTAGAAAAAGAGTCAGAAAATAAGAAAGTCTCACAAGGAGTACAATTAAAAATTAAACTCAAAGAACTTCATTCTCATTTAAAATATGTGTTCTTGAACCTGAATTATTTCCAGTAATCATTTCATCTTCTTTGACTATAGAACAAGAAAGCAAACTGATTGGAGTCCTGAGAAAACACAAAACAGCCTTAGGGTGGACTATAGCTGATATCAAAGGAATCGGTCCAGCTATTTGTATGCACAGGATTCTTAAGGAGAATGATCATAAGCCAATAGTCCAACCCCAAAGGAGACTAAACCCAGCAATGCAAGAAGTTGTCAAGAAAGAGGTAGTGAAACTTCTAGCGGCAGGTATCATTTATCCAATATCTGATAGCCCTTGGGTAAGTCCTGTACAGGTAGTACCAAAGAAAGGAGGTATGACCGTAATAAAAAATGAAAATAATGAACTCATACCTACTAGAACAGTCACAGGATGGAGAGTCTGTATTGATTACAGGCGACTTAATGATGCCACAAGGAAAGATCATTTTCCTTTGCCCTTTATTGATCAAATGCTTGAAAGAGTTGCAGGCCATGGTTTTTACTGTTTTCTTGATGGATATTCTGGGTATAATCAGATACCAATTGCTCTAAAAGATCAGGAGAAAACCACATTCACATGACCCCAAGGTACGTATGCTTACCGAAGAATGCCATTTGGACTATGCAACGCTCCTGCTACATTTCAGCGCTGCATGTCGGCAATTTTCTCAGATATGACTTAAAAGTTTCTTGAAATATTTATGGATGATTTCACATTTTTTGGTAAGACATTTGAAGATTGTCTCTATCATTTAACTTTGGTTCTTAAAAGATGTGAAGAGACAAATTTAGTTCTTAATTAGGAAAAATGTCATTTCATGGTAACAGATGGAATTGTTTTAGGACATAAAATTTCTGCTAAAGGAATAGAAGTTGATAAGGCTAAAATTGATCTTATAGCAGGATTACCCCCTCCTACCACTGTTAAAGGCATTAGAAGTTTCTTAGGGCATGCAGGTTTTTATAGAAGGTTTATAAAAGATTTTTCAAAAATTTCAAAACCTCTGACTAACCTACTGATGAAAGATGTGAAGTTTGAATTTTCAGATGATTGCAGAAAAGCATTTAAGATTCTCAAGGAACATTTGACTTATGCTCCAATTGTTGTTTCTCCTGATTGGAGCGAACCATTTGAAATAATGTGTGATGCAAGTGATATAGCAGTTGGAGCGATATTGGGACAAAAGAGAGAAAAGATTTTCAGGCCTATTTACTATGCCAGTAGAACACTTAATGAATCTCAAAAGAATTATGCTACAACTGAGAAGGAACTACTGGCAGTAGTATTTGCGTTTGGCAAATTTCATTCCTATTTGATAGGAACAAAGGTTACAATTTATACTGATCATGCAACTTTAAAGTACCTTTTAGCAAAGAAACATGCTAGACCCAGATTGCTAAGATGGATACTCCTTTTGCAAGAATTCGATCTTAAAATAAAAGATCGAAAAGGTTCTGAGAATCAGGTAGCTGATCATTTGTCTCGTTTGGAAAATCCTCCTACTGAGATAAAAGATATCAAAGAGGAATTTCCTGATGAACATATATTTTCAGTCACAACTATTATAAATCGACCACCTTGGTTTGCTGATATTGCCAACTATTTAGCTGGAGGATGGATTCCAAAAGATTTTTCTTATGAACAAAAGAAAAAACTTAAAAAAGAAGCAAGACATTATTACTGGGAAGATCCTTACTTGTTTAAATTTTGTGCAGATGACAAAATCAGGAGATGTGTACTAGAGACAGAAATGAACAACATCTTAAGTCACTGCCATGATGGGGCTGCAGGAGGACACTATGGAGGAAGAAAAACAGCATCTAAAGTACTTGAAGTTCGATTTTTCTGGCCTACTCTATTCAAAGATGCAAGGAATTATGTCGCCACTTGCGATAAATGCCAGAGAATCGGTAACATTTCAAAAAGGGATGAAATGCCTCTTAACTCTATTCTTGTGTGTGAAATTTTTGATGTTTGGGGCATTGATTTTATGGGTCCTTTTCCTCCTTCAAATGGCTATGAATATATTTTGGTAGCTGTTGACTATGTTTCAAAATGGGTAGAAGCAATTGCTACTAGAAAAAATGATGCTCATATTGTTTGTACTTTTCTTAAGAAAAATATTTTTTCTAGATTTGGAACTCCACGAGTTATCATCAGTGATCAACGAACTCATTTTATAAATAGACAATTTGCTAGTTTGTTGTCAAGATATGGAGTTACTCATAAAACAGGAACTCCATATCATGCTCAAACAAGCGGACAAGTAGAAGTATCCAACAGAGAAATAAAAAGAATTTTGGAAAAAACTGTTGGTTCTTCTAAAAAAGATTGGTCTTTAAAATTGGATGATGCGTTATGGGCATACAGAACTGCTTATAAAACTCCCATAGGCACATCGCCTTATAGACTAGTTTTTGGGAAAGCTTGTCATTTACCTGTAGAGTTAGAGCATAAAGCATATTGGGCTATAAAATTGTTGAATCTAAACTTACCAGATGCAGGTAAAAATCATCTATTGCAGCTTGATGAGTTGGAAGAGTTCAGGCTTACAGCATATGAAAATGCTAAATTGTACAAGGAAAAGACAAAAAAATGGCATGACAAGCTCATCCGCCATAAAGATTTTAAAATTGGAGATCATGTTCTGTTGTACAATAGCCGATTGAGATTATTTCCAGAAAAGTTTAAGTCACGCTGGACAGGACCATATATAGTAACAGAAATTACCCCTTATGGTGCCATTGAAATACAACATATAAACGGGGGAGAAAATTTCAAGGTAAATGGTCATCGATTGAAGCCTTATGTTACAAGGAATTTTGACAAACAGGTTTCAACAATCTTTCTTGCTTAGATAATAATGATAAGTTGAGCTGACGACATTAAACTCAGAACTATTATTTCTCTTTTATTTATTTATTTATTTTTAGGTAATATGTATATATATATAAAAAAAAAATATATTCTATATGTATGTATGTATATGTGAGTAGTATTTACATAATATGAATTTAAAAACCTATATATAATCATATCATATAAGAATATTGTTGATATTTATACTATATCATTGTCTAATTTCTCTTTCTATTAAAAATTATAATTGAAAAAATGAATGAAATTGGAAAAACAAAGAACTCTCATAGTTACGTTGTAGTGTTAGATATACTTTTGAAATAATCTATATAGAAAAAAATAAAAAAATAAAAAATCAAAACAATCATTACCTGCTCTTGTTAACTTTCCAATGTTGTTCATTTAATTACTATTTTACTTTTTTCAATCTCCAAGAAAACCACCTCTATTACCGGTCACACTCCCCACCACACCCTTCAATAATTCCACACATATATATATATATATATATATAGTTAATATTAGGAAAACAAATGGAGAGAGAAATCTCAAAACAAGTTTCTTATCCATCTGTCCCTAACCAGTTACTACCACCGAAACAAGATTTCACAACTGTAAAGTCCATGGCCAAAGCTTACTGTTTCAGTAATATAATCCAATTTCATCCTCTTCACCTTTACAACAATAACTCTGTCCCTTTCACTGTAATCACCCCTCTCCAGCTCAATCTACTTTTTATTTTTATTTTTTAAAAAAAAAAGAGAAAACCAAAAAAAAACAAAAAAAAATCAAAAAAAAAAAACTCACCAACATGGCATTTTTGAAGATGACTCGTACAGGAAGCAACTCGCAACAAAGTCAAGACCCTGGGTTATGGATGATTCATGAGGGAAATAGAACGATGGTGGAGGAACATGAAATGCAATTTTCTTCCTTGGAGGGACCAAAAGCAGTTGATATGCTCAAACAAATTAGCTCCTTAGGCTGGGAAATTTTTGTCCAAAAACCAGGAGACTACTTTAGAGAAGTTGTACTCGAATTTTATGCAAATTTCAATGAATCAGAGCAGACATCAAAGATTCGAGGTAAAACAATCTTTTGCAGCCCTGCTGTTCTTAATGGCTTGTTTAACTTAAAAGATATAGATGATACTGATATACAAATGAAGATAAAAGGGGAAGATAGTGATTTTGTACAAGAAGCTCTGGAGATAATCTGTCCTAATGGTATTCGATGCATTTCGGGAACATGTGAGAATCCATCAACCATTACTTGTTCTTGCATGCTCGAAACATCTAGGACATGGGGAAAATTCACTAGCTCTCGACTGGTGCCATATATGAATTATTCTAGCTACAATTTGCAGAGGGCTCTTCTTTTGTATGCCATCAAGAAAGGTTTACCGATAAATGTTGGACGTATGATATATGATGGAATGATCACTTGTCGTTCCAAAAGCTGTCAAATGCTATATTTCCCATCAACCATCACACGACTAGCAGGTCCTTTGACGTCCCGTGGCTGATTTGCAAATTGTTATGAGCAAGGCCTTTATCGATAAATCATTTCTCAATGGGTTAAGACCTCCAAGAGGCCCGGATCAAGAGGCGAGCCCGGAAGAGGCATTGACGGAATCAAATGTTGGAGACGGGCTGTAACAGCTACTACAAGGACAAGCTCAGTTAATAAAAAATTGGGAATGTTTTAAAAGTGATCAGTTGGTCAAAGATGCAATATTGGGTGCCAACATGACACAACTCATGAAAGAATTGGCGGAAACAAGAAACAACCAGAATGCAATACTTCAAGCTTTGGAAAATCAGTCTGCCGCTAAATCAATGATGGGAAACTTCATGACCATTCTTGTTAATGCTTTTAAACATGTCGATATCCCCACTTTTTCACACTATTCGGTTATCAATCCTGGTAGTAGAAATCTTTATCATGCAGGAAACAATATGTATCCTATTTCAGGATACACGCAATCGATTTCACTACCATCCGCAACAGTGTTTAACTCAACAGGACAAGGCGCATCTATTTTTGATCCAACACAATTTTGTAGTGCGCCTTTTATGACCTTTTCTGATATCGCTACAGCTACTGTTGGAAGTCCTCATAACTTCTTTAGTCAAGAACCATCTGTTCCTCCAGTACATATGGAAGAAGGAGATTTCAATGCTCAACTTCATTTCTTCCAAGGGGAAGGTACCGGAGAAAATAATTAAATATTGAAATGTTCATTCAGGAGAATGAACAAACCAGAAATGTGGGTGGATGGTAAACTTTTTGTCTCTCTCAATCATGGTGTTTCGTTCAGTAATGTTCGTTCAAGTAATGTTAGTATAATGGTTAGTTATGTTTTTCTTTAGTTGAAGGTGGAAGAACAAACAACAGGTAATATCCCTTTTGGTTGTGTTTTTGTTGTAAATAGCAATAAAAGACAGTTTGTAAATAGTATAACCTGTTGTTGGTATAATATCTAGTTATGTTTTTGCTAGTTGAAGGATGAAGAAACTTTGGGTTGATAACAGGTAATATCTTTTTGATTAACCTGTTGTTTGAATTACGATGAAGGCCAATGCAAAAGAATCCTAACTTTGTCATGGAAGTTTCAAAGCACAGTACTATCGTACTTTATTTTAGTTGAAGATGATTTATTTTCTTTTCTTTTGAAAAAAAAAATTAAAATTTGAGTTGCCTTATTCCTAAGGAAACTTACTTCATGTACTTCCATGGATTTCTTGTTTGGTTCTTTGCCATGGTCGTAATATTTTGAACCGAATATTTTTTTTAGGACTTTTAGTTGTTTTAACTTATTTTGGTAAATAAGTTGGCTAAACTTGATTTGACTTGAAAAGTATGACACTAAAAAAGACGAATTTGATTAAGTACACAGGTTTTATGATCACTTTTCTAAGCTCATACTTACTTATTGGTGATTGAAATCATAGTTTTCGTTAGCCCAAGTGTATTGTGTTGTTAGCTTATATTGTCTAGTTCTCCTGCTTATCTGGAAATCTAGAACTTGCCTTGAATGTGGATTGAGGCGAAATTCTAGGTAGATCTTTTAGTTAAGAAATGAACGTAGGCCTTCTTTGTTGAGCCATAACCTAAATTGACCTACCTTAATGATTTTTATTCCTAGTTAGCCCAGTTGAGCCTACATAAATTATCTCTTATTTTGTTGATCACCAAGCTTTAACCCTTAGCCTGTTTGTTGTTATGACTTATTCTTTGTTAACCCAATTCCCTTTTGGGCACTTTTAGAGTTGATATGAATGTAAAAATCTAGGCGTGAGGTGTAGTTGTGAAAATAATTGGTGAAAGAATAATTGTTTGAGGTTGTAAATCTTTTGAGATGTTGCCATGAGAACTGAAAAAGATAGTTGCTTCTGAAATTCTTAAAAAAAAAGAAAGAAGGGAGAGGATAGCAACTAAGAAATGTCAGCATCTCCGTAAAAAAAATGTGAAAAGGATGAAACAAAATAGAGGTTATTGTTTAAATCATAGCAAAGACAATTGTGCTTAAGTGATAAAATAAAGTGTAGTGCCCATGGGGAATTTAAGTCACTATTATCCATATGTATCATACCTATCCCTAAACCTACATTACAACCTTGCAAAAGTCCTACATGATCTTGACTCAAAGACTCCTACATTAGTGGAGAACCACATGATAGTCAAGCATATGGCAATTTCCAGTAGCTTGAGGTACTTCTTTGTTGAGAGTGAGTGAATTTTTCTATCTATGCCCTTCTTTGTTCTACATCTATATATTTTGTTATATGGGTATCTCTCTTCATTTGGTGAGACACACTAGGGATTAGAAAATATTATGATTTCAGTTCTCAATAGGAGAATATGAGTACGGTTAAAAGTTGTAGGAACTTGTGAATTGATCTTAAGTACTTTTTCTTTGGCGAAAGGTCTCATGATTTTGGGTAAATTGTTTAGCTGATATGTTTTGTTATTTTATTTGCTCGAGGACGAGCAAATGTTTAAGTGAGAGAGAATTTGATAATTATATTTTACTTGATTTTTAATATATAATTTTCTCTGTAAAAATAAAGAAATTATCATATTCTTCCTTAACTTTTAGTAAATTATGTAGGAAAGATTGCAAAGCAAGTGATGCAGAATCAAGGACGATTTTAAGAAATAGCGCACCAAAGGAGAAAAGTAAGCTGTGATGTAAATAAACAAGGCACAAAGAAGACAATCTACGAAGGGACTTTTATAATAGACCCATAACTGATCCATAACCAAGATCCATAACCAACCCATAACAAAACTCATAACCAAAGCATAACTAGTTATGGAGTGNTATTGAGCAGAAAGCTTTTCCTTTCTCTCTGTTCTTTAGTTTCTCTTCTTTTGCATCTTTTAGCCATTATATTGGCTTCATTTCTAGTTCAGAATTAATTGTAGTATTGGAAATTACTCTAGTTCCTGTTTTTAATTAAATAGGGGGAATTATTCTCTTTGAATATTTCTTACTATTTTCTTATCTAATGGACAAGAATATTTTCATTAGCAATACTAGATCCAGTATGGAGTAACTTTTCTTGTGTTGGGAAAATGACGGATCTTAATATTTTTATATAATAGTAGATATTATTCTTCAATTTCACATGTTTGAGCTGAAGCTTTTTATTTAAATTTTATCTGCTTTATAGTTGGGTGTTATTTAATTTGTTAACATCTATCTATTTCGTACTATATATTAACTTCTTACTGATTCTGTAATCGAAAGAGGCAGAAGAAGTAATGCTTAATTTTGGTATTGATAGATGTTAACCTATATTTAGTGACATCTAGCTCATATGTTAAAATTGATTCTACACTTATTTGTAATCGAAAGAGGCGAATATTGTAGTAATCAGTTATAACAAGTAGGGTAACCGAAAGGGACTTACTAAAAAAGAGCATGCTTTAGTTCAAATATATATTTCTAGTTCTTTAATATTACAATTTTAACGATTAATTTGTATAACCGAGAGGAGTGCATTTAATTGTTCAACTATAGTAATAATATATAAATATAATTGTGAGAGGCATTTATACATTTATGAGAAATAGAAGTTGAAGGATAAATGTATCTATTATATAATAAATATATTAAGTGAAGTCAGGATCCCAACACCTTTTTATTATATTTGTGAAAAATAAAATATTTTCTATTGCTCTATTCATGCATTTTTAGTTAGTTAATTTGCAACTCAAGTCTTTCTGATTTTCTCAAATAGTAATTAAAACAAGAAACGTCTGTAGAATAGATAAACCAATCTCTGTGGGTTCGACATCTTTCTATACTATTATTTGACAGAGTACGAGTTACAATTTTATATACGCTAGACACTGTCAGTGTAAAGGTTTCTACCATTGATTTAGTTTCGGTATTGAGGGACTTTTCGGATGCGTTTCTTATCGCCGGGTGAGATTGTGGATTTCGGTACTTAATTGGTGCCAGACACCGTATCGTACAGCTCTGGCAGGGGTTATAGTAGTGGGAGGAGCAGCTTCGAACTTCTTAGTATTTAAGTTCGTTGGCAAGCCAACGTGGCTACGTATGTAGCTTGATTTAGCTTGGTTAGTCCCAAGTTGTATTGTTGAGGGACAGGTTAATTCGATCGTTATTGAACTTGTTAGTGAGCTGAGGAGATCTAGGAGTTACTTTTTCTGTGTTGTGAGGCGTATGATTTGCTGGTTATGGGCACACGTGGTGCAGTTCTATTAGGGGATTCATAGTGGAGGTCGAGCGGGAAGAGTAAATTGCGTGTTGCTCGGTAAAATGGAGTGTTGGTTATGGCCTATCAGGTTGCGTGTCGTGTGTTATCTGTTTCACCGTGGGTGTGATGAATTGATTTGGTTTCAGACATCAATTGTGTGTGGCTGCTGAATTTTGATTCAGGGTGACTTGAGGTGTTTCATATGTAACAGTGTTTGGATGCGATCGCGCATTGTAGCGAGGCTACGTAGAGTTATGACCCTTTGAGGTAGATTCAGGTATTCTATTCCAATGATGCAAGACGAGGTCTCGGCCTTGTGTTGTGATGGTACTGATGAGCTCGAGGTACAACTCTTTCGTTTGAGTCAATTATCATGATTTGAGTATGTTCAGACCATTTCTTGTTGGTGCGTGTATTATGCAAGTTGTGGCGTAAACCTGTAATGAGGTGTCATAGCACCAGAGTGGTGTGTTGGATTCGAGGTGATCGTTGGAGTCATTAATGAATACGGACAGATTTGATCTCAGCTTGTTAGGAGGATAATATCGAGGTTTGACCCGGAAACCTGTGGTGATATTAGTCAAAGGAAGTGGCTTCATGAATGGTCGATCCGAGAGATGGTTATAATTTATCGCGTGTTTCAGTTGCCGTCGGCAGTATATGAAAATGTTGGAATGAGACTTTAGCTAATAAAAGGGTCTTCTATCGGTATTTGGTTATTGTGGGTGATTGTTGTGAATAGAGGCCATCGTTTCGAGTATTTGGATGGTGTGGTATATCATATGGTCTCACCTGAGGTTGCAAGTATGGGCTATTACAGCTGGTTCAGGTTTATTCTGGGTACAGGTGTGAGGTTCTGATATTGTGTATGGTTTCGGAAAGTGCAATGTGGTTCTATGGTTTATGGTTTAGATGGACTGTGAAATTACAGCTATATGGTGTTATCGGACCTACGCGAGGTAGGGTGATGAGGGATCACCCCGGGTATATGATTGGTAAGATCGTTCAGCTGTTGGTTGGCTTCTAAAACAACTCTGTATACGCTCGAGGACAAGCGTTTGTTTAAGTTGGGGAGGATGTAACGACCCGACCCGTCGTTACGGGAGTTACCGCCCCGTTTTCCCCGTTTTATGCTCCTATATGTTTCATTATATGTGTTTGGAGAATTTGAAGTAATTCGGATAGAGTTTGGGTAGAAATGAGACAATAAGTCTCTTTATGAGAAGGATTGTTTAGAAAAGTCAAACCGAATGTTGACTTATGAGTTAGAAGGCTCGGAATGGACTTCCGATGATTCGACTAGTTTCCGGGGATGATTTGTGACTTAGAAGCGCAATCGGAATTGAATTTGGAGGCCCGGTGTAGAATTAGGCTTGAATTGGCTAAGGTTGGATTTTGGCGAATTCCGGATAGTAGGTGAGATTTTGATCCGAGGGTCGGAATGGAATTCCCAGAGTTGCAGTAGCTCCGTTAGGTAATTTTGGGTATGCGTGCAAAGTTTCAGATCATTCGGAGGTGTTTAGGTCGGGTTTTAGATCAAATGCAAGTTTCGGAAGTTTTAGTTTAACTTAGGCTTGAATCTGTGGTAATTCGATGATTTTGATGTTAACGATAGCGTTTTGATGATTGGAACAAGTTTGAATAAGGTCTTTGGGTGTGTTGGTGCTATTGGTTGAGGTCCCGGGGGCCTCGGAGTGATTTCGGGTGGTTAAACGAGAGTTTTGAGGTGTAATTGCAGGTCAGTTTTTGCTGTCATCTGGTATTTCCGCTTCTGCGAAAATGGACCGCAGAAGCGGGTTTGTGGTCGCAGAAGCGGTCGTGGCCGGCTAGGGAAGATTCCGCAGATGCGGAAGGCGGCTCGCTTCAGCGGGTTCGCATAGGCGATAATGAGACCGCAGAAGCGGAATGGTGAGATCCGCAGAAGCGGATGGTTGAGTGCAAAAGCAGTACCCGAGGATTTAATGAAAAACCGCATAAGCGGTCATATGGCCGCGGAAGCGGTCCCGCATAAGCGGTTACGGGACCGCAGAAGCGAAAGTCGCTGGGCAGCAGAAGGGTTTTAAAATAATATTTCATCCGCGACCCTTTCATATTTTTCCTCCATTGTTGACGTTCTCAAGAGCTTTGAAAAAGGAAATTCGAGGGTTTTGACTGAGAATCACTGGGAGGTAAGTTCCTTGGCCTAAATATTCGAATTCATGGTAGAAATCACATGTAAATTGTAGAAAATTTATCAAAAACGAGTCAAGCTAGGGCTTGGAAAGCTGTGATGTAAAAATAGAATTTGGAGGGTCAAACGAGCTCCGATTTTGGTAAACTTTATATGCACGGACTCGTGGCGAGACGAGGAATCTGCTGGTGTGATTTTCGGAATTTTTCGAGAAGCAGGCCAGGGGCTCGGGTTTTACCAACTTCGTGAATTTTATTACTTTTCGAGTATTTTTGATTGGGTTATGTTTCTTTAACCCATATTTATGTATTCGTTGTGATTTTGACTAGATTCGACGCGCGAGGAGGTTGATACGAAAGGAAAAGGCATTGCGGACCATTCTACGGCCGGTTAGAGGTGAGTAGTTGGTGTATATGATGGCCTGAGGGTTTGAAACCCCGGCTTATCACATTGTGACGCTATTGTAGGGCGTGACTCGCACCCCATGGCAGGTGCGGGATTAGTTATGACTGGGGATTGAGACTTAGTCCATCCCGAACTAGAATGTTTCTATATTGGGGACTGATACGCAACCTGTGTTGAGTATATCTGGTCTTATTGCCGTGTTTGGGGCCTTGTGCCGATCTGTAGCATCCTTAGAGGATGAATGTCATTGTGATAGCATGCTTTGTATAATCACTGATCTCAGTCCTGTGTTTAATCACTGTTATGAAACGCTAAGTCACTTATCCTGAAGTTAAATAACTAAAGTATATTCTTCTTAATAAATTGGAAATTGGGAAATTAATTGAATCTGTTATGTGACTAATATGCATATTGTGGACTGAGTATGGATCGGGCTGCACGTCGCAGCGAATGATATGATTATATTGCGCTTGGGCTGAAAGAGCCCCTCCGGAATCTGTACACACCCCCAGTGAGCGCCGTCGACGTTAAATTGATCGGGCTACGCGCCGTAGCGGTCATGTGCATTGCATTGCATCATTACATTTCACTTGACTGTATTATTTTGAAGTTGTTTGCTGTTTGATTGTAGTAAGGTGTAGGATTGTTAGTGTTAGCTTTGCTTTGTGGTATTTCATGGATTTCTTATCTTCAGACATTTTATATGCTTATTACTCACTGAGTCGGTAGTACTCATCCCTACTCCCTGCACCTTGTGTGCAGATTCAGGTACACAGGAGGCTTAGCTGAGCAGTCATTGTCCCAGAGTTTTATCAGAGTCGTTGAGGTAGCTGCTTGACGTTCGCAGGACCTGACTACTCTTCCTGTTTCAGTCTTATCTCCATATATACATTTTCAGACTTGAGTATTTTCGTTGGTTATTATTATTCAGATTGTTTAGAGGCTCTAGACTCGTGACCCCAGGTCTTTGGGAGTGTTTTATTAGATTTCGTATTTCTCAGTATTATTCTATTATAAATATTGGATTATTATTATTCTAAGACTATTACAATCTCTTTAGATTATCGATTTGAGGTTTACGGTTAATTTGGGAACGGTTGTGGTCTGGCTTACCTAGCAATGTTGTTGGACGCCATCACGACCGGGTTTGGGGTCGTGACACATGCGTGGTACAAAAGAAGACATAAGAACATAGTATAGCCAAATACACACAAAGAAAAGAAAAGGAAAAGTCAGAGAAATAACTTAAGTTTTTCAGAAAACCCTGAAGCGGAAAGAAGTAATTTTTGAAAGGAAAATTAGGAAAAAGGTTTGAAAACTCAGGTAGAGCACAGACATGTAACAAATCTAAGAAAAACAGAGAAAACCTCCAATAGCTAGGGTTTCAGAGGAACCCTAGAATGAGAAAGGCTTGGAAATGGTCCGATCTAAGTCGGATAAGCTAGAACCAGGCTCAAAATGCTTTGGATACGCCGGAGCAAGGCCGGAGAAGCCATGTAAACTTGAATCGGCGAAGATTCGAACGGACACCATCAACGTCAGACCTCGAAACTTCGAACACCATGCGTTCAAGAACAGAGGGAGGTGAGTATAGGCCATCCACGGCCTGAGAGGCCATGGATTCCGGTGAGTTGGAGGTTGAAAATGGTGGAAGGCGATTAGGGTTTCAAGAAAATTCGAGAGAGTTTAAGAGGGGGAAGGTATTCAGAGGCAGCTGGCTAAACGAATAACGGGGGATTAGGGTATGGTGGGGAATTAAAAAGGAAAGGGGTAATCATGGCCGTTGATCTCAACGGCCTGGATTAAAAGAAGGCCGGGCGGGTTGGATAAACGGGTTAAGTGGTTGGGTTAAATTAGGATTGGGCTGGAAATTAGGTCAATTAGGGGGTCAAATTTGGCTATGATTGAAATACCAAATTGAAACGAAATGAGACCAGTTTTTAAATAGCCAGTTTTCTCCCTTTTATTTTATAAAATAGTAAAGATTTTAAACACAAATTAAAAGTACTGAACCAACTAATAATATATAAACATTAATTAAAAAATATTGGACCCGATTTTACAATTATAGGAATGCTATTAATCTTAAAATAGGCCAAAATTGCATTTGTATGCAATTTTAGCTTTAAAATACTAGATAAAATTGTAAAAAATATACAAAAACCCTCTTAACTATATTTTGGCATAAATCTTAGAATAAAATAAGTTATTCATCAAAAATGATAATTTTAGGAATAACTATTGATTTTTGTACTGCTAAAAATGGACAATAAGTTTATTTTAAAATCTTTTAAAAATTAGAAAAAATGCCAAAACCTTAGCTATGCTTATATATGCATATATATGCTATTTTGAGAGTATTTTGTATATGAAAATTATATTAGGGAAAAAATTGGGTATCAACATGAATGATATGATGAGGAGGTATTTCTAGTTTGCAAATGACGGTCCAAAACTTGTAACGGCCGACTAGCAACTAGTAAACATTTAATGCCATCAAGACGTGACCGACGAGATGTTTTGTTGGTTTTTTCGTTTCTGGCGCGAAGTATCGAGACGAGGATCGAGGCCTTATATTGTTTCTTGTCATGTAATCTCCGAGAAAATGAGGGTACTATCTGTATACGTCGAAACCAAACTAATCTATTGCATGACGGATCGGGACAGAAACATGACTGACTGAAGATCGACCCCGAGTTCCATCGAACCAAAGTACGAAGTCTGAACACACATTTTCAAGATCTTCAAGCTCGTGATTTGGTAACCGACCCCGACTCCGAATAAGCTCGAGGAAACATTATCGGACCCAATAACGGAAGGATGAAATATCCGCATCCGGTCGGATATCACGGTGGAAATTCGGCATGTATCAATGAGAAATCGATTAATTAGCAAATCGTGAGATTTCATACCTTTTTTAGAATTGTATCTAAAGCAGGATTCCCCTGCTATATAAAGGGGGTCTAATTTTTGTAATACACATTGTTACACGCATCCAAAATCAATATACTATTGTTATTAGTTCTTGTTACATTATCATTATGTTCCGGAATCGATTAAGGCACTTTTGACTCGAGGGTGACCAACCTTCAAGGCCGATTATCCAACTTGTGTGGTTTGCATTAACTTTTCTTTCATTAATTTGAATATTTATCTGATTTCTAAATTTTTATCAATTTCAATCATGTATTCTTAAATTTGTGTATAAATTCAATTGTTATCTGATTTTGAGGGTAGACAAAGTCGTAATAGTTCTTATTGATATTTGAATCAGGATGCACGCCGCAATATTGTTTATTGATGCTAGTATCTGGTTGCACGCTGCAACAATGTTTATTGATGCTGGGATTAGGTTGCACGCCACAATATTATTAATTTAGATTGTGATCGCATTGCATGCTGCAACAGTATTTTTGGTGATGTTTGGTTATGATCCTTGTGCGAATTTCATGATTATTGTTCCCTTCGTAGAAATGGTTATGAGGTTATGTGTTGTTTTCCATGTCTGCTAACTTTATACGTAGGTCTTTGTTCATCAAGTGCATAAAAGTTGTTGGAGCGTTGGTCATCCCAAAAGACATCACGAAGAACTCATAGTTTCCATAACGGGTCCTGAAAACCATCTCAGGAATATCCGAAGCCAACTGATGGTACCCCTATCTGAAGTCAATCTTCAAGGATACCCTCGCACCCTGGAGCTGATTAAATAAATCATCAATAAATGGTAGTGAGTATTTGTTCTTGATAGTAACCTTGATCAACTACATGTAGCCAATGCACATTCTCATAGAACCATCTGTCTTCTACATAAAAGCACATGTGCACCCCAAGGTGACACACTAGGCCTGATGAAATCCTTATCAAGTAATTCATATAACTGCTTCGACCCCTTCAACTCTGCTGAATAGAGATGGGCTTAGTGCCCAACACTAAATAAATGCCAAAATCAGTATCCCTATCGGGTGGCATGCCCGACTGGTCTGGAGGAACCACATTTTTAATCTCCCTCACTACTAGGATTGACTCAACAGTAGGAGTATTAGCACTAACAACTCACACGAAGGCCATCTCAACCATCTGTTGAGCCTTCAAATATGAAATCACTCTACTAGGAGTCTAACCAAGCAAACTCTCCACTCCACCGTACGCAATCTTGTCATCATTAACGTCGCACTCTTAGCCTGACAATAAAGAATAATATGGTACAAAGATAGCCAATCTATTCCCAAAATCACCTCAAAATCAACGATACTAAGCAATAAAATATCAATTATAGTCTCATAACTGCCGATGGTAAGCACATACGATAGATATACACTATCTACCATAATATAGTCACCCACTGGTGTAGAACATATTTAAAGAATCACGAGGCATGTCCAAACAACAAGAAAACACCGGATGACACGTTAGAGTAAGTGAAACAAGGGTAAAATAACATTGAATAATCCATGCGGCACACTGAAACAAAACATGTGATCATGTTATCTCAAGAAACTACCTCTGGCTTGGCTTTAAATGCATAGCAATGGGCCTAACCATCGCCTAACCTACCTCCCCCTCAGGGAGACCTCCAACTGACCGAGCCCCACCCCTACCTAGTTCTGGTAGTGGTGTAGCTACTGGTGCTGAGACCATAGGCCGTGGGCCCAGTGGTGGGACTCTGCTCTGAAGTCTGGGGTGTTCCGAGAGGGAGTTTAGGCTTGACCAGGTGGTTGAGATTGCTAGACGTTTCGAAATTTTTGCAGGATTGACCAAGAGGAGTGGTAGGCCGACAGGAGCGTGAAGCCGAGAGGCACCGTGGTATAGGTGGTTTTTGTGATACCTCATTTGGAGTCCAGTCACATCACAACAGAGGTTCATCGGTAAGCCACAATTCATATAATGCTCTCCAAGTTCAGTCATCATTCAGTGCATTGCCAACACATAGTTCTTAGCACGCTCTATCTGCTGAATGTTCCACATCATTGATCGGGTTATCAGGGTCAGCAGCCTCTGTCACACCTCCTTTTTCTATCCGAGAGGGGGTAGGACAGTTTTTCAAATTAAAGTGACAAAAATCGAAACGGAATTATTTTTTCAGATTCAGAGTCGCCACTTGGGATAATTTATGGTGTCCCAAGTCACCAGTTTAAATACCCGAATCGAGGAAGTTTGACTCTTATTTATGGTCTGCGAACACAGAAATCCTAGAAAGGAATGTTGTTAACCCGGGAGAAGGTGTTAGGCATTCCCGAGTTCCGTAGTTTTAGCACGGTCGCTTTAATCATACTTGGCTTAATTAAATTGTCTAATTACATGTTTTGGAACCTATGTGCCTTTTACCTCTTTTAATTAAGAAATTACCCTAACGACAAGCCGCGCGTATGTGTACTCATTTGTTTGGTGCGTCAAATATCATGTCACGCACACATGTTCACGATTAATCAAGCTTTATTAATATTAAGAATGTTTGGTCGAAGTTGCGCGAATGCATACCTCGATTTATTTTTAGAATCATAATTATGTCACGCGAACGTGTACACAATCACGATGATATATTAAGTCGCGCCTAAAGCAAACTATGAATATTCGTTTTAGGAACCGTAATCATATCATGCGAACGTGTACATAATCACGATAATAAATTCAAAACGCGCCTAAAGGTTCGCCTACCCGGGTGTGGTCGGCCTAAACATGCTTCTAGCGGACAATATAAGAAAGTAAATAAATAAAAGAAAAATAAAGCATGTAAACAATTTAACCATTTTTGTCCCTTTTCCATTCCCACGGACTCAACAGACATCCCATAACTAAATGTAATTCCACAGCTTGCTAACACACCCACGATTTGGTAAAACTCAAATTTTTTCCGCTCACAAATTAGGAATGGACTAGAGGGTAAACTACTAAACTCAACAGATCCAATCATGGACTAAATGTTAGGGATATAGTAGATATGCCCTAGATCCAATATCATATTTGATGATTTGAACAAATTTTTGTGAACATTATTTGATATAAAAATATATGGCATTCTTTTTATCATAGTTATTATTAATTGTTTGATTAATTTGATAAGGTCCTTGATTAAATTTTGAGATTTGTCATCGTGATAGAGATCATGATAATGAGAGCAAAGTCTCTTATAATTTAATCTGAAATTGTTCTTGATCGTAGGATTATTAATCTGGACATTAGTAATCCGGTTAGATCAATATTTATGTGATCGTCTTTATGGGATAAAGATTAGTTGATCTCATTAACTAATTAGATGATGCATATAGAGATATGATCATTGAACCGACTCATTGGATAATTCCTAATGGTTAGAATTACCATAAACTGTCAATAGGATATTCTCTTGAAGAATGTGATGTAAGAGTTTCCTTTGACCTGAGATCATCATAGTAATTGACAAGTTATTTATTGTGCTTTGATACTAGACACCTATGGCCCTAGGGCGATAGTTGAAAGGATATTGGGTACGATTAAATACTTGTAGAATTAGTGATTGATCAAGATGGAATCTGTCAACTCTTGGTAATGAGTTTAAGCTCCATGTTGTCATGAATTATAAACGACCAAATTAAGACCTTGGCCAGGGCGATGAATGAAAAGAAGAAAAGAGTTTCTTAGGTCATTCAATGGTCGTTATATTTGACATGAACACATAGTTGGTCGCCTATTAGGATTTGACAGTTGAACCATATCCTAGGGTGATCCAGAGCTATAAGGACAGAAGGAATTACTACATTATTCTTCTACTGGTTCTTGAGAGTAAATTGTATACTTCATACTATCCGGTCGTTAAGGAGTGTTGCTAGACGCCCCCTTGATTAGTATATTGATATGATCAATTTACTACTGGTTTAGTATTGAACCTATGGGGTCGCATACTAACGAGTGTTCTGATCTTTGCTAAAGGATTGATTACTTTAGTATTTGATAATTAAATTAAAGAATTTAATTAGTCAAGTAAGATAAAGTTATTAGTCCAAATGAAATATTATTATATTATTTGCTAGCACAGAGGATATAATTAATATTGTGAACAAATTGAAGTTTTCTATTTTTAGAATAGAAAATTAAATTATATCTCTTGGTTGAAATATATATATGATCAATCCGATTAAGAATTGGATTGACGTGAAAGTCACCGTCGGTTATTTCATCCCATAAGAATGGGATTGGTAATTTTAATATAAATTATTACTTGAACTCCAATTTAGAATTGGACAGCATCTTCACGTCAAAGTCCTTAAGGATGTTGGTCGCGTATTAATCCCTTTGGAAGGAAATCTAATATTTTGCATTAAAATATTATGGTAAAGTTTATTTTTGGAATAAACTTTTACCCTAAGCAAATCATTACTTCAACCAAATAGGAATAGGATTTATAGGTGATGCTATATAAAGGGTGATGGAGAAAATTTGTCATTATTAATTCTTGAGAAGAAAAACCACTTTATGAAAGTGAGAATACAATACAAAGCCAAGAGAGAAAATACAATTGCAAGAAAAGTGTTTCTTGTTCTTCTACCTTTGAATTGAGTTTTTTGAGAAAAATTTCAACACAATATTTCGTTCAATTTGTTCGTGGGTTTCATTGATCAAAGAGTTGATAGCAAGGATCGGTCTCGGTGTGGATATGCATAGAGTCTTCGCACTATCGAAGAAATTTTGAAACGAGACTTTCTTCACCAGGTACGTCTTAGATCCGATCTATTGACATGTAAATAAATTTTAAACACGAAAAGATCTTCCTAGGATTGTTATTGTCTTCAGCTGCGTGCTACGAACACCTACACGCAATCCTGCACTAAATACTGCAAGCTAGCTAGACAAGACTCCTCAAGTAGTGTAGCACAAATACAGAGTGTATAATATTGCGTGTTCCAGTATTTTCCAATTTTGCTTAATTTTCACGAATCATTTAGACTAACTTCATCTATAGACCCTTCTAAATGTGAGCAGGAAAAATATATCTAATCTATGTGCATTAATTCAAGGCACAAGCCAGTACAAATTATCCATTGCAATACAAAATCACCATCTTAAGGAAGACCGAAATAGTTGCAAACTACAAACCTAGATTGTTAGCAGCATCATTGTTATTGAACCCTCCCATGTAGCGGACGAGTTTAACTAGTATTAATATATGACGTAATACAACATCGTATACTAATGTAACCTCGTCATCTTTAAGAGTTATCTCATCTTTGTCAGAAGAAGATGAAGGCATATGAGCAAAAATATGCTGCTCAAGTACATTTAAAGGACTAATCGAATATAACGAGCTTGACAAACAGATAGGATACCAACAAACAACTAAAAGAATAGGCCAGCAATATATTTCAATCACAACCATGAAAGTAACATCGCAACTAATAGAGAAGAGAAGGAAAGATGGACCTTGTTTGCTCAAAAAATGTTACACATCTTACGAGTACAAAACAATATAAATAAATCCCGGGATAATCATAGCAAATCGTAATAATCCGTTGAACCAATTGAAAGAAATGAAAACAAGTACTCGGGATTTAGGGGGAGAAGCATTAGAAACCTTTATTGATAATATTTGTTTGGTCTGCCTCTCCATGAAGAGGTTCAGAGCCTTAGAATGGTGTTTTCTCTTCCCATAAGAGGGGTATATTTTCTCGTTTCTCTCTCCTCTCACTAGTGGTGAAGAAGCAGCCCCTTTCTAGGGCTACTGCTCTTAGTATTTATAGATGTGAGCTGGCAATAAATGGCCGTGGCCATGCTGAAGTTCCGTCCCCATGGGGGAATGACTGGGCCGTACCCTCGTAGATTAAATCAGACAAGAGTCGAGTCCTGTTACGAATAAAGTGGCCATACCACTTTATTAGTTATGTATTAGCTCAGGACGAGATTAACTCCGTTAATTATCGTGGGGTCGGATTTTGACCCATACAGTTAGTCCCTCCGCTTATTGAGGTCGGGCCTTGGCCGAGCTCGATGAGCGGACTTCATCGATTGTGATTTGAAAACAACTCGAATAAGGGGGTCGACCTATTGGCGGCGGTGGCCTTAGCCGTTTACACGTTGGAGCTGGTCGTAGCCTTTCGTACATTGGAGAGCCTTTCATACATTAGAGATGGCCATAGCCTTTCTTATGTTGAGGTTGGCCGTAGCCTTTCATATATTGAAGATGGCCGTAGCCTTTTATATATTGGAGATGGCCGTAGCCTTTCACATGTTGAGGATGGCCGTAGCCTTTTATATATTGTAGATGGCTGTAGCCTTTCGCATATCGGAGATGGCCGTAGCCTTTCACATGTTGAGGATGGCCGTAGCCTTTTATATATTGGAGATGGTCGTAGCCTTTCACATGTTGAGGATGGCCGTAGCCTTTTATATATTGGAGATGGCCGTAGCCTTTCACATGTTGAGGATGGCCGTAGCCTTTTATATATTGGAGATGGTCGTAGCCTTTCACATGTTGAGGATGGCTGTAGCCTTTTATATATTGGAGATGGTTGTAGCCTTTCGCATATCGGAGATGGCCGTGAGGAATGAGTATGCGCCGGGTACGTATTTGGTCGTCCAAAATTTTAGCAGCGTACGGCACATTCTTTCAGTGTTCGCAGGTAGTAGCGATTGTTATGATGGCGGTATGCTGGCGGATGGCTGAGAAGCCGCTTTATGGAGCTCGCCATAATGACGCTTGCTACGACAAAACCGAACCGTTTCATGGTTGGTCGTGCAGTTAATGATGGCTATTGGGTTTCGCAAAAGCCATTTATGTTGCCTATAAAGGTGAGATGAGGCATTCATTTCTCGTATCTTCATTATTCATCTGAGAGAGATTCTGAGGAAACTTTTTGGTTTCGCTAATTCATCTTCTCTTTTCTTTCCTTTGATTGTGACAACATTTGTCTTCATTAGGTCAACAATGGCAGTCAGTTCTTCCCACGGCGCTCTTCCGGTAGATTTTTCGGTAGTTGAAGGGTCATCTCCGACAATGGGAGGTGCAGAACCGATGGATTCCGGCGAAATTCCGTCGGTTGACGAGGTGGTTCCTCGGCCCGAAGATCTGGCGATCGATTTCACCGTCGACGGTGGAGGGGAACCGGTGGATGAAGCCCCGTTGATGGGGGAGATCGGGATGGCCCGATTGCGGGAATAGGGGGTCATTCCCACCTATGCAGGCGTCGTTCTCGCCCGAAGCGAGGAGAGGGTCCACACTGATCGCAGGGGATACTGCGTCTTTTACGCCTATCCTTTCAGGTTGGGGTTCAAAATCCCACTCCCAATGCTGGTGCTGGATTTCTACCGTTATTACGGGGTGTGCCCGGGACAGCTCACTCCTTCTCTCTACAAATTGTTGGCGATGTTTATCAAGTAAGCGGAATTGGCCCATAGGGAGGTCACGCTGCAACATGTGCTGAGTCTCTACGCTCCCCAGAGGGTCCGTGGTACCATGATTCAGGCGTGCCCTCGTGGGTCGAAGGGCCTGGTCATGAGATTGGATGACGAGGTCGACCCCCGCCCTTTCGAGCACTTCTTTTATATTAGGACCAAGCACCTGGTGGCGGACGCTACTGGATTCCCAGAGGCTTGGAACCATGCACGTAAGTTCTTTAGTGGTTGAATTCTCTTTTCTTCCCCTCTTTATGATTTGTGCTTATGAGCGTTAACTCGTGTCTTTTTTTGTAGCCGACAGGTCGCCGCCGCCCCCATTGTCTTGGATACGTGAGTGGGTCGAGGCCGTACTCCCCCATACGAGGGGGATACGTACGTGGGCGTCTTTCTGGGAGAGGCATGGCCGTAGGCCCGCGGCAGGTAAAAAATTGATTTCTTCTGTTCCGCTTTGTTTCAGCTCTATTCATTAACCTTGTTTTCTTGTGATTAGGGAGGGCACGCCGCGTCAGGGCCCCTCAGCTGGCCTTCCGTCGGCCTGGTGCAGTTGCTCGGCTTACTGCAGCGCCGGTGTCGCGCTCAACACCGAGGGCGGCATCAGTCGAGTCTTCAGCGGTTTCTTCTCCATCACGGACCCTACTTCGGGACGAGGGGCCATCGGGGGTTGTGCGCCCTAGAGCGGAATCGTCATCAGATGGGGAGGAGGAGAGGCCGTTGATAAGGCGTAGGGTCGCGTTCGCGCCGGCTCCTCCTCTGGTAATTAATTTGGGTTCCCCGCCGGCGGACGCGGAGAGGAATGCGGCTGCGGCGCCTGCCCTCGAGGG
>NC_031989.1:96095595-96120249 GCF_001879085.1 Nicotiana attenuata | reverse complement strand
TGTCCTCCAGGTGGCGCGTGATGCTTAAACTTGAAATGAATTCCATTTGTTCTCCAGGTGGGCACCTAATGCTTAAACTTGGAATGAATTCCCTTGTTCTCCAGGTGGGCGCCTGATGCTTCAACTTGAAATGAATTCCCTTGTTCTCCAGGTGGGCGCCTGATGCTCAAACTTGAATTAAATTCCCTTTGTTCTCCAAGTGGGCGCCTGATGCTTGAACTTGAAATGAATTCCCTTGTTCTCCAGGTGGGCGCCTGATGCTTAAACTTGAAATGAATTCTCTTTGTTCTCTAGGCTGGCGCCTGATGCTTAAACTTAAAATGAATTCCCTTTATTGTCTAGGTGGGCACCTGAGGCTTGAACTGGAAATAAATTCCCTTGTTCTCCAGGTGGGCGCCTGATGCTTGAACTTGAAATGAATTTCCTTTGTTCTCCAGGTGGGCGCCTGATGCTTGAACTTGAAATGAATTCCCTTGTTCTCCGGGTGGGCGCGTGATGCTTGAAGTTGAAATGAATTCCCTTGTTCTCCTGGTGAGCGCCTGATGGTTGAGCATGGAATGACTTTCCTTGTTCTACAAGAGGGCGCTTGATGCTTAAACTTGAAAGGAATTCCCTTGTTTTCCAAGTGGGCGCCTGATGCTTAAACATTAAATGAATTCCCTTGTTCTCCAGGTGGGCACCTGATGCTTGAACTTGAAATGATTTCCCTTGTACTCCAGGTGGGCGCCTGATGCTGAAACTTGAAATAAATTCCCTTGTTCTCCAGGTGGCCGCCTGATGCTTTAACTTGAAATGAATTCCCTTGTTCTCCAGGTGGGCGCCTGATGCTTGAACTTGAAATGAATTCCCTTGTTCTCCAGGTGGGCGCCTGATGCTTAAACTTGAAATGAATTCCCTTGTTCTCCGGGTGGGCGCCTGATGCTTGAACTTGAAATGAATTCCCTTGTTCTCCTGGTGGGAGCCTGATGCTGAAACTTGAAATGAATTCCCTTTTTCTCCAGGTGGGCACCTGACGCTTAAACATGATATGATTTCCCTTGTACTCCAGGTGGGCGCCTGATGCTGAAACTTGAAATAAATTCCCTTGTTTTCCAGGTGGCCACCTGATGCTTTAACTTGAAATGAATTCCCTTGTTCTCCAGGTGGGCGCCTGATGCTTGAACTTGAAATGAATTCCCTTGTTCTCCGGGTTGGCGCCTGATGCTTGAACATGAAATGAATTCCCTTGTTCTCCAGGTGGGCGCCTGATGCTTAACTTGAAATGAATTCCCTTGTTCTCCAAGAGGGCGCCTAATGCTTGAACTTGGAATGAATTCCCTTGTTCTCCAGGTGGGTGCCTGATGCCTAAACATGAAATGAATTCCCTTGTTTTCCAGGTGGGCACCTGATGCTTAACTTGAAATGAATTCCCTTGTTCTCCAGGTGGGTGCCTAATGCTGAAACTTGAAATGAATTCCCTTGTTCTCCAGGTGGGCGCCTAATGCCCGAACTTGGAATGAATTCCCTTTTTCCCTAGGTGGGCGCCTGATGCTTGAACATCAAATGAATTCCCGTTGTTCTCCAAGTGGGCGCCTGATGCTTTAACTTGGAATGAATTCCCTTGTTCTCCAAGTGGGCGCCTGATGCCTAAACTTGAAATGAATTCCCGTGTTCTCCANTGGCCTTAGCCCATGATATAATTGATGGCCTTAGCCATATAGGCGACTTCGACTGTCGTCGAGTCATTTATTCACCTTAGTCGAATCTAGGTCGACTGTTGGCGACGATGGCCTTAGCCATATAGGCGACTTCGACTGTCGTCGAGTCGTTTATTCACCTTAGTCGAATCTAGGTCGACTGTTGGCGACGATGGCCTTAGCCATGATATAATTAATGGCCTTGCTTTTTCAACTCGGTGCGGGCGAGTTTTGGCCGTTATTTGGCGATAGCGGCATTTAGCCTTAGTCCTAGTTCGGACGCGGTCGAATTACCGGTCGTGATAGTAAAAAATGCGGCCTCGTAGTTTGACCGGGGCCGAACTTTATGCGGCCCGAGTCTTAATTCGAGTTGGGAGAACTTACTTGAATGGCGAGGGTGCCTACCCTGCGCCTCGATTTGTTGGAGGTCGGGCTTTGCTTTCACGGATGAAGACGTTTGGCCCGAGTTTCGGTTCAATTGTGGTTGAACTTGCTAAAGTTGCGGACGAAGGCGTCCATCCTTGTGGTTCGAGCGAGGTCGAGCTCGTTGGATTTAATGGCGAGGGCACCTAGCCTGGGTCTTGGTCCAACCGTAGTTGAATTTGTTAATGAAGGCGCATAGCCTGTCTTGGTTCAACCGTAGTTGAACTTTTTGGCGAAGGCACATAGCCTGAGTCCCGGTTCAACCGTAGTTGAATTTGCTAATGACGGCGCATAGCCTGTCTTGGTTCAACCGTAGTTGAACTTTTTGGCGAAGGCACATAGCCTGGGTCTTGGTTCAAACGTAGTTGAATTTGCTAATGAAGGCGCATAGCCTGTCTTGGTTCAACCGTAGTTGAACTTTTTGGCGATGGCACATAGCCTGAGTCCCGGTTCAACTGTAGTTGAATTTGCTAATGAAAGCGCATAGCCTGTCTTGGTTCAACCGTAGTTTGAACTTGTTGGCGAAGGCACGTAGCCTGAGTCCCGGTTCAACCGTAGTTGAACTTGTTGGTGAAGGCACATAGCCTGTCTTAATTCAACCGTAGTTGAATTTTGGGCGAAGGCACGTAGCCTGAGGCCCGAGAACCGTAGTTGAACTCGTGGGTGAAGGCGCATAGCCTGTCTTGATTCAACCGTAGTTGAATTTTTGGCGAAGGCACGTAGCCTGTCTTGGTTCAACCGTAGTAAAACTTGTTGGCGAAGGCATGTAGCCTGAGTCCCAATTCAACCATAGTTGAACTTGTTGGTGAAGGCGCATAGCCTGTGCTCCGGTTCAACTGCTGTTGAACTTTGTCGATCATGATGACGAAGGCACAGAGCCCGAATCCCATATGGTGGGTTTCGAGTGCTGGAACTCGTTTTGGATTCGAGACCTTGAGCGGCTTATCCATTGTCTTCTCAACCAGGGTATATGGGCTGTCTTGAGGCGAATCTCGGCTCGAGATATCTCCGTGCCGGTTTATGACCGGAGTTCGCATGCCTTACAGAGACCTCCCCTTAGGAAAGAAGGGGGCTTTTGCTTCTTCTTTCTTGCACTATCTGAGATCGGAGAGAGAGTGAGGGCTCAGATCTTGATTTGAGATCTTCGAGCTCCCTTTCGAGTTTGGCGCTTCTTTTCTTCTGGTCCAGGGAAGAACTAAGCGATTTTGCTATGAAATCCCCACAGACGGCGCCAAATTGTTTGCTCAAAAAATGTTACACATACTTACGAGTACAAAACAATATAAATAAATCCCGAGATAATCATAGCAAATAGTAATAATCCGTTGAACCAATTGAAAGAAATGAAAACAAGTACTCGGGATTTAGGGGGAGAAGCATTAGAAACCTTTATTGATAATATTTGTTTGGTCTGCCTCTCCATGAAGAGGTTCAGAGCCTTACAATGGTGTTTTCTCTTCCCATAAGAGGGGTATATTTTCTCGTTTCTCTCTCCTCTCACTAGTGGTGAAGAAGCAGCCCCTTTCTAGGGCTACTGCTCTTAGTATTTATAGATGTGAGCTTTGTGAGCTGGCAATAAATGGCCGTGGCCATGCTGAAGTTCCGTCCCCATGGGGGAATTACTGGGCCGTACCCTCGTAGATTAAATCGGACAAGAGACGAGTCCTCTTACGAATAAAGTGGCGATACCACTTTATTAGTTATGTATTAGCTCAGGACGAGATTAACTCCATTAATTATCGTGGGGTCGGATTTTGACCCATACAGACCTGAATTGCTTTCCAATATATTTGAATCTCGACTATTACAGCCTAATGAGATTCTGACAATTGAGCTCGAAAACAAGTAGGAAAAAAAAGAAGCAACAATATCGAGCAGGGACCGCGAACCAGTACCGGAAAACTCAAACGACGATCTCAACGGCAAACTCGAACTCAGCTGATTCGAATCTGCTTTTGGGGTAGTTCAAAGCTGATTTTTGTGGTGAAAGAGAAGAGGAAAAGGGCAGCAGCAGTATCATGAAGTCATCGCAGGTTGTCAACTCTGGCAACTACGATGGTAGCTAATCTGAGTTGCGTCACCCATAGCAGCCGTTTTAGGATCAGATTTGAAGGTATCAGTCACGTCAATGGCCCTTCGTCACTGTTGGTCGCCATATCCGGCAAGACTCGCCTTTTTTTCTAGCGTGATTCGATCCTCTTGCCTACAAATACATGAGAGCAAGATGAGGAAGGAGGTGAGAGGAAGATAGGTCATAGGTGGACGAGACAGACCTACCGTTTGTCACATCCAGCGGCTGGTTCTCCGGAAATGGGGAAGAGGTCGACGGGAGAGAGGGGTGGGCGACGACTGCTCTCTTTGTGCGTTAGCGGCTAGGTTCCTTTTTTGTTCTCCTTGGTTGTGAAGAAGATGAAGTTTGTGGGAAGGGGGGGTGTTCCTTTTTGGGGTTCTTTTGGCTGCTATCTGAAGGATAGAGATTATAGCCTTTTTTTTTTGGTCTACGTTAGTCAAAATCAGAAGAAAAAAATTGGTTGATGCCTTGAGACTCCGGCTTTTTAGGTTGTGTCTAATTTGATATAAAGGGGTTTTGGGTATAGTATTAGTGGGCTTGGGGTTAATGGGCTAAGGGATCCGAATTGGGTCCTAGAATTGGGCTCTAGGACTCTTAAAATTATGGTCCAACACTTTAGTTAACTCCCTTTAATATAAGATAAAAATAACACACAACGCAAAAACTAATTCGAAATAATTAAACTAAACCATATTAAAACATGAAACTATATTTTCTTTGTATTTTCAACATTGTATAAAGATAAATAAGGCACTATTTTTGTATTTTTTTTTAAATTTATGAAAGTACATAAACTAAAAGTAACTAGATAAAATATTTTTGTAATTTTTGTTTTTGTTATAAAATAAAATAAAATAGTTTAAACTAGTTGAACTAGCGATATTAGCCCTAAACTAAAAATGTTACGCTAGAATGTGTAAAATCTTGGGGAGGGTCAAAAATTACATGTCTACAGCTGCCCCTATTTGACTTGAAACGCGAAGAGTTTTCAGAAAAAGAACGACAAGACAGGTATCTTGACTCGACCCTTATTTATAGAGACCAAAAACTAAGAGAAAGGAGAATGTGACCTAGCTCTGGTATCTGAGCTGCCTACATATCCTTGGCTATAATGGAATCAGGCCACGTGTAGTTCAGATATAGGAACAGTGATGGAGTATACCGAGGTGGAGAGCCGATTGAGGTGACATTCCGTCGACTTTCCGATCCGCAGTCCTGTTATCAAATCAAAATCAACAATAAAAAGCCTAACTAAACCTGTCAGCTATGAGTTACAAGATTCCTATCTATAAGTCTTCTGAAGCTTGATCTTGAGTCTTGAATGGTTCTTCATGGAGACTTTTGATTTGAACATTGATGTTTGCCAGCTGCAGGTGCTGATTCATTTCTCTTTTTCTTTTCGGATCAAGACCGAACAGTGATCGTGACTTCAACCATGTCTTTAGTAGTTCACATCTTTCTCTGCTTCTACATTTTGGATTCACTCCCCTTTTTCATTTTTCGCTTTTTTTCTTTTTATTCTGGATCAAGACTACTTATGTTGGTCATCTTGGACTGTTGACTTGCATTCTTACTGCGGACTTCTGCTACTTCTAACTTGAATTGAATTCTGAAATGGCTTCCATTGTTCTCCAGTTGGATGCCTACTACTGACTTGAAACTTGAAATAATTCCGAGATGAATTTTGAAATGACTTCCCTTGTTCTACAGGTGGGCGCCTTCTACTGACTTAAAACTCGAATGAATTCCCTTGTTCTCCAGGTAGGTGCCTGATGCTTGAACATGAAATGAATTCCCTTGTTCTCCATGTGTGCGCCTGACGCTGACCTTAAAATTTGAAATCAATTCCATTGTTCTCTAGGTGGGCACCTGATGCTTGAATTTGAAATGAATTCCCTAGTTCTCAAGGTTGGCGCCTGATGCTTAAACTTAAAATAAATTTCCTTGTTCTCTAGGTGGGCATTTGATGCTTGATGTTGAAATGAATTCCGTTGTTCTCCAGGTGGGCACCTAATGCTTGAACTTGAAATGAATTCCCTTGTTCTCCAGGCGGGCGCTGATGCTGACCTTAAAATTTGAAATCAATTCCCCTGTTATCCAGGTGGGTGCCTGATGCTTGAACTTGAAATGAATTCCCTTGTTCTACAGGTGGACGCTTGATGCTTGAACTTGAAATGAATTCCCTTGTTCTCCAGGTGGGCGCCTGATGCTTCAACTTGAAATGAATTCCCTTGTTCTCCAGGTGGACGCCTGATGCTTGAACTTGAAATGAATTCCCTTGTTCTCCAGGTAGGCGCCTGATGCTTGAACTTGAAATGAATTCCCTTTGTTCTCTAGGTGGGCGCATGATGCTTGAACTTGAAATTGATTCCCTTGTTCTCCAAGTGGGCGCCCGATGCTAAAACTTGAAATGAGTTCCCTTGTTCTCCAGGTGGGCGCATGACGCTACAACTTGAAATTAATTCCCTTGTTCTCCAGGTGGGCGTCTGATGCTTGAACTTGAAATGAATTCCATTGTTCTCCAGGTGGGCGACGGATGCTAAAACTTGAAATGAATTCCCTTGTTATCCTAGTGGGCGCTTGATGCTTGAACTTAAAATGAATTCCCTTGTTATCCAGATGAGCGCCCGATGCTTCAACTTGGACTTAAAACCGATTTCTTAAATGTTTCCCCTCGTTCTCCAGCTGGGTGCCTCCAATCAAAACAAGCAAAACAAATAAAAATTTTCTTCCCCAGTTTGCACTGGGAAGATTTGTGAGTTGTTAGCAAAACTGTAAATCACATATGCTATTGGTTAAGGATGCGATGATGAGAGTAAAACTAAAGACTCGATTTGGATGTGCATCTCCTGTGAGATTGAACTTAAGAAAAACTATAAGCTAATATTGACTAAACTAAAAGTTGACCCTATTCTTCAAGCACAACTCCTGATCTAAAGGAAAACTAAGAATTGACAACTTAAGAAAACTAAAATTGACCCTATTCTACAGGCGTGAATCCTGAACTTCAGAAAAAGCTAAAGATTAACAACTTGAGGAAACTAAAACTAACCTTATTTTCCAGGCGGGACCTCTGAACTTTAAGAGAAACTAAATATTTAAAACGTAAGGAAACTAACAATAGACCCTATTCTCCAGGCGGGACCCCTGAACTTTCA
Source organism: Nicotiana attenuata (assembly GCF_001879085.1). Taxonomy (NCBI): domain Eukaryota; kingdom Viridiplantae; phylum Streptophyta; class Magnoliopsida; order Solanales; family Solanaceae; genus Nicotiana; species Nicotiana attenuata. The sequence continues at coordinate 96,112,921 of NC_031989.1, read as the reverse complement.
GAGAAATAAACAGTGAAAACTTAAGGAAACTAACAACTAACCCTATTCTCCAGGCGGGATCTCTGAACTAAAGGGAAACGAAAGATTAACAATTTATGAAAACTAAAATTGACCCTATTTTCCAGGGGGGACCCTTGAACTTAAAGAAAGTTAAAAACTCTTCTGACTAGGGAGAATGCTTAGGAGGTACGGTTCTGCTCAACTAGGGAAAATTCCTAGGAGGTAATGGTCATCTCTACTAAGGGAATATGTAGGAGGAAAAAATCTTCTCAACTAGGGAAATGCCTTGCAAGTAAAAACCTTCTCGAACAGCCTTTGTGTTGACAAAATTTGGGCATGACACTTCAAAAATTCAAGCGTCCAAGCTTTGATTCGGACATAGCATTCGTCCCTATTTCAAACAAAGAAAACTTCTTTGTTTAAATATGTTGGTTGGTTTGTGGCCTTGACTTTGAGGGCGACTGCTCCGTCACTTGCCATGATATATTGATTTCAAATTGAAAGACCTTGCTTGTTTATTGACTAACCACTTTCTCTGTCACCCTTATCACAAAAAATACCTCTGATCCGTTCAAACCCAATACCCTCTATCTATTGCAGTGTGCTCATGAATTAACGCATACCGAACCTTTGTATTTCACATGAATCCCAAATCACGTCAATTGTCATCAACACAGTGCGCATACTACTCTTTCCTGACTTAAACCATTTTGATGTATTAGCCAGATTCCGTTTTGTGCAATTAGAAGATTGGTAGCAAATTTTGAAGTTATTTCTCACTTGTTTAGACCAAACGGACTCAAGAAGAGGAACAAAACAAAAGGAACAGAGTATGGTACAATGGAAAGAGATGATACCTAACAGGAAATTACAAGATAGAAACTTGTCAGATGTAGATACCAACTCTAATGACCATGACATACACCTTTTCAAGATAGAAACTTATCAGATGTTGTACCTCTTCGCCGCGAAACTGGGCTTCAATGCTCCAACTATCCTATCTGATTCACAATCCTTATTCAACTTGTAGTGCCCTAAGGGTTTTCACCATTAAGCCTCTCTCATTTTTCTTTCTCTCAACTTACCGTCGCCTTACGGTGCCTGTGAAGGTTTTCACTGATAAGACTCTCTTATTTTGTTCTTTTTCTTTTTATTTCCTCTGATTCTTTAGATGACAAGGCATTGACCATAGTAAAAACATCATATGCTCCCAGCATGTTTAGCTCGGCACTCTCAAAGATTATCTGGGAGGTCTTTTTTGACTATAACGTGGCTTTTGGACAGGGTTAAAAAGAAAGGATATCATAAAGGCTCAAAATAACTAAGATAACAGGGTTAATTTTTTTACAGCTTTCGGAATCCATTATAAAACTTTGTCCCAATTTCCAAAACAAGAGTATTTGATTTTTTCTATGGAGTTACTAAGAAAGGCTGCCCCACTCTCGACTTCATGGGATTATGAAATATTTTATTTTGTATGATCGAACTGTAAGGCTGCCTATGTATCTTGTGGTGACAATATGTGATGACTCGGCCGGTCGTCTTAAGAATTAACGGCTTGATCCCCTATTAACTGCTTTTCCCAAGTTTATTTTTGCTATTTTAATTTGCTGGGATGTTCGGTTTTATGTTTCGGAGCATTTTGGGACACTTAGTCCCTAAATGAGAGCATAAGTGTTGGAAAGTTGATCGTAGTCCGAACGGTGTGAAGACGGACTCGGAATGGAAATCTAATGGTTCCGTTAGCTTCGTTGGGTGATTTCGGGGATAGGAGCGTGTGCGGATTGTGTTTTGGAGGTCCGTAGCTAAATTAGGCTTGAAATGCAGAAAGTTGAATTTTTGAAGTTTCCGGTTCGATAGTGAGATTTTGATCCGAAGGTCGGAATGGAATCTTGGAAGTTGGAGTAGCTTCGTAGTGTCGTGTGTGCAAAAGTTTAGGTCATTCGGACGAGGTTTGATAGACTTTTTGATCGAAAGCGTATCTTGAGGATTTCGGAGTTCGTAGGCTTAAATTCGTTGTTAATTCGAGGTTTTGATGTTGTTTTAGGTGTTAAGGATTGGTAAAAGTTTGAATGATGTTTTAGGATTGGTTGGCATGTTTGGTTGAGGTCCCAGGGGCCTCGGGTGTGTTTCGGATGCTCAACGGATCATTTTTAAGTTGTTAAAAGTTGCAGGTTTTTGTTCAGCTGTTGCAGAGGGATTTTACCCTTCGCGTTCGCGAGTGGACCTCGTGTTCGCGAAGAGTCAGTGGGGGTTGATGGAATTTTGCCTTGGCATTTGCTAGGAAGGCTCTGCGTTCGCGAAGGGTGGTGATGTTTGAGCATCGCGTTCGCGGGAATGGTATCGCGTTCGCGTAGAAGATAGTGGTCACCTAGGTTCGAGGTGCACTTGCTCTTCGCATTCGCGAGAGGTGTAACGCATTCGCGAGGGGTTGGTCAGTGGAAGCATCACGTTCGCGAGAGCAGTGTCGCGTTCGCGTAAGAGGACTTTTGGTCAACGACTTTTTGTGCTTTGCGAACGCGAGGCCTTGACCGCGTTCGCGAAGAATGAATGAAAATACCTGGGCAGAATGTTTGAAAAGGGTTATTTCGTAAATTTTAGCCTAGTTTCCTCCATTGCTAGGCGATTTTGAAGCTTTTTGAAGAGGGTTGAAGAGGGATTCAAGGGGAATCACTTGGAGGTAACATTTTTGACTTCATAACTCGTTTTTATGTGATTAAATACCTGATTAGTGGTGGAAATTTTGGGAGAAATAGGTAATTAGGGCTTGATTTTAAGAGAACCAAAAAGGGGTATTTGAGGGGTCAATTGAACTTCGATTTTAGTGTTCTTGTTATGCATAGACTCGTGAGAGTATGAGAATTTCGAAAATTTAAATTTCACCCAATTCCGAGACCTGGGCCCGAGGGGTGTTTTGGCCATTTTACCTAATTTCGCGTATTAGCTTAGAATTTAATTGTGGAATCAGTTACTTGAGGTGTTATTTATAACATGCAATTGAATTGAATAAATTTGGGCCATTTGGAGTCGGATACTCGTGGCAAAAGCATGGTTTCGGGTTGACTTGCACTTATTCGAGATAAGTGGCTTGTCTAACCTTGTGTGGGTGACCTTCCCCTTAGGATTGGTATATTTTGTAATTGAAATGCCTTGTACGTGAGGTGACGAGTGCGTACTTGTGCAAATTGTTGAGAAATCCGTTTTTCATTAAGTATGTACTAGTATGTTCCTTTTCCTGCATTCATTACTTGTGCTATTAAACATGTAGTTAGTTTAGGAAAGCATGTCTAATTGATTTCATTGCCTTATTTGTTCAACCTGCTTTACCTGAACTCCGTGCAGCATGCTAGGCTAGGCACTTACTAAGTACCGGTGTGGTGTACTCATGCCCTTTCTGCGCATGTTTTTCATGTGCAGATCCAGGTACTTCTACTCAAGCCTACCATCCTTGAGGGAGGCATCTGCTATAGAGACTTCGAGGTATATCTACCACGTCCGCAGATCGAGGAGTCCCTTCCCATTATAGCTGTTAAACATTGCCCTTCTGTATTTTTCTTTCTTGTTAGATATTCTGGAGTTAGACTGATAGATTTTCCAAAGGCTTGTGTTCCGTGAGTTTCCAGGTTTTGGGATAGTGTTTTAGAATTTTGAGATGTTGTGTTGTATATGCCGAGCGGCATTCTATGTACTGTTTTCCTTTTGGTTATTCTTGGCTTTCAATTTATACTTCCACAAGTTTCCATTTATTTTCCGCACTTGTTAGGCTTACCTAGTCGTAGAGACTAGGTGCCGTCACGACAGTTCATGGAGGGCGAATTGGGGTCGTGACAAGTTGGTATTAGAGCTCTAGGTTCATCGGAGTCAAGGATCACAAGACGGTTTATTAGAGTGTCGCTGATCGGTACGGAGATGTCCGTACTTATCTACGAGAGGCTATGTAACTGTTAGGAAAAATTTCCACTTCATTTGATTTCCTTGTCGTGCGATATTTTGACATCACAATTCTAAACTTTTGTCTTCTATTCTCTAACAGATGGTGAGGACACGTGCTACTCGAGACGATCAGGCACCCGCGCCCCCTACTGCAGCCGTCAGAGGCCAGGGCCGGGGTAGAGTCCGAGGACGCGTACGTGGTGCAGCCAGAGCACCTACACGAGCTGTCATCGAGGTACCACCAGCAGATCTAGCCGGAGTCCAGGTGCCTGATACGCCTACTGCTACTACTACTCCAGCCCTTCAGGAGACTTTGGCACAGTTCATGAGCATGTACACCAAAGCTTTGGCTCAGGCGAGGCTGCTTCCCATTGCTGCATCCACATCCCAGGCCGGGGGAGGAGCACAGACTCCCACCGCCCCCACTCCTGAGCAGCGAGTGATTTTTGAGCAGGTCCCTGAGATTATTCCTGTACCGCTTGCAGTGCCAATTCAGCCCGAGGTCAGGGCAGCAGCTTCCGAGGAGGAGCAGCTGAGGCTTGAGAGGTTCAAGAGGTACAAGCCTCTTGTATTCAGTGGTCTAGCATCGGAGGATTCTCTGTGATTTCATGATGAGTGTTACCGCATTCTACGTACCATGGGTATCTCAGGATCGAGCGGGGTTTCTTTCACTACCTTCCAGCTTCGAGGAGCCGCCTATGAGTGGTGGCGCACCTATGAGTTAGACAGTCCAGATGAGGATGCTTCACTGACTTGGACTCAGTTTTCAGATCTGTTCTCGAGGGAGTATGTTCCTCAGAGCCTTAGGGACTCATGGCGTGCGGAGTTTAAGCATTTGCGCCAGGGTGCTATGACTGTTTCAGAGTATGCTGTCCGTTACATTAGTTTGGTTAGGCATACACCAGCCTTGGTTTCTACTGTCCGCGAGAGGGTTTGCCGGTTTATTCAGGGCCTTATTCCCAGCATCAGATGTAGCATGGCTCGTGAGTTGGAGATGGATATTTCTTATCAGCAGGTGGTGAGCATTTCTAGGAGGATTGAGGCTATGCATGCTGGGGAGAGAGAGGAGAGGGAGGCCAAGAGGTCTCGAGAGTCGGGCCATTATTCAGGTGCTCGTACCCCAACTGTAGGTCATCATGGTAGGGGTTATATGAGTCGCCCTGTTCATTCAGCTCTTTCACCAGCCAGTAGTTCTTCAGCTCCTCCTAGATCTCAGTAGCCTTATTATGCACCTCCAGTTTCTAGCGTGCCTCCTGCGCGGGGTGCCTTTAGAGGTCAGTTTAGCAGACCTGGCCCTAGCCAGTCACAACTACCACGTCCTCCCATAGCTTGTTTTAAGTGTGGTGAGACACGCCATATGGTAAGGGATTGCCCAAGACTTGGGAGGGGTGCACCTCCACAAACTTCTCAGCCACAGTGTGCCCCACAGAGTTCTCAGGCTGTGGTTACAGCTCCAGTTGCTACCCCACCTGCTCAGCCAGCTAGAGGTGGAGGTCGCCCTAGAGGGGGAGGCCAGGCCAGATACTATGCCCTTCCTGCCCGAACCGAGGTTGTTGGCTCTGATTCTTTCATCAAAGGTATTATATTGGTTTGTCACAGAGATGCATCGATTATATTCGATCCAGGCTCCACTTACTCTCATGTGTCTTCTTATTTTGCTCCGCAATTGGGTGTACCTCGGGATTCTTTGAGTTCCCCTGTTTATGTTTCTACTCCTGTGGGAGATTCCCTTGTTGTGGACCGCATTTATCGGTCGTGTTTGGTTGCTCTTAGTAGTATTGAGACCAGAGCTGATTTATTGTTGCTCAGCGTGGTAGACTTTGACATTATCTTAGGCATGGACTGTTTGTCGCCCCATTATGCTATTCTTGATTGTCACGCCAAAAATATGACGCTGGCTATGCCAGGTGTACCGCGTGTTGAGTGGATGGGTACTTTAGGTAACACTCCCAGTAGAGTTATTTCTTTCCTTAAGGCTCAGCGTATGGTTGAGCAGGGGTGTGACGCGTATTTAGCTTATGTGAGAGATGTCAGTATTGATACCCCTTCAGTTGATTTAAACCCAGTAGTACGGGATTTTCCCGATGTGTTTCCAACTGACCTTCCGGGCATGCCGCCTGATAGAGATATTGATTTTGGCATTGATCTGTTGCCGGACACTCAGTCCATTTTTATTCCTCTGTAATCTATGACTCCTCATGAGTTGAAGGAGTTGAAGGATCAGTTACAGGAATTGCTTGATAAGGGTTTTATTCGGCCCAATGTTTCACCTTGGGGTGCTCCTATCTTGTTTGTGAAGAAAAAGGATGGTTCCATGTGTATGTGTATTGATCATCGCCAGTTGAACAAGGTTACAGTGAAGAACCGCTATCCTTTGCCTCGTATTGATGATATGTTTGACCAGCTTCAGTGCGCACGGGTGTTTTCTAAGATTGATTTGCGCTCATGTTACCATCGTTTGAAGATTCGGGACCCAGATATCCCGAAGACTGCTTTCAGGATTTGGTATGGTCATTACGAGTTCCTTGCTATGTCATTTGGGCTGACCAATGCCCCAATAGCCTTTATGCATTTGATGCACAGTGTGATCCGGTCGTATCTTGACTCGTTCGTCATTGTCTTTATTGATGATATTTTGGTGTATTCCCGGAGTCGGGTAGATCATGAGCAGCACCTGAGGACTGTGCTTTAGACTCTGAGGGAGAAGAAGTTATATGCTAAGTTCTCGAAATGTGAGTTTTGGTTGGATTCAGTGGCATTCTTAGGCCATGTGGTATCGAGTGAGGGTATTCAGGTGGATCCGAAGAAGATAGAGGTCGTGCAGAGTTGGCCCAGACCATCCTCAGCTACAGAAATCCGCAGTTTCCTTGGCTTGGCGGGCTACTACCGTCGTTTTGTGGAAGGGTTTTCATCGATTGCAACCCCTATGACCAGGTTGACCCAAAAGGGTGCCCCATTTCAGTGGACGGAGGAGTGTGAGGCGAGCTTTCAGAAGCTGAAGACAGCTTTGACTACAGACCCAGTTTTGGTATTAACTTCAGGTTCAGGATCTTATACGGTCTATTGTGATGCCTCGAGGATTGGCCTCGGAGCGGTGTTGATGCAGGATGGTAGAGTGATTGCCTACGCGTCCAGACAATTAAAGATACATGAGAAGAATTACCCTGTTCCCGACCTTGAGTTAGCTGCCCATTGTTCATGCCCTGAAGATCTGGCGCCATTATTTATACGGTGTTCCCTGTGAGATTTATACTGACCATCGGAGCTTGCAGCATTTGTTCAAGCAAAAGGATCTAAATTTGCGCTAGATGAGGTGGTTGGAGTTGCTGAAGGATTATGATATCACTATTTTGTATCACCCGGGCAAGGCCAATGTAGTCGTTGATGCCTTGAGTCGTCGGGCGGAGAGTTTGGAGAGTTTGGCATATTTACCAGCATCGGAGAGGCCTATGTCGATGGATGTTCAGGCCATAGCCAGCCAGTTTGTGAGATTAGATCTTTTGGAGCCCAGTCGGGTTCTAGCTTGCGTGGTTTCCCGGTCTTCCTTATTTGATCGTATCAGGGAGCAGCAGTATGATGACCCTCATTTGCTTGTCCTCAAGGACAAGGTTCAGCAGGGTGATGCCAGAGATGTGACTATTGGTGATGATGGGGTATTGAGGATGCAGGGTCAGATTTGTGTACCCAATGTTGATGGGCTTCAAGAGTTGATTCTGGAGGAGGCCCATAGTTCGCGGTATTCCATCCATCTGGGTGCCGCGAAGATGTATCAGGATTTGAGACAGCACTATTGGTGGAGGCGGATGAAGAAAGATATAGTTGGATTTGTAGCTCGGTGCCTCAACTGTCAGCAGGTGAAGTATGAGCACCAGAGGCCGGGTGGGTTGCTTCAGTGGATAGAGATTCCGGAGTGGAAGTCGGAGCGGATCACCGTGGATTTTTTAGTTGCACTCCCACGAACTTTGAAGAAGTTTGATGCTATTTGGGAGATTGTGGATCGGCTGACCAAGTCCGCTCATTTCATTCCTATGTGTAATACTTATTCTTCGGAGCGGTTAGCGGAGATCTAAATCCGGGAGATTGTTCGTCATCATGGCGTTCCAGTTTCCTTTATTTCAGATAGAGGTACTCAGTTCACATCACGGTTTTCCAGGGCCGTTCAGAGTGAGTTGGGTACTCGGGTAGAGTTGAGTACAGAATTTCACCCTCACACGGATGGACAGTCCGAGCGCACTATTCAGATTCTTGAGGATATGCTTCGTGCGTGTGTGATTGAGTTTGGAGGGTCTTGAGATCAATTCTTGCCATTAGCGGAGTTTGCTTACAACAACAGTTATCAGTCCAGCATTCAAATGGCGCCATATGAGGCTTTATATGGTCGGCGGTGTAGATCTCCGGTGGGTTGGTTCGAGCTGGGAGAGGCTAGATTATTGGGCACAGACTTAGTTCAGGATGCTTTGGAGAAGGTTAAGGTGATTCAGGATAGACTCCGTACAGCCCAGTCCAGATAGAAGAGCTATGCAGACCGGAAGGTTCGTGATGTTTCCTATATGGTTGGAGAGCGGGATCTACTTCGGGTTTCGCCTATGAAGGGCGTTATGAGATTTGGGAAGAAAGGAAAGTTGAGTCCGAGGTTTATTGGCCCTTTTTAGATATTGAGGCGTGTTGGGGAGGTTGCTTATGAGCTTTCCTTACCTCCCAGCTTGGCAGGAGTTCATCTAGTATTTCATGTTTCGATGCTCCATAGGTATCACGGTGATCCGTCGCACGTGTTGAATTTCTGTTTAGTCCAGTTGGACAAGGATCTATCTTATGTTGAGGAGCCAGTGTCAATATTGGACAGGCAAGTCAGAAAGCTGAGGTCAAAGAACATTGCATCGGTAAAGGTTTAGTGGTAGGGTCAGCCGGTCGAGGAGGCAACCTGGGAGACCGAGCAGGATATGCACAGCCGTTACCCTCATCTTTTCACTATTTCAAGTATGTCTCTATGCTCGTTCGAGGACGAACGAATGTTTAAGTGTAGGAGGATGTGACAACCCGGCCGGTCGTCTTAAGAATTAATGCCCCGATCCCCTATTAACTGCTTTCCCCAAGTTTATTTCTGCTATTTTGATTTACCGGGATGTTCAGTTTTAAGTTTCGGAGAGTTTTGGGACACTTAGTCCCTAAATGTTAGCTTAAATGTTGGAAAGTAAACCGTAGTCGGAACGGTGTGAAGACGGCCTCGGAATGAAAATCCAATGGTTCTGTTAGCTTCGTTGGGTGATTTTGGGGTTAGGAGCGTGTTCGGATTGTGTTTTGGTGGTTCGTAGCTAATTTAGGCTTGAAATGCCGAAAGTTAAATTTTTGAAGTTTCCGGTTCGATAGTGAGATTTTGATCCGAGGGTCAGAATGGAATTCCGGAAGTTGGAGTAGCTCCGTTGTGTTTAATGTGATGTGTGTGCAAAATTTCAGGTCATTCGAACGACGTTTGATAGACTTTTTGATTGAAAGCGTATCTTTAGGATTTTCGAGTTCTTAGGCATAAATCCGTGGTTAATTCGAGGTTTCGATGTTGTTTTAGGTGTTCTAAGGATTGGTACAAGTTTGAATGATGTTTTAGGATTGGTTGGCATGTTTGGTTGAGGTCCCGGGGGCCTCGGGTGTGTTTCGGATGCTCAACGGATCATTTTTAAGTTGTTAAAAGTTGAAGGTTTTTTTCAGCTATTGCAGAGGGATTTTACCCTTCGCGTTCGCGAGTGGACCCTTGCGTTTGCGAAGAGTCAGTGGGGGTCGATGGAATTTTTCCTTGGCGTTCGCGACGAAGGCTCCGCGTTCGCGAAGGGTGGTGATGTTTGAGCATCGCGTTCGCGGGAAGTGTATCGCGTTCGCGTAGAAGAAAGTGGTCAGCTGAGTTCGAGGTGGAATTGCTCTTCGCGTTCGCAAGAGGTGTAACGCATTCGCGAGGGGTTGGTCAGTAGAAGCATCACGTTCCCGAGAGCAGTGTCGCATTTGCTTAAGAGGAATTTTGGTCAATGACCTTTTGTGCTTCGCGAACGCGAGGCCTTGACCGCGTTCGCGAAGAATGAATTAAAATACCTAGGCAGAATGTTTAAAAAGGGTTATTTCGCGAATTTTAGCCTAGTTTCATCCATTGTTAGGCGATTTTGAAGATTTTTGAAGAGGGTTGAAGAGGGATTCAAGGGGAATCACTTGGAGGTAACATTTGTGACTTCATAATTCGTTTTTATGTGATTAAATACCTGATTAGTGGTGGAAAATTTGGGATAAATGGGTAATTAGGGCTTGAGTTTAAGAGAACCAGAAAGGGGTATTTGAGGGGTCAATTGAACTCCAATTTTTGTGTTCTTGTTATGCATAGACTCGTGAGAGTATGAGGATTCCAAAAATATAAATTTCACCCGATTCTGAGACGTGGGATCGAGGGGTGTTTTGGTCATTTTACCTATTATCGCGTATGAGCTTAGAATTTAATTGTCGATTCAGTTACTTGAGGTGTTATTTACAACATTCAATTGAATTGAATAGATTTGGGCCATTTGGAGTCGGATACTCGTGGCAAAAACGTCGTTTCGTGTTGACTTGCACTTGTTCGAGGTAAGTGGCTTGTCTTACTTTGTGTGGGGGACATTCCCCTTAGGATTGGTATATTTTGTAATTGAAATGCCTTGTACGTGAGTTGACGAGTGCGTACTTGCGCAAATTGTTGAGAAATCCGTTTTTCATTAAGTATTTACTAGTATGTTCCTTTTCCTGCTTTCATTACTTGTGCTATTAAACCTGTAGTTAGTCTAGGAAAGCATGTCTAATTGATTTCATTGCCTTATTTGTTCAACCTGCTTTACCTGAACTCCGTGCAGCATGCTAGGCTAGAATTACTTGATGCCTTGATACGAAATTTCCATTTCTGAATATCTTCTTGCTGCTGTTGTGTATTTACATTGGGACTACGGATGTGGGATTCCGGTAGCTCCCCCTTCTCTGATTACTTTTGGACTACGGGTTAGATTCCCGGTAGACCCCCTGCACAGTTATATGGAACTACGGGAATGCACCCGATTGATTTCCCCTGTACTGGGTATTTACAATTGGGACTACGGGTCGGGATTCCGGTAGATCCCCGCGCATTGATAGTTGGACTACGGGACGGGATCCCGGGATATCCTTCAGACATATATATGATGGACTATGGGACGGTATCCCGGGAGATCCGCTGGATAGTTGTAGTTGGGACTACAGTACGGTATCCTGGAAGGTGCCCCGTTGTTATCTATGTGTTGAGCTGTTTTTTTTCCCGTGGTTTGTTTGTCTCGGTTCTAGTTGTTGTTGTTCTTTCAATTCTATGTTATTTCTTACTGTTGCACTAATTACACTGTTGTATTTCACACTTTTAACCGTTATGTTTTATTTAACCTCAGTAGAGCCCTGACCTTCCTCGTCTCTACCCGTCCGAGGTTAGGCTTGGCACTTACTGAGTACCGCTGTGGTGTACTCATGCCCTTTCTACGCATGTTGTTCATGTGCAGATCCAGGTACTTCTACTCAGGCCTACCATCCTTGAGGGAGGCATCTGCTATTGAGACTTCAAGGTACATCTGCCGCGTCCGTAGACCAAGGAGTCCCTTTCCATTCTAGCTGTTAAACATTGCCCGTCTATATTTTTCTTTCTTGTTAGATATTCTGGAGTTAGACTGATAGATATTCCAAAGGCTTGTGTTCCCGTGAGTTTTCGGGTTTTGGGATAGTGTTTTAGAATTTGGAGATGTTGTACTGTATATGTCGAGCGGCATTCTATATATTGTTTTCCTTTTGGTTATTCTTCGCTTTTAATTTTTATTTCCGCAAGTTTCCATTTATTTTTCGCACTTGTTAGGCTTACCTAGTCGTAGAGACTAGGTGCCGTCACGACAATTCACGGAGGGCGAACTGGGGTCGTGACACAAGAATTGGGTCAAACGTAGTTCACAACTAATTACTGTTGATTTCTTCTTCAAAATGGATATGCTCTGTCAGTTCGGAGCAAACTCCCATGGCTTTATGTTGTAACTTGAGATGCACTTGAACTCAAAGTTGCTTGCTTCAAATTGTCTGGGACGCACTTTCTTGTAATAAATTCTTGTCGTCCTCTTAACTTCCCAACTTATCTGTCCAGTTTCACACAGCTCGGGCTCCAAATCTGTACTTATTTCCCTCAAGTGCCCCTAGCATCTTCAAAATTGTTTCATTGCTTCATGATTAAACTAATTTTTAAGACCAGGCCTACAATTATATGTGCATATCATGTCACTAGATCCAACATGAAAAGAACTATAAAAGGAGAAGAGAACTAAAAAAAATGACTAGAAATAACAGAAAAAAGAAATTTGCACTAGACAGATATATAAGCGGTTCGAACAACAAAACAAGCAAATTAAACTGGGGTTACAACCCCGGAACAAACCTAGACAACACTAAACGAGTTACTATGACTAAACGAACTAGGCAAAATAAAAATGATAGAAGGGTTTGAGTCACAAGACAATATCCAGATTACAACCCTGAAATAACCCGGACAACAGAAATGACAACAAAATAAACCACCAAGTCTCCTCCCTGGCTAACAAAGAAAGAACGTCTTTCCAATTACCTAGCTCGACATCTTAGCCACTGAGTTCCACATCAGTATTATCAAGACCCTTACCAACTTCAATATCATTAACTTCAGTCGACAGGTTCCCAGGAGGATTTGCATACTCCCTGTCACTATCCTTGATCACAATTATCCCTTCATGAATCATTCTTTCTATTTCCCTTTTCAAAGCACGACAATCTTTATGACGTCCAACTGCCTGCTGCATGTTTCTTAAAGATTGCTCTAGGGGCACATGCAAGGGATAGGGAGCCAGGTGAGCGTGTCTTGCAAAGATTTTTGCTTGTTTCCTGGCGTCCAACTGCCTGCTGGGTTTAAGATTCCAAAGTTTGATTTGTATGACGGACATGGCAATCCCGTGGCCCATTTAAGAGGTTATTGCAGTAAAATGAGAGGCGTTGGCCGGAAGGACGAGCTATTGATGACCTATTTCAGTCAAAGGTTGAGCGGTGCAGCCTTAGAATGGTACACCCGTCAAGATTCTAGCAAGTGGTATACATGGCATGACATGGCTCAAGATTTTGTTCGACACTTTTAGTATAAGATAGAAATTATCCCGGACCCTCGACTGGTCAAAAACTCTTGTGTCCAAGTGATCTTTACTAGTCATGGCTGCCTTGCTCTTTGACCTTGTGTTGTATGGATGAGTTACCTTAAGAACCACAAACCAACCACCCTTCTGCTCAATGAAGATAACAAAAGGGAAAAAAATAGGGTCATCGCGTTAGCGTTAGGGCATTTAACAGCTAAAAATATCACATTGTGTGCAATGCACCTAGCAACAGTTAACGGTTCAAGAATGACCTCGAGGATCACAAGGTCACTTGGCATCATCCCAATTTGTTCATTTCAATTTTCTCTTTTCTTTTCTATTCTTTTCTAGCACTTCTTGGCTTTCTTATTTTCCTTCCTCTTTTTTTCTAATTATCACTCTTTTCTTTCCTCTCATTTCTCACATCCCATAATTTCATCCTCTTTGTTTTTCCTTTTATCTTTTTTAAAGAAAATGATAGAACGCCAGGTCACCTCTCTCTTCGGAAGACGTATCGATCGGAACCCTAATTGTAGGGTTTGCCTATGACTCAATGACGCCGCATGGATCAGATCAATGCGTAGTTCTGGAAGATCGAGAATAGACTAACCAAACTAACATGCTCTTTTTTTTACCTTAATGAGTACTCTGATGAGAAAAAAGAAGAAAATCTTTCTCTACTTAATGCTCTATAATCTATTCAAAACTCAATCTTAGACGAGCACATTTTTTTTTGAAACAGATACTATATGAGAAATTATTACGGAAAAAACCCTAGAAGAGAAAAATATTTTTTTTTTTTTTACGGAAGGAAATTCTAAGAAATGAACTAAAGAAAAATATTGAATTTCATTGATATCGTGAGAGAAAGATTCTCGCAAACAAGGCAACCTGAATGAACAAGTTAAAAACGATGATTTTTGATTTCAACTATTTAACATCTATCCTAACGGAGAAACTCTGAAGTCAAAACAACAGATAAAGTATGTTTATTTTTTTTTTCTTCTATGACTACAATGGTTCCTAAACGTTACTAAGTCGAAATAAAACACAATGATTATACTTATATACTATAATATATAATATAATACTAATATATATAATAATATATATTTCCCCGAAAGAAGAACCTCAAGAAAAAATCTTATTCTGGATTTTTGAAATTAATAATCTTAAAAGAAAACTTTTAAAGAGGACTAAAAGAAAAATTCTCTCTCTTGTTTTTAAATATTCATATTATATACAAAGAATAATAACCATATTTAATTTTAGTGACTATAAGGTGCATATATTTAGTTCTTTATTCCTAAAGGAAAACCACTCAAAAGATTTTTTTTTTATTCTATGAATTAGAATTCTAAAGGAAAAACTCTCTCTAACGGGCAACATACAACCCATATATTCTCATATTTTCGTTTTTTATTATAACACATTATTCAAATACAAAATTAGGAAAACAAAAAAAAACTCGGACAAACCTAGTAGCGGGACTATGACAGACTTTCAACATCCTTAAGACAAAGAGACTAACTGTCACCCAAAATAAACACACGAGCTCGACCCTAACAAAATCACAGAAGCCACGGTAAAAAGATAAAACAGAGAACGACTCAAAAACATAAACAAAAAACCCTCCTTAAGAATCTCATAATCGATCGATTCTTGACTGGATGGTCCTAAGCGCCAGTATGTCATGCCCAACTCAACATAAGTAAGCTCATACGTACTACAGAGCACATTGCACCACGCACTTCTTCGTGCAATCTCACGAATAATTTTAGATCCCCAGATATATAATGTCTACTACTCTTTGAGCCATGTCCTTGTCAACTTTTCTTTATAACTTAGACCTGTTCCAGGCTATTATCATAATCTCTGTAGCATTTCTCGTTTTCAACGTATAATCAGTAGAGGGCCCTAAACCTTCCTCGTCACTACCCGACCGAGTTAGGCATTGGCACTTACCTGTGAGTACTGTACTGGTGGTACCGAATGGTACTATGCACCTTTCACTACGCTGTTTTTCCAATGAAATCAATTGCGGGAATTAGGAGGCCCTAATTTTGGAAAAGCATTTACTATGTTTATGCTGGCATTCAACTAAGGGTGGGGACCCCATGTGTGGAAAAGTATTACCAAGGTTATGCTGGAATCAACTAGGGAGTGGGATCCTATGTAGAGAAAAGATTACCAGGTTATTGCTCAGCATCAACTAGGAAGTGGGACCTCATGTTGGAAGATTATAGGTTAATGCCGGAAGAGTCATCGCCGTTATGACCAAGGAAATATATCCGAGTTATGCCGGCAACGAAGTCATCGTGGAGTTATGACCCCCGCCGACAAAGTCATCAGGCCTACTGCCGGAAAAAGCTCCACTCAGCAGTCATGCGATGCGTGATAGGATCTCGGGCTTTTATCGCGGAAAAGTCATCTGGTTATGCCGAAAAGTTCATCCGGGTTATGCCGTCTAAGATCATCGAGTATACACGTCGGAAAGTTCATCGGGTTATGCCGGAATCAATTAGGGAGCGGACCTATGTTGAAAATGCATTACTAGGTACTGCTTGCATTCGACTAGGGAGGACTTCCTTGTTAGAAAGACGTACTAGAGTATTGATGACCCAAGCGGTTCATCACTTTGTTCTAAAATTTAAATTATGTGCTTTCGAGGCTTTGAAAACTCATATCAGGCACACCCTTCGAATATGACGTGCTTGCAAGTCTCGGGGCTAGCCGGGAAAGCTTAATATTGAAATCTATTGAAAAATATAACATTTGTTAATAAAAATGAGAAATTTGACTTCGGTTTCAACGTTTTGGGTAACCACGGACCCGACCCATATTTGACGGTCCGGAGGGTCCGTAGGGAAAATATGGAACCATTGGTGCGTATGCCGCGAATCGAATTTGTAGGTCCTGAGCCCGAGGAAATTGAATTTTTAAAGAAGAAAGCGGTTGTTTTTGAGGCTTGATGTGCGCCGTGGACTGTTCCGCACGCGTGTAACCTATTTGCTCTATACCTTGCTTGAGGGATTAGGAGTTGAGTCCTATTTTCTATGTGGTATTAGTTGTGTACGACGTTATAGGCATTCGGGTGGAGTATCTATACGTTGTGTTAGCATGACGTGGAGTCAGCATATATTTTTGAATCATCTTGATTTCATTGTATTCTTTTCATGCTTTGCGTGATTGACTTTCTAGTTGTTGTTGAGAAGCTTTGTGGAAGTGAATTGAGACTTTGACACTTGGAGCATTGGCTCGAGTATATATTATGATTGGAAAGTATATGAGTAGATTAACCTTTGGAGAAATTGGCTCAAGTGTAAAGCGAGTTATGAAGTATAAGTGAAAGATAGAAAAGAGTTCTTATTGAAATATTCCCTTTGCCGGGATTTAAATTATAATTGTTGTTCCCTTGCCGGATTTAATTATTTAATATGTCCCTTGCTCGGGATTTTAATTTTTTCATATTGTTGTTCCCTTGCTGGGCATTTTCTATGTTCTTGTTTATTTCCTTGCCCTTGTTTGTGATTGTTGTTTGGGTGAAGAAGATGTTTAAAGCACGAAGTGGTGATGCCGTGGCATTGTTGATTTGTTGAGGGAAAGAGTGTAAAGGCACGAAGGGTGATGCCGTGCCGCATATGTACCATTCCGTGCTGATATATTGATTACATGGTGAGGAGAGAGAGTAAAAAGCACGAAGGGTGATGTCGTGCACATCTTTTGATAAATAATTTTGTTCTGTGAGGACGAGAGTAAAAGCACAAAGGGTGATGCCGTTGCAAACTGTTGATTTCTTGTTCCTTGTGATATTTCGAGTTTGTGTTGTTCCTTTCTTTACTTGAATGCCATTTCTATTCAGAACTGTTATCTCCCCAAGCAGTTTCCCCCTTCCCACCATTGACTGGTTATTTCTGTATTTCCTTTATTCCGCTGTATATATTTAACACTGCACCAGGTTTATTTGGTAGTCTGGTCCTAGCCTCGTCACTACTTTGCCGAGGTAGCTAGGCACTTACCCAGTACAGAGGTCGTTTGCTGATTACACACTCTGCACTGTGTGCAAATTCCAGGGAGCAGCTTATTGGACAGTAGTTGGAGGGCTTCCCTTCAGGTCACCCGGGAACCCAGGTAGACCGGCAAGCGTAGCGGGCCCCTGCGTTCTCCCTCTATCTCTATCCCATGTTCATTCTTCAGAAACATTATTTTTTGTTCTTCAAATCTCTCTTCCT
>NC_031989.1:95889502-96095495 GCF_001879085.1 Nicotiana attenuata | reverse complement strand
GTCAAGCAAGGCCAGCAGGGATACGAACTAACCTCCCCTCTACAAAACTCACGATTTTTCTTTGGATGCAGACGCTTGGATTTCGAAAGCATCTGACATACTATACACTCGCGAGACGAACGTTGTTCAGGAATACAACTTTCAGAATTGTTGCATTTACCAGCATTTGCTATCCACGCACATCGGTGATATGCCCTATATCACAATGTCCCCAGCAGTCACAATATCGCAACCTGCTATCAGCTAAGAAAACTCTATTACTATTTGCCATTTTATTTTATTTCTGCATTGCATAAGGCTACCATTCTGCCTTCCGAGACTAAACACTGTCTCCATCTGCATTTTCTGCATTGCATAAGGCTACCATTCTGCCTTTCGAGACTAAGCACTGTCTCCATCTGCATTTTCGGCATTGCATAAGGCTACCATTCTGCTTTCCGAGACTAAGCACTATCTCCATCTGCATTGTCTGCATTGCATAAGGCTACCATTCTGCCTTCCCAGACTAAACGCTATCTCCATCTGCGTCTGCATGGCTGAAATATCGCCACTTTATTTACGCTTGCATGGCTGAAAGATCGCTGCTTTATTATACATTCTGCATGGCTGAAAGATCGCCGCTTTATTTACGCTTGCATGGCTGAAAGATCGCCATCTCATTTACATTCTGTATGGCTGAAAGATCGCCGCTTTATTTTACGTTCTGCATGGCTGAAAGATCGCCACCTTATTTATATTCTGCATGGCTAAAAGATCGCCGCTTTATTTATGCATCTTATGGGCTGAAAGATTGCCAAATACTGCATTTCATGGGCTGAAATATCGCCAAATTATCCAAGGGCGTCGTTGTTCGGAGGCACCATTTGCATAGCCCGAGAACGCCATGCCATGGCCTGAGGATTCCTTTAATCTTTTTGCATATCATTATTCAAAGGCATCATGGTTCGGAGGCATCATTCTCATAGTACGAGAGCATCATTTCATGGCCTGCGAATCCTTTATTATACGCATCATGGTCCAGGACATCATGGTCTAAGGACGTCATCCTAACGTCCAAAGCAACATTCATGGTCCACGGGAATTTGCATCACGATTAAATTTATGCACAATATATGCTTGTATTTGCTTATTTGCAGGTAAACCGCTGAGCAACGGCCATCTCAACAGGAGTGATTCCGCTCCAGTTCCCACAGCCCCATCAGACCTTAGTCATTCACCACGTCATGATTATTGCGTCCGCTCTTAGAAAGTCTCCATCGGCATATTCCGCCGACGGATCCTGAACTACATATGGCCTGGTTCCTGTAAGACCAGGGATATGTAGGCAACTCAGAAGCCGGAGCACGGCCAAACCTCTTCAAACCGTTTTGCCAGGTCAAAATTGGCCATCATATCTTTACCCGACAACTTTCATCCTTCCCGGGTAAAGAGGCGCAGTTGTTGATACCCAATTTTTCCCTGTATATTTTTAATATGCAAAATACTTCAAAATAGCATATGTACGCATATATAAGCATGTCCAAATGTTTTATTGTTTTTCCTTAATTTTAAAAGATTTTTAAACCAATTAATTCCCCTATTTTTATTCATAAAAAACCCAATAATAATTCCCAAAATTATAATTTTGGTGATTAATTTATTGGATTCTCATATTTATACTAAAATATAGCTAATATATGTTTTGCATATTTTTACGAATTTATTTAGTATTATTAAAGCTAAATTTCATATAATTGCAATATTAGCCCCTTTTAAGATTTAATTGCGTTAATATTTATAAAAATTAAGTCTAGTATTTTCAATTTGATAATTATATGTTATTAATCATTTTAGTGTCTTTAATTTACTTCCTGAAATTATTTATTATTTTTTATAAAATAAATGAGGGAAAAATGGCTATTTAAATGATAGCCCATTTGAATTTCAATTTATGCCGGATTTGGACCTCTAATTAAACCCAATTCCTAAACCCAATTACCCAACCCAATTACCTAATCTACCCGACTCACGACCCTTCTAAACAACCCGCTCGGATTCCCCATTCAATCCAAGCCGTTGATCAAAATGATCAACGACCACCTTTTAATCTTTCCTTTTTTAATTTCCCCTTACCCCCAAACCCTAGTCATTTTGCATCCCCGGCCGCCTTTGAAACCCCCTTTATCTCGATTCTCTCTTAAAGCTTCTCAAAGCCTAGCCGCCTCCCTCCACTTCCACCCTAAAATCACCGGAGTCCATGGCTTCCAAGGCCATTGAAGTCCTATACCGGCCTCCCATAACTCCTATACGCCTGGTTACTGTGGTTTCAAGGCCTGACCATGAGGAAGCTTGGCCCAGAATTTGTTTGATTCGAGTTCTATGGCCGTCTCCGACCTTGCTTCGGCCAGCCATGGTTATTCGAGCCTGATCACGACTTCTCCGGCTCAGATCAATGACTTTCCAAGCCTTTCTCATCACCTGGGTTCTTCTGAAACCCTAACACTTGGAGGTTTTTTTGATTCTTTTAGATCTGTTGTATATCAGTGTTTTCTCTAAGTTTTAAAACATTTTCACAAAGTTCTTTCAAAACTATACCTTCAGAGCCTTCATCTTTTTCCGATTTAGGGTTTCGTTAAGTTATCCTTTAAAGTTTCTCTGATCTTTAGCATGTTCTACTGTGTTTCGCATGTGTGTCTTTTACTGTGATTCTTATAAGTTCCTTCTACTGTATTTCCTATGCGTTTCTTCTACTGTATTTGTTATGTGTTCTTCTACTGTGTTTCTTATGATTGTTCTTCTGCTAGAAAATGCATGTTAAAAGTCTCAGTTCCTTTCTGAGATTTCTAAACTTATTTCATTAGTATTTTTGCCTTGATTACTTGTCTTTTCATATCTACACTCGATTGATGGAAAACCCTAAAATTTGGGGTTTTATCCGAGTATTGAGACTATTCGCTATGTGATTTGCTTGTTCTTCATCTTTGAACTTGTTTGATTTCAAAAACCCTAACTTCTTTGGACCTATTCGAGTTTCCGAAGATCGTTTCATCTACTGCTCGACTGAGTTTCGAAATCTTTGTTTCAACCTTTGTTTCTTTATATGATTCTGATTTCCTGCTAAACTCTTCTAGGGTCTTTCTACTGGACCCTCTGTATGCTATTTGATACTCTCCCTTTTCTTTGTCACTAAGATGACTACCATGTTCCTATAGTTCACTACTTACCAATTTTTGTGATTGGATGACGCTTTTTCTTTGTCCTAAATTTAGCCTCGCATGCCTAATACTTGTGTACTCTTTATATATGCTGAGCTTCCCCTCTAAAATGACTTTCAATTTTTTGACTGATTTCAGACCTCCTTTGTGTAAATCTGATTGATTCTTTCCTTGTTGTGCTAATTTCCCTATTACTTGGTTTGATTCAAAAACTTTCCTTAGCCTTTATGACTTGGTTTACTCGTGAACCAGTGATTTCGAACCCCTGACTCCTTGATTTACTATGTACTGATTTATTTTATTGGGTATCTTCCTTATTTGTTTAACTGTGTATTTTAAAGATTCTTCCCTTAATTAAACTCCTATGTATTTAACCCTAATTGCCTATTTTGCACAAGATGCTTACTCAATCTCTTTCCTTAAATGATTTTTGTTCATTACCGTTTAAGTTTGAACTCCTTAATTAAAGGAAGTTCCTCTACGGATTGATTTTAATTGGTACACGGTTATTTCTTGCCTTATTTTCTGCCTGTTTTCACACTATAAGTAACTGCTTTTTCATTGACACAAGATGAACACTCTTAGTTTTCGGAACTCACCCTCACATTCAAAAGCATTCTCTCTTGTTACTTGTGTTGTGGCCTGTTTTCCAAGTACTGCTACTGCTGTATTTTGCTTCTTTGAAACTGGTATGTCCTGATTAAGGTTTTCAGCAATCACAACAATGTGTTATTTACTACCTTTACCTGCATGTCTGCCTACTACTTACGTGTAGTTCAATGCTTACTTTAACATGCTGTAATTTCCTTCTGCCTATTCTAAATCTATTGTGAATCCCAAAACCCCCACTCCCTACGTGTTTATGCTATGGTTTGAGGCATGGCAGTACTGCAAATTATTGTCCATGACTCCAACTTGATCCCCTGGGATCCTAGCCTGTAATATGATGTGTTCTGGCAGACTGATAGGCATGCCAGCATCCTCAATTGCTGGGTATGCCTAAAGCTTGCCCTAGCCTAAGCAATAGGCTCTCTGCAATTCCCCTATTCCCTGAACCCCTTTTGTGTAGCTGTTTGTGGCTGTTTCCCTCTCCTTTATTCCTTAGAATTCTGTTCTTCACTTGCACTCTCTCTTAGACTTTAAGTTCTTCCCCCCTCTTGTGAGCCTTGCCTTGGGACCCTTTGAGTTCCCTCTGAACTTGGACACTTGAGGGCTGGCCCTTCCACACTGCACTTGTCCCTATTCTGGTGATATAATTTGGGTGTGAGCACTGCCCGAAGTCCCATTGAGGCTCTTAGGGAACTTTGACACACTCAAATTGGAGAAAGACTTTGGATCAGTGGTCTTTGAGTTGGTCTATCTCATATTTCAGACAGGAAGTCTGAATCAGGCTCTCCTTTGGTTGTCCTTTTTTTACTTTTTTTTCTAATATAATGTTTTATTGATTCTAGTTTGTAATAAGTTGTAATAAACGCTTGGGGCTGGCTAGTGAAAAGGGGTGGGTAACTATGCATGCAAAGGGTAGAAAGTATGTCTATAGGTCCACTACAATTCTGCATATTCATATACATATAGAGATCATGTCTACAAGTCTATCATAATACATATAGAAATCATGACTATAGGACTACTATATTCCTGCATATCCAACTATCATATAGAAACCATGTCTATAGGTATTCTGAATTCTGCATATTCAAACAGAAATCATGCCTATAAGTCTAATTCTTCATATCCATCTTCGTATAGAAATTATGCATATAGGATTGTTCAATTCTACATATTCAATTACATCTAGATACCATGTTTATAGGTCTTAAACAAATTCTGCATCTAGATACCATGTTTATAGGTTAAAACAAGCCTTATGCATTTACGGACTATGTCTATAAGGTTTCTGCATTTTTTTTACACCATGTCTATAAAGTTTAAAATCAGCAACACATAGAAAGCATGCCTATAGGAATTTTTAATCGAATCTGATTCGCCTCACTCAGTGTTAGATATAAAATCACCAATAATGGATACTGTTAGTTGCAGAATTTATTGTCAATTCGTTAAATCCTGCCTCTCTTTTAATAATCTGATTCCTTCACTTAGCAAGTTTAACAAGTATGCATTCAAACAATTTATTTCAAGCCTTACTATTTTCTAAATTTAGTAGATATCATGCCTATAGGACCCCGTCTTAACACTTAGGCAAGCCATAGGGTAATAACTATAAACTGAATCTGTTCTATTAATTACAACTAGAAGGCAGGCCTGATTCGGGCTTCTTATCTGAATTATATAATAAATCAGTTTGCCTCAGCCTTAAGTTCTCTCATATTTGGTATTTAATCAGACCTTAACCAGTATATGAAAGTCGTGCTAATTACGTGCTTTTCTGTTCAAGGAGGTGTGATTGAGCCTCTGTTTGTTTACATGCTTTCCCCCTAAAACGTGCAATGTGTGTTTTTGTATGCCGCCTTAGATTTTTTACCTTTTGAAATCTCAAATAAGCCCAACATCCCTCCCCTTTTAGGATTAGTAGTCCTAAGTGCCTCAAGGACTGATAGGATTGGGACGGGTAATAGCATGCAATAAGTAATCGAGACCATTCCGTGCTTTAATACCTTGACGGGGTGGGAAGGGTAGATATGGATATGATGACCACGCAATAATATCACGTGTAGCCCCCCATTGAGGAGTGATTACCGGATATTGTGTGGGGTGATCCATATTTTTAATAAACCTAGGACCCCCTTCCTCTATTTCTTTACTTCTTTTAGCAATTTCAACTCTTTCTTTTAAAAAGTCAGCTTTTCTAATTGTTCTTTCCTAACTTTGTTTATTTGTAAACCATTATGTGAAAATCCCCTCTTATTTGAAGCTTTATTTGTCTACATGTTATTTGCACCTAAATTCACAATAACTGTCTGGCCGAAAACCACACTAGTGGATTCTGGGGGTGCCTAACACCTTCCCTTTAGAATAATTTCAAGCCCTTACCCTATCTCTGGTTATCCAAATCAAACTCTTTTGGTGTCCTATTGCACCTTGATCATTAGGTGGCGACTCTTCATGCAAAAACCATTTCCCAAAAAGAACGAGTTGTCTCACCAAATGTCATAAACCCGATGTCATAAACCTGATTCGGACTCAAATAAAAAATCCGAATCAGGCCTGCCTGCTGGTTGTAATAGTTAACAGCTCCCAGTAAATCAAGGAGTCAGGGATTTGAAATTATTGATTTGGGAGAGAATAACATGGGTTTTCATGAATAAACAAATAAAATAAACTAAGGACCGGAGAATCGAAAGTCTAAAGGGAAGTTTTCAAATCGATCCAAGAAACAGGGAAATTAGTAAAACATTGAAAGAATCAATTACACGAGCGCAATCAGAATTACACAAGGAGGTTTGAAATCTGTCCAGAATTGAAGGTTGTTTCGGAGGGAAATTTGGCATATAAAAGAGTGCCTAAACATTAGGCATGCGAGGCTGAACTCATGACAAAGACAAGCATCATGCAATAGCAAACACAAAGTCAGTAGCTAATGAACTATCGAAACATGGTAGTCACATAGGTCAATTTCACCAACTCAGTAACAGAGAAAAGAGAGAGTATCAGAAGCATGTAAAAGGTCAAGTAAAAGGACCTTTCTGAAAAATATAGTAGAGTTTCAATGCTAGCAGGAAGTCAAAATCATACAAAGAAACAGAGGTTGAAACAAAAGATTTTAAAATTCAATCGAGCAACAGATGAAGCAACCTCAGAAACTCGAATAGGTCCAAAGCAAATTAGGGTTTTGAAACCAATCGAATTTAGAGCATAACGAACAAGTAAATCACATATCAAATAATCTCAAAACTCGAATGAACCCCAAATTTTAGGGTTTTCTCCATCAATCGAGTATAGAGATGAAACACAAGTAAATCCGACAGAAATACTAACAAAATAAATTCAGAAATCTCAAGAGGTTAAGGGGTTTTGAAAGTAACACAGTAGAAGAATGACATAAGAAAACACAGTAGAACATGTAGAAAAATTAGAGAAAGCTTCGAAATATCTTAACAAAACCCTAAATCGGAAAAAGATAAGGGGTTTTGAAAGTAACGTTTTAGAAGAATCTTTGGGAAAAACGTTTAGAAGTTCATAGCAAACACGAATCTAAAAAGATATAGAACCTCAAAGATTAGGGTTTCAGCAGAAACCCAGATGGTGAGAAAGGCTTGGACAATCGTCGATCTATGCAGGAGAGGTCAAGAATCACGCTTGAATAGCCATGGCTGGACGAAGCAAAGTCGAAGATGATCGGAGACAGTCATAAAAACTGAGATCGACCAAAGTTTGGGCCAAGCTTCTTCAAATTCTGGCCTTAAAACCATACTACTCGAACACATAGAATCCAAGGGAGGTAGATACAGGCCTCCCATGGCTTGATAAGCCATGGATTTTGGAGATTTTTAGGTGGTAGTTGAGGGCGGGGGCTAGGGTTTGAGAGAGGGTCGAGAGCGAATTGAGAGAACTGAGGAATTCAGGGGCGGCTGAATGAGAGAAATGATAGGGTTTAGGGTTGTTTGGGATTAATTATGGAAAGGGTTAATGGTGGCCGTTGATCATTTTGATCAACGGCCTGGATTGATCGGGTACGCAAAGCGGTTTAATCGGGGTTGGGTTTGGGTTGGTTCAGGCGGGTAGGTAATTGGGTTTAGAATTGGGGTTCAACTCAGGCCACAATTGAAACACAATTGGGCTATATTTTAAATAGCCACATTTCCCTTATTTATTTTATAAAACAAATAGTAAAGTAATTTTTGAAAATAAATTAAAGGTACTAAGATGATTAATAATACATAGTTATCACATTAAAAATATTGGGCCCTAATTTGATAGACATAAACGTAATTAAATCTAAAAGAGGCTAATATTGCAATTATATGCAATTTAGCTTTAAAAATACTAAATAAATTTATAAAAATACGCAAAAATTATCTTAGCTATATTTTAGTATAAATATGAGAGTCCAATAAGTGAATCAGTAATTATTGGGCTTTTCAGGATAAAATAGGGCAATTAATTGATTTAAAAATCTTTAATAAATTAAGAAAAAATAATAAAATATTTGGACATACTTATAGATGCATACATATGCTATTTTGAAAGTATTTTGCATATTAAAAATAAATAGGGAAATATTGGGTATCAACAGGCTCGTGCCTTCTACCGCTACTAAGATCTAGAGTTTTTTAGGTTTGGTTGGGTATTATCGCTGCTTTTTAAAGGGTTTCTCATCCATAGCATCTCCTTTGACTAGATTGTCATTGAAGGGTGCCCCATTTAGGTGGTCTGACGAGTGTGAGTAGAGCTTTCAGAAACTCAGGACGACCTTGACTATAGCTCCAGGTGTGGTTTTGCCTTTAGCATCGGGTTCATATACCGTCTATTGTCATGATTCACGGGTTGGAATTTGATGTGTGTTGATGCATGAGGGTAGAGTGATTTCTTATTCTTCGCCTTAGTTGAAGCCCCATAAGAAGAACTACCCAACGCATGATTTGGAGTTAGCAGCCATTGTTCAAGCTCTTAAAATTTGGCGGCACTATCTCTATGACATGTCTTGTGAGGTGTTCATGGATCATAGGAGTCTACAACACCTATTCGAACAAAAGGATCTGAACTTGAGGCAACAGAGGTGGTTGGAGATACTATAGGACTATGATATTACCATTCTTTATCATCTCAGGAAAGATAATGCGATGGCCGAGGCTTTGAGTAGCAAGGCTAAGAGCATGAGGAGTCTTGCTTTTATTCCAGTTGGGGAGAGACTGTTAGATTTTGGTGTTCAATCCCTCGCCAACGGGTTCATGAGGTTGGATGTTTTGGAGCCAAGCAGTGTATTTTCTTTCGTTGTATCACGGTCGTCTTTATTTGAGTGCATTAAGGCGTGTCAGTATGATGATCCCCACTTTCTTGTCCTTAAGGACACCGTGCAGCACAGTGATGCTAAGGAAGTGACTATTGATGATGATGGGGTATTGAGACTTCAGGGCCGAATTTGTGTGTCGATATGGATGAGTTGCAAGAGTTGATTCTTTAGGAGCTCTATAGTTTGCGGTATTCCATTCATCTAGGTGTCACGATGATGTACCCTGATTTAAAGCAGCACTACTAGTGGATAGAAATAAAGAAGTATATTATTAAGTATGTGACTCGGTGCTTGAATTGTTAGCAGGTTAAGTATGAGCATCGGAGTCCTGGCGATTTGCTTCACAGGCTAGATATTCCGAAGTAGAAGTAGGAACGTATCACTATGGATGTTGTGGTTGGGCTACCACAGACCTTGAGGAGAGTCGACGTCGTGTGGGTCATTGTAGATTAACTGACCAAGTCTTTGCACTGCATTCCATTCATGACTACCTACTCTTCAGAGCAGCTGGCTCAGATTTATCATTGTGAGATTGTTCGCCTTCATGGTGTGCCCGTGCCTATTTTCTCAGAGCGAGGCACGATATTTCAAATCAATTTTGTAGATTCGTGCATCATGAGTTGGGTGCAAAGGTCGAGCTGCCTACTGCATTTCATCAGCAGATGGACGGGCAGACCGAGCGCACTATTTAGATCTTAAAGGACATGTACGAGCCTCTGTCATTGATTTCACGGGTCAGCGGAGTGACCTGGTCGGACGTTTTGAGTATTGCAACCCTATTGCCTCATTTAATTCTTATCATATGTTCATTATTGTGTATATGACTTGCCGGGGTGGTTGGTTTGTTTCCGAAGATGTTTCAAAATCAATTGGGACACTTAGTCCTGAGGTTGGAAGCTTAGTTGAAAGAGTTGACCGGATGTTTACTTATGAGTAAACGACTCCCGAATGGAGTTTTGATGGTTCCGATAGATTCGTATGGTTATTTTGGACTTAGAAGTATGTCCGAATATTCATTTGGAGGTCCGTAGGTAGTTTTGGCTTGAATTTACGAAAGTTTGAAAGTTAAAGGTTTGGAAAGTTAAGAAGTTTGACCGAGAGTTGACTTTTATACCGGGCTCAAATTTTGGTTTCGGAAGTTGGAGTAGGTCCGTTGTGTCATTTATGACTTATGCGAAAATGTTACGCCCCACAATATTATATTATGATGATGTTACACCCTGTAGTATTGTACGTTGAATTTGTCGTAAATAATTGACATCAGTTCAAGGACAAGATTATTTGGAGATTTTCAGTATTATGCTATTTCAAACAAGTTTGTGAAGGTGAGAGGGTAAAGCAAATCAAAGAAAATGAGTTTCATCGATGTTTGTCATATTGAGATAAAATACGATCCGAGCTATAATACCTTGTATTTATGGACTAGTGCCATACAAGGTACCACATGACCATCATAGTAAGATGTATAAAGTGTGTTAAAAGTGAGTAGTATTTTAAGTAATTTGAGATAATTCTCAATTATGTGGGTAATTAATTAATTATTGGATAGTGGGAGATTATCAAGTTAATCAAGAGATTAGTAGTTAATTAATTAAGATTATGGATAAGCTTAAGAGCCTCCTAACATGGTAGCCAAGAAGCTTTAGCTAAATCTGGCTCTTAAGTCATGTAACTTTTTGTCACAATTAGAAGATTTTATAACCTAGTCATTATTCAAGTGGGGCCCACACCCAAATATTAAAGGAGACCTCTCTAATTCATTATAGAATCTCTACAAAATTCAAAGAATGCTTCAGCAACTCATTCATAAGAGATTAGATGATTAGAAACGTGATTTAGCTACAAAACTCATACGAGACTATATAATGTTATAGCAATGGGATTTTGCGATTCTAAGGGAGTACGGTGCAATCTTTCTCAAAGAATATCATACGGATTTTCCCCTACTTCGATCCGGCGTCACATGTTTTCGCAAAAGACGTGTGTTAGAGGAATTGTCAAGAGAATCGGTTCAGGTATGTTATCCCTTCTTTCTTTTTGGGATAATCCGTACGATAAAAAAGAAACGAGCAAATGCACAACTTCCATAAATGATTCTATTGATAGAAATACCAGAGGTTCCATAGTTCTTAATTTCCCATATGTCTTATTATTCTATCGTCTGTTCATGGGTCTCAGAAAATACGTAAGTTGATAAAGTTTATTTCGTGATAATAATCAAAGGCATAATGGTCTTATGACATTCCGAGAGATTTTATTGACGTACTTTCTCATGCATTGCATTCACTTATACATGTACATTGACCTATGACCATATGGAGTTATATACGCGTATATATGTATATTATATGCATATGAAAAATGGGAAAAGGTTACAGCCTTATATACGCACCACCACCTTATCAGCTGGTATATGTTGATGATTTGCCCACAGTGGCCGAGATGATATGATGGGATTCCCTCAGAGGCTTGATAATGTTATGTACACATATACCTATGCATAGTATGGCATTTATACGCATATGAATGACATTCTAAAAAATAAATGATTCATAGAGCTATTCAGACTTACATGTCGAGTCTTTTACTCCATGTTTCTCTCATGACTTTTATTTACTGATTTTAATTCCTTACATACTCGCTACATTATTTGTACTGACGTCCATTGGCTTGGGGACGCTGTGTTTCATGCCTACAGGTCCCTATAGACAGGTCGAGAGTCCTCCAAGTAGGCTATCAGCTCAGCGGAAGATGTTGGTGTACCCCATTTGCTCCGGATTTGCTTGTTTGGTCAGTATGAATTAGACGTGTATTGTTTGGTATAGCAGGGCCTTGTCCTGACCTTTATGATAAGTATGTACTCTTAGAGACTTGTAGATAGATGTCATTTATACATATACTTATATGGCCTTGTCAGCCTATATTTTAAGTATATAATGGATCACAATGGCCTTATAGGCCCGTATGTCACAGGTATGAGTTTCTATATTAGGTTGTGTCATTCTATGTCGGGTTCCCTCATGTTTTCTTTGGTTATCTCATGACGCTCCTTCTTGCCCACTTACCTATGATGATGTAATGAGAAAGATACGTTATGTTGGTACTTGGTTGAGTAAGGTACCGGGTGCCCGTTGCGGCCCAACGGTTTGGGTCTTGAGAAAATTGGTATGAGAGCCGTTCTGTCCTAGGGAGTCTACAAGCCGTGTCTAGTAGAGTCTTGTTTATGGGTGTGTCGTGCACCACACTTATAAGCAGGAGGCTACCAGGCATTTAGGACTATCACTCTTTCTTCTTACTCTAGATCGTGTGGTAGAGCTCAGTCGTAGAAATTAAAATTCCTAAATCCTATTATATTCGTAATACAATGATACCTACATCCAGAAAGTCGAGGTTGATAAGAGATATAGTTGTGGAAGAGTTGATTTAGCGGAATTCGAGTTTGCATCATTCCTATGATGAATAAATGTGAGGTCTTCAGCAGAACATGTGTGTACTAAGACGTGCAAGCTTCTTGATAAGGAGCCTTAAGGAAAGAATATCTATTCACCTCTATGGTGAAAAGCAATGAGACAGAAGATAGATACAAATTTCAACAAGTAAAAGAAGCAAGATGAAGAAGTGTACGAGGTACCCAGTTAGTGAAGATTATCATAATTTACCATTCAGGAAGAAAGATATAAGCATTATGAGTTACCTTCAATAGTAACATAGGTATGTACGATTGGCCACACCGATCTAAGTTATGACCTACGGGAGCTAACAATATGGTTTAAGAGAAGGATGGAATATCAGGATCTGACTAGGGTTAGAGTAACCTAAAATTGTGGATGGATTGTTAGCATTAGTGGACATTTCTGAAGGATATTACAAATGTGCTAATATATCTCCTTGTGAGACACCCAGATGGTGCACTCTAAAATAGTACAGCTAGATATGATTACTACAATGATAGGCACTGGAAGCCTTGAAGTGATAAATATTACCTAAGTGTGGCTCCCGTCCCTAGAAGAGCGAGAACGTTAAGCAATTGGCAGAGCCAACGGATGGAGCGAGGGGAGATAAAAGCAAAAGAATGTCTTGTTGAAAGTTTTCGTAATAAATTGATAGACAAAAATGTTAGCGGGAAATAAGAAGAGAGTTAATGAAGCATTAGGAGTAAGATGTGACACGGGATGGCAATGGTAAGTAAAAAATGATAGTATTACAGAGTCTATAGTCAAGTGAAGGAAAAGACGAAAGGTGATAGGCCTTGAGACCACAAAAGAGTAAAGGCCATACAGTCATACCCTCATTTAGAGAAATAAGTTCGTGACTCTAACGTGATTACCAGAAGAAAAAGTTAAACCCTAGAGTAATAGAAATCAGTATGGGTTGGTGAACAAAATAAACTAAACGTGAATTAGGGACTGAGTGATTTGATTATAGTCGGCATCATGAGAATTTCAAAGATTGTGTTCCGGCGATAGTAGAATGGACGACAGAAGAATCACCTTAAAAGGTCATTCAGGAAGACGCTTTCCTAAAGCAAGAAAGGTGAGCAAAGTTAAGCTTAAGGGACTATATGTGCCAGTTACACCCTCACGAGTAAGGAAGTTGTTATCCTTGGTCCAGAAGGATTAACACAAGGCGAGTAAGGGTCATCGATGATGTGAAAAGACTCCAAAGATGAAGTGATAAAACATCTATACGTAGATCATCGTAGCACTAAATCTTAGTACTCCCCTAAGGGGGGGGGGGATATGGAGTGATGTGACATTAAGTCAGGATTAAGTGGTTCTAGTAACTATGAAATGAGAAAGGAATGAGATTGCACTTATACAAATCCTACATATATGCTAAGATTCCAGAACATTAAGCAAGCACGACGTCAAGGAGAGGAAATAAGGGCTCCTGCCCGAGATGTTATTGATAAATAAGAAGCCAGTGTGAGAAGTTTGTTAAGACAAAGGAAATAACCCAAGAAAGATTACACGGAATATTAATATCAGAATTGGCCAGCGAGTAGTTAGTAGTTGATTCAGGAAGATCCTAGTTAATGGCTAAACAAGAGGACACAGATAAATCAATAGATCATGCAAGATAACATAGAAAAACCCAATATAGTGAATTCATCCCTGCAGTTATGACATTGTAATACTTGAGAAATACTAAGATTGAAGTCGGGGTAGTTAAAGGTAACGTATGAGTGTTACGGAAATGAAAGACAGTGCCACTAGGAAGACAGTCAAAACATCAGTTTAGAAGCAACACTACAAGCACAAGGGCGTGGAGGTAAGTAACTACAAATAATTATAGGCAAGGAAGGACATCAAAATTCTGTCAAGTATTCAATGTAATAAGCTCGCATCTTTACAAGAGTCAGAGGGTCCTTAAGTACTACAATGAAAGACTAGCTAAGGAAATAAGGAAGAAGGCTTCAACCTAAGCACAATGACCTAAAGAGGAAATGGTCGTGTAACAACAATCTCACAACAACATTGTAAGCGCTCCAAAGAAAGTGGCACATATCATAGCTAATGAACGGGAAGTAAAATCAAAAGTAATATTTGAGATCATATCAGTTGCACGAAAACTCCGGCATGCGTGGGAACTAATGTAAGCTAAGCAT
This sequence comes from Nicotiana attenuata, assembly GCF_001879085.1. Lineage (NCBI taxonomy): Eukaryota > Viridiplantae > Streptophyta > Magnoliopsida > Solanales > Solanaceae > Nicotiana > Nicotiana attenuata. The sequence continues at coordinate 96,080,782 of NC_031989.1, read as the reverse complement.
GCACGCAACAAGGAGGCAGAAAGACCATGAAAAGTTATAGCTTATGTCCAATGAAAGTTGAGAAGGAACGAAAGGAATTATTCGATCAATGATCCAAAGATAATTACATTATGAATGCACCTAAGATTTCGGAGTATTATGCGTGTAGCATATATATTGACAATCATACAACCGTAGAGGACTCCAGTATAAGTTAAAAGAAAGAATTGAGTCCAGGTCATAGACAAACGATTGAATCATTAGAAGATTGTATCATGGACATTCCATAGCGTCCATGAATGGCTAAAGCAATAACTAAATACCATAACCCGCAGATTGGAAGATAGCTTAAGCCTACAGAAAGGTTGATCAGAGGGAAGAGGAAACTAAAGAGTTACATCGACTAATTAAAGCAGGAGTCTGATTATTGGACCCAGAAAATTATAGAAATCGTGATTGAGAACAAATTGAAAACACTCTTAATATCAGAGGTAAAAGACACATAGAATAATAGGCATATTATATAATGGCTCTATGATAAAGCGAGTTAGATGAGTACCAGCCTCATAAGAAGTCAGCATGAAGCTTCCATTGGATTGTGTATACACAAGTGGTGCAAGTATTATAATACAGCTTCAAGTTGTGGAAGTAAATTATACCTATGTGGAAGGGAGGTCATGAAAAAGATAGAAGATGTGATGTGATATTTTAAGGTAAGTAAGGTAAAGGTGAACAATAGAGCAATAATTTCCATAATAACACTGCTTCAATATTATTAGTGAGCAGATACACGAATTGGCTTGAGTCGTGCTGGGCACTGTCCTAAGAAACAGTTTCAGTAATGTGAAATATTTCCCCAGGATTAAACAAGCCTATCTCTATTTATTTAGGGAATATATGAACCAAAAAAAATATTAAATTACAAACCCAACTATTAAAAAGAGGGGAACAAAGAAAGTAGAGTACAAAAGTTTAAGGAGGAAAAGAAAAGAAGCTGAAGAGGAATGAAAAAGGCAAAGGAAAATCCTGATGATTGATTGCTTGATGGCTATTTTGAAAGCCTATTTATAGCCTTTAAGTGAAGCTTAGAGCATGACAATTGTACAACACTTGTCTCCAATTTCTCATGCAAGAATGCCACATGGAAAGACATTTGTCCAAAGAGTGCCACATGGAAGGACATTTGTCCAATTTCTGGAAATATCACACAGTTCCCTCACATATATTCAAAATAATCATACAAAGAGGAGTAAGATTTGCTGGATTTGTATGGTCCAAATGCAAAAGGTTGGTATATTTTGGACTATGAACGAAATCAATAAAATTTAACTCATAGAATAGCTGGTGAAGTATAATATTTCTTTGAACCAATAAAGCACTGTATCAATGAACCGTCTTTCTTAAAACATGAATACATATGGACCGTCAAGGCCTCTGACATACTGTACAGAATGAACCTCTGTCTACAAAGCTTCTAAGAGTATTAGATATCAAATGGGATAGGGTACCAGCCTACCCATAAGTCTGTAACAACATTCTGACACGATGACTCATAGACTCGGCTGCACTCCGAATGAGGTGGAGTCTTACCAATCCTTCGCTGAATGCTAACTTCGTCTACTATGAGGGCTCGTCAAACTGATTGTCTGTACCGGCAGGCATGAATGCAGCGTCTCCAACAAAAGGACTTATTAATAATAATGTACCGAGTATGTAAAGCACATAAATAAGTATATAAAAGACGTGGAAGAAATATGGAGTAAATGACTCAACCTGTATGTCTGGATAACTCTGTAAATCATGAAATACATATAGTGTCATGCATATGTATATAAATGTCATGTCGTGTATACGTACATGTGTTCATAACATTATCAAGCCTTTGAGAGCATCCCATCATATCACCTCGGCCACTGTGGGCAAAATCATCAATGTATACCAACTAATCAGGTGGTGGTGCGTATATAACGCCGTAACTTTTTTCCATATCCCATACACACACACACACACAATATATATATATAACGTCATCTGGTCATGGATCAATGCACATGCATATATGAATGCAATGCATGAGAAGTATGTCAATAAAATCTTTCAGAATGTCATAAGACCATTATGCCTTTGATTAATATCATGAAATAAACTTTTTTTTATCGACTTACATATTTTCTGATACCCGTTAATAGATGATATAACAATATGAAACATGGGGAATCAAGAACCAAAGCATCTCTAGTATTTCTATGAATAGAGTCATTTATGGAAATTGTGCATTTGCTCGTTTCGTTTGTGTCGTGTAGATCATGCCAAAAGAAAGAAGGATAGCCTTAACATACCTAAGCCAATTCTATTGACAATCCCTTTCACACACGTCCAGTGCGATAAATCATGTAACGACGGATCGGAGCAGGGAAAAATTCGTATGATATTCTTGAGAAAGATTGCACCGTACTTCCTTAGAATGGCAAATCTCACGTTGCTATAGTACTAAGTAGTATTGTATGAATTTTGTCGTAGAAAATTCACGTTGCTATCTTATGATTTGTATGAACTGGCTGAAGCGTTCCATTATTACCTCACTGTAGAGATGCAAACACCTTTCTTAAGTGATAACACTATACCGTTCAACCATTTTTCTTAAAAGATGAAACATATGGGCCGTCAAGGCCTATGACATACTATACCAAATGAACCTCTATTTACAAAGCCTCTAAGATTATTTGACATCAAATGGGATAGGGTACCGGCCTACCCATATGTCTGCGGCAAAACTCTGACACAGTGACTCATAGACTAGGCTGCATTCCGAATGAGGTAGAGTCTTACCGATCCTTCGCTGAATGCCGATCTCATCTACTATGAGGGCTCGTCAAACTGATTATCTATACCTGCAGGCATGAATGCAGCATCCCCAACAAAAGGATGTTAGTACGAATAATGTACTGAGTATATAAGGCAGAACTGAAATATAACAATAAGTCAATATTAATTAAAGACATATAAGAATCAACCTGAATCTCTGAAGTGCCACCATATATGCATACTTATTATACTCATACATATACGATGCTTCTCTTTGAGACTATTTCCATTATACATATCGTATGATGCATGACTCCCCAACTGATTAGTGGTAACTGCCCGTTCGGGCATAGTGCGGTGGTAAATTCATGACTGCCCGACCGACCGTAGCTCGGTGGTAAATGAATGTGCATAACTGCCCAACCAGTGGTAAATAATGATACATAACTGCCCAACGGTGGTAACTACCCGGCCAGCCGTAGCACGGTGGTAAATGCATGTCTGCCCAACCGGCCGTAGCATGGTGGTAAATATGTAACTGCCCAACCGGCCGTAGCTTGGTGGTAAATGTATATGCATGAAGGTGCATGTATTACTATATTATAATAATTAACATCTTTATCAAATACTTAGACATGCTTGAATATCACTTTACAGGAATAAAATCGACATCCTAAACTGCTATGAATAGAACCACTTATGGAATAGCATTACGTTTACGTATCGTTGCTTGGATCATGCCAAAAGAAAGAAGGATTAGCCTTAACATACCTGAGCCAAGGAAAAGGAAGTACAAGAACTAACACTTGCACCATTATCCCCGAGCTTATTGTGGCAAATCAGGGCAGAATAATAGGATTGCTTATTAGCATCTCCTCAATTATCCGGGAGTTCAACCAAGAGAAAGAGCCTGAGCAGACACTAAAATCACGCCAGTTTTGTCACCAACTATTAACTGAATGACTCGCAGCCGCATCTCACAATCTTCAGTTTCAATATAGACTAGGAATATGTAAAGACATGTTATTCGAAGTAAATTTCCTACTCTTAAGAAAATAAAAGAGTTACATCTTGAAAAATTCAACTCCTTTTTCAAGTCTGGACTTTCATTGAAGCAGCAGTGCCAAAATCACATTTTGTAAGATCAAGTAATGATAAAAAGAGATTAAACTATCTCAAGGCTCAAACTACTTTACATATGTGACTACCTCCAAATGATTTTAAATCTTGCCACCTTACTCTACAATGGCTTAAGAGTCATCAAATATAACATATATTGCTGCCACGTAATTCCCTTGTTGGGGGAGGTTTAATATTTATCTAGTAATCTTTAATTAGTTAGGTAATATCCCATTACCCAATAACTAATCAATAATCCACGTAATTAAGAATTATCTCAAATTACTTAAAAGACTACTCACTTTTAACACACTTTATGTACCCTACTTTCATGGTCATGTGGTACTACATAAAATCAATACATACACTATTATTTCATTAAAACATTCATGTAAAAATACATATAATTTCTCAACTTTTAATTTTCCTAATCTCATATAAAGAGAACAAATTTTCGTACGCTTAATTCTTAAAATGGTAAAGAGATAACTTTCTTTTCTTGTTCAAAAATAATTTCTATCTTTACAATAAACAAAATCATAAACTTTCTTATATTATGAGTATAATATAAAGCATATTCAGAAGTGGTAATATTAATAACTATATAAAATTATATTTTTCAAACAACCTTCTTTTTTTTACAAAAATGTTTCACTCAAAATACCATATCAAATATATATATATATATATACATATATATATATATATATATATATATATNTATATATATATATATATATATATATATATATATATATATACATAATGCACTAATACTTAGTGCATAGTATAGTGTAAGTATATATATATTATAACGACTCGACCGGTCGTTTCAAGTGCTAGCGCTCCGTTCAGCAGTCGGAGGCCATGAACAGCTTCATTTCAGGTATTATGACTTGTACGCGTGGACGGAATTTAATTTCGGGAAGTTCGGAGTTGATTTGGGAAGAGAATTCTCATTCCAGAAGCTTAAAGTTGAAAGAATGAACTAGGATTGGAATTTTGAGTAAACGACCTCGGAATCAGAATCTGAAGGTTCCAGCAAGTTCGTATGATGATATCGGACTTGGGCGTATGCCCAGTTCGGGTTTTGGATAACCCGGGAGCGTTTTGGCGCCTATTGTTGAAGTTAGCATTTTAAAAGAAATTTCATAAGTTTAGCTTGAAGAGCATTTCGGTGTTATCGATGTCCGTTTAGGATTCTGAGACTGTGAATAGCTCTGTATGGTGATTCTTGATTTGGGGGCGCGATCGGAAGTGAATTCGGAGGTCCGTAGGTCATTTTGGAGCCATTTGGCTAAAGATAAAAATTTGAAGGTTTTTGAGAAGTTTGACCGGAAGTTGACTTTTTGGTATCGGGGTTGGAATCCGATTCCGGAAGTTGGAGTAGGTCCGTAATGACAAATATGACTTGTGTGCAAAATTTGAGGTTAATCGGACATGATTTGATAGGTTTAGACATCGGAAGTAGAAGTTGAAAAGTTCAAAGTTCATAAAGCTTGAATTGTGGTGTAATTCATAATTTTAGCGTTGTCTGATAGGATTTGAATCCTCGAGTAAGTCCGTAATGTGTTTTGGGACTGGTTGGTGTGATTGGTTGGGGTCCCGGGGGCCTCGGGTGGATTCCAGGTGGTTAACGGATCGAAATTGGAATTTGGAAGAGAGCTGAAGGCATCTGGTTGCTGGTGTTTTCGCTTCTGCGGTTGGTTGACCGCAGAAGCGGCACCGCAGAAGCGAACGGGAAGCCGCAAATGTGGTTTTTGGTCCAAAGCTAGAGGACCGCAGATGCGGTCCAAATTCCGCAGAAGAGGAACCGCATCTGCGGAAGGGGCATCGCAGAAACGAGAAAGGGCGGCATGGGAAGGAGCCGCAGAAGCGGCCTTTGGACCGCATAAGCGGAACCGCTGATGCGGCATGGCTTCCGCAGAAGCGGAAATGACTGGAAGCAGAACCTTGTTTTAAATCGTGGGATTGAATTCATTTCTCCCATTTCTTCATGGCTTGGGCGATTTTTAGGGAGCTTCAAGAGAGGGTTTTGTCGTCAATGTTGAGGTAAGTTATTCCCACCACTTTTGAGCTGAATATATCAATTATGTATGGGTTTAAGCATGGAAATTAGAGTAAATATTGAGGTTTTGATTGAAAACCTAGAAAATTATAATCTTGGATTTTAGCCACGATTTTGAATATGGAATTAAGAGAAAATTATAAATTTGAGTTCCTAAGGTCATGGGTAATCTTTATCTTCGAAAAATCTCGGCTTCCGGGCACGTGGGCCCGAGGGCATTTTGGTCATTCCTCTAAGCGAAGTTGGAAATTTGTATAATTTGAATTGTTAACGAGTATTTGAGCATGTTCTCTTTGGTTTGTCGTTAAATGGCTAGTTTTGGGGCATTGTGCGTCGGTTCAAGCCTTCGGAAGAATGTAGAATGCCGGTTATGAGTCTCCGGAGCGAGGTGAGTCTCCTTTCTAATCTTGTAAGGGGGAAACTACCCATAGGTGAGTTTAATTGATTATGTGCTCCTATTTTTGGGGGCTACGTACGTACGAGGTGACGAGAGTCCGTGCGTAGCTACTATTATGCTATTATCCGGGTAGTCTAGAACCCAAAAAGCATGTTATACTTGGATTACTGTGAACCCATTGATAGTGGAATTGTTTAAATCACCTTGAATTGGTAAAGGAATTTAAAAAGAGATTTAATATTAATTTTCCCTGAAATGTAAAAAAAAAAGAGAGAGAAACTTGTCTATTTGGATGATTATCCTCGATAAACTTTTAATTTCCTACTTGAGCATGAATTTTATGTGTGCCTGCGTCGCATGGATGATTCGCGAGCAGGATATCTGTTTATTTATGGAACGGGCCGAACGCCTCAGTGAGAATAGATGCATCTATGGTTCGTGTCGCTCGACCCTCGGCAGTGCACAGTTTACATTCCTGTTAGAGCGGGCCATCACCTCGGTGTGATTTGCGCATGTTTATCTGTAACTCGAAACTTGTAAATGTGGAATTGGCCCTACGCGACTTGATATAAACTGATAAGATAATAAAGAATAGACTTTGGAAGCCCTTGATTTTATTGTTAAAGGTGTTTACCTGTTTTCTGGCTTCACAATTAGAACTTCTATATAAATCCATGATTATTCTCGCACTTACAGAATATTGTTTATTGACCTCTAGCGAGTGTCGAAGTTGGCCATCTCATCTCTACCTCTTCGGGTTTAGGCGGGATACTCACTGAGTACACGTTGATTACGTACTCATACTACACTTCTGTGCATTTTTGTTGCACAGGTATATATATACTTCTAGCAGCCTACTGGGCGTAGCAGCATGGCTAATTCTGGGACTAGGTGAGCTGCAATTTGCGAGGCGACCCGCAGCTAGTGNGAAGGGTCATTGATGTCATAGTGATTGACCCTGTGCAGCAGTATTGGAAGATGCCAGGGAGAGTTTTCTATAGGTGGGTTACCCAAGCGAGAAGTTAGCAGTCGCGTGGTTGGCAAAGTCTCTGCGAAGGATTGTTATCGGTTATGTGGCAAGGAGACCGATCGTGCGAATGTAAGGGGTGAATCAGAGTATAAAAGAATGGGGTGTTGCAGAGAGAATTCGAGAATTTAAGCGAATGATCGCACAAGGTCATGTCGGTAAAGGCTAGGAAATCTTGGTGAATTCCAGAATTTGAAATAATGGCTTCAAGCTAAGTGGGAGAGTCCCACCGCTTATGATGGGGTTGCAGAGTTAACTACTCGCGAGAATTTGTGGCTATTAGCATATAGGTGGACTATTTCAGCTATGGGGAAAAGACCATTTGTGGCAATTTGAGCAAAGGAAGTATTAAAGGTGGGCTATCGTTGGCCCTATTGGCTTATGATCGGACTTGTGAAAGGATTCAGGATTTATGCCTTGTATAGAGGCAGGTTTCAGAGGAAGTGGTTTCGCCGGGCGCTTCGTCGAGGGGGTATTCGTGTGTTATAAGATTTATGGAGTGGATTATGTTCGGGACCCAGTCGGAGCGGGTGGCTCTCAATAAAGGTCCTAGTGAATTCAGAAGTTAAGATATGATGCCAACAATTTCGAGCCGATAGGTACGGCTAAGAATCAAGCTTGGAAAGCAGCTTATGAGAAGAGGCACAGAATGTTCCGTAATGGTTGGCTTGTGATGTAGCAATTGGGAGGTATGAAATGGTTCGTGAGATTTGAGACAGCATGGTCTCGTGATTCAAGGTCACTCGGGGTGAGTGTAGATGGAGTACGTTATGTGTTGAATGGAGTTAGTATTTCTAAGGCAAGCAAGGATAAATTGGAAGAAGGTAGATTGGCTAGTCATAGTTGAATTGGCATATTGAGGCCAGTGATCAGTTCATTCCGCGTGATCAAGTTATGTGTATGATTTATGGCGGTACGTGTGAGGCTTGTCGGCCACCGTAATTGATGTTATTCAGAAGCATTCTTCTGTTATGGCTTGTTAAGTGGAAGCGGATTCCGGAAGGGCTATGGTGGCTTGGACCACTACATAGAGATTTGCATATCCTACGGTTATGGGAAGTTACTTGTGTGTTGCAATGATTCTCCAGAAGTGAGTTAAGTGAAAAGTTCTTATGTGATGAAGTGTTAAAATATCAATGATTTTAGAGTTACGATGAAAATCGTGTTCTATCGTATATTAGCACGTTGGGTGCAGTGAGTAGCATAGAAATTCGAAGTGAGGATTAAGGTTGCAGTTTGGTGTTGGTAAGGATGTCACGGGCTCGGATGAGCAAGGAAAGGGGTTGAATGATTAAAGTAAATTGGTGTTGTCTTCAGCGTCACCTGAGATCGACGTGTTGTGAAAGAGGCTTGCATCCTGGTTAAGGATTCTTGGTCGCTTTTCAGCGTTGGTGCAGACCCGTTATTCATTGCGGAAGATTGTGGGAGCGTGTCCCACGGGGAGATTGTATAACTGTGACATGTGGTCACTTGATTGGCTAAAGATTTAAACCAAGTATGAGGATTGTGGTAATATCATTGATGTGAGAATTTATGCCTGGAGGGCACTTTGTTTATTGGGTTATGAACTGAGGAGGTTGCTCCGGTTATGATGGTTGTTCTTATGTGTTATGAGGAAAAGTGGGTTACTATGGACCTTTGAAAGGTTGTTAGCCAAGTTGGTGCAATCAGAATTCGGCTTGAGATCAGTGGATTGATTTACATGTGAGCAGGGCTTTATATCAGGCCAGTTGTGTATGTTTTGGCGAGTGTTCCTTATGGAGGAACAGTCAGGGTGTTATTTTGTCATCAGCTATTCATGTGTTGCGCCGCATCAATTATGAGACGGCTTGGTAAATTCATATGTGTTAAGGTTCCGCGTGGCAATGATGTTATGTGAGCGGAATGGGTCTTGACATTCAGATCATGTGTCGCACCTTAGTTGTGCTTAAGCTTTGTGGCCTATAGCGCTATGTGTTTTCTCAGGGATGGTATTATGCACTTAGCGTGCTTACGATCAAAATTCGATACTTTTATTGTAATGAGCAGATTTAGCTCGAAGTGCAATCTCCTTATGTGAGATCTATGTGGGGATCGGGTGGCACGCCGCCATGGGTATGTTATTTGGATCGGGTTGCGTGCCGCAACAGTGTGATGTCGAGTCTAGTTTCCATATGCTATTCCTTTATGTGTTTCGCTTCCTATCTTCTAAGGAAAGTCCGTATTAGTGCGGGGTCTAGATAATTCCTTCCAGAGTTCGATTTCCTGTTTGTGTTGTGTTCGGATTGGTGGGCTATTGGCGGATGTTAGCATCATATGAGATTTTAACAATTTCTGGGGTGGCTTATTGCCTGAGCAGTTGTATCGGATGAGACGAGATCCCTTGATCTAGGATTCTGTGCAATCCAGCTATGTGAGGTATGTTATGGAGATAAGACCATTATAGGGTACAGAATGAGGTGAAGGCCTTGTCAGGAGTATAGACCTAACGATTTGTNAGAGAGAGAGAGAGAGAGTGTGTTAAACTTACGGGGTGTAACATCTTTCCCCCCTTTAAAACATTCATCCTCGAGTGTTAACTCTTAGAGATTTACAAAATTTTCACTAGGGTCTCCTTTGTAAATTAAACTAAAACCCAAACTATATCTAAAGTCTCGACTATTCACAACCTTTTGTACTTGAGTATCTCGTATCTTCTTCGCATTTACCTTACTTACTTTACCATCTCACATTGTATCTTCTATTTCGTTCATAACCTCCCTTCCACATTGTGCCTTAAAGCTCTACTGTGATACCTGCACCTCTGGTGCATATAAATCTAGCGAAAGCTTCATACGGACTTCGTACGACTCAACTCTATGGCACGATTTGGAAATAAAAGAAAGGTAACATTTCCTAAATGCCCCATAGATCATTCGATCAAAACTACAACATACATAGGTTGAGTTGGCTAAACTCATTCCTTTTGTAACTATCATGGGCCCACATGGCCACAACTCATAATGTACGACTTTAAGTGGGAAAAACACTATATCACTGAACTATTTTTCTTAAAACATGAATACATATCGGTCGTCAAGTCCGCTGACATACTATACAAAATGAACCTTTGTCTACAAAGCCTCTAATATTATTTGACATCAAATGGGACAGGATACCGGCCCACACCAACTAAGAATTTTAACTGTTACACCCCATAAGTTTAACAACTTGCCACCTTATTATGTGAACTTAAGAGTCACATTTGGCCTTTAATTAAGACCCCTTGGGCTGCTACATTAGGAGCTTATCAAATTTATCCAAAATAATTCACCCACTTTCTTAATTAACTTATTAATCCTCCACTAATTTAATAATTAACCAATTACCCATATAATTAAGAATTATCTCAAATTACATAAAATACTACTTACGTTTAGCATGCTTTATACACCTTACTATCATGGTCATGTGGTACCTTGTATAGCACTAGTCCATAAATACCGGGTATTATAGCCCAGACCGTATTTTATCCCGAAATGACAAACATCGACGAAACTCACTTTCTTCGATTCGCTTACCCTCTCACCTTCACGAATTTACTTATCGCTTGTTTGAAATAGTGTAATACTTATAATCTCAAAATAATCTCATTCCCGAGCTTACGTCGATTAACTTATGATGGAACTTTAACGTACGAAAATGTGGGATATAACATCTCATTTCCGAGCTTTCATCAATTTACTTATGGCGTAATTTCACGTATGATGTGTAACATTATTCTCCCCTTTGGAACATTCCATTGAGTGTTGTGAATAATCTATACTTCAGATAGAAGGCTAGAAGCGTTGAGATTCAATATCTAGGAATGATAGCAGCGTCGTCTGTGGAATATCATCCAACATATGGTTTCTCTAAGTTATAGAAGGTTCCATATAGCCTGAATAAACTCAAAGGTGTCTAATACTAATAGCATTTAAAAGAGATGGAATGCTTCCCTGATAGTAGAATGAAGGTGTAATTATGATAAATGAAGGATGATATTTGGGCCTTCGATTGAGTGATGATTTGAAAGGATTTCATGAATTGTACAAGATTAAAATACCCACGTATGGTGAATCACATTGGGATGCTATGAATATGGTTATGGAAGCATGGTATCGCCCCCAGGAGGATCAGTCTAATCATTTTGAATGTTCTTCAATGTGATGTGAGCCTTAACGATAATGTTACATAAAAGGTCAAGTTACAGTGGTAAATTATAGATCAATATTGAGGTGAATCAATAATGGATGGATAAAATTAACAAAGTATGAGATAAGATTAGGTCGTTATTCTTAAGATGAACAGTAATGAGGAAGCATTAAAGGACTTTGACGTATCCATATAGAATAAGTAACGAGATAAACCTGGGGTTTTGTAGCAGACCTTAGTAACGATAAGTCAAAGTAAAAGTTATGGCGGTAAAGTCATACGGATGGATGAACAGATCTATAAAATAAGATATAGCAATATTCGTAAGTTCGACAAAGTACCGAGCGAAGAACTTCAACATACCTATAGATGCCCAGAGTGACACCTTGTCAACTTTTATATATGTTCACAGAGTGAGGACTATAGATTGGCTAAAAACTAAAGAAAAAAGGAGAGAAGATTCGCATAGGCGCACATACAAGGACAAAGACGTATATACTGCATAATAGAAGGTAGCAATAGTTACGAGATTGGAGGAGTTCCGACCACAAATCATGGTGTGACAAAGAGGCCTAAAGGGGAGAATGCCCTGACCTTTGGATTTATTCAAAGAACAATTGCCTAAATGGCAAGGAGAGTATTAAAGTATTCGCAAGAGCTATGGGTTATGAGGATGATAAGTGCATCAGTCAACATTTGAGGACGAATTTTCCAAAGGGAAAATGATGTTACGCCCCGCAGTATTATATTACGACGATGTTACACCTTGTAGCATAATTAGTTGAATTTGTGGTAAGATAATTGACATCAGTTCAAGGACAAGATTATTTGGATTTTAAGTATTATGCTATTTCAAACAAGTTCGTGAAGGTGAGAGGGTAAAGCAAATCGAAGAAAATAAGTTTCATCGAAGTTTGTCGTTTTGAGATAAAATACGGTCCGAACAATAATACCCCGTATTTATGGACTAGTGCCATACTAGGTACTACATGAACATGATAGTAAGACGTATAAAGTGTGTTAAAAGGGAGTAGTATTTTAAGTAATTTGAGATAATTCTCAATTATGTGGGTAATTGGTTAATTATTGGATAGTGAGAGATTATCAAGTTAATCAAGAGATTAGTGGATAATTAATTAAGATTATGAATACGCTTAAGAGCCTTCTAATGTGGCAGCCAAGAAGCTTTAGCTAAATATGACTCTTAAGTCATGTAACTTTGTGTCACAATTAGAAGATTTTGTGGCTTAGTCATTATTCAAGTAGGGCCCACACCCAAATATTAAAGGAGACCTCTCTAATTCATTATGGAATCTCTACAAATTTCAAAGAATGCTTCAACAACTCATTCATAACAGATTAGATGACTAGCTACATGCTTTTGCTACAAAAATCATACGAGACTACGTGATGTTATAGCAATGGCATTTTGCGATACTAAGGGAGTACGGTGCAATCTTTCTCAAAGAAAATTATACGGATTTTCCCCTACTTCAGACTGTCGTGAAGTGTTTTCGCAAAAGACTTGTGATGGAGGAATTGTCAAGAGAATCGGTTCAGGTATGTTAAGGCTATTCCTTCTTTCATTTTTGCATGATCCATACGATACAAAATGAAACGAGTAAATTCACAACTTCTATAAATAACTCTATACATAGAAATACCAGAGGTTCCTATGTTCTTGATTCCCTATATGTCTTATTATTCTATCGTCTGTTCATGGGTCTCAGGAAATACGTAAGTTGATAAAGTTTATTTCATGATATTAATCAAAGGCATAATTGTCTTATGACATTCTGATAGATTTTATTGACGTACTTTCTCATGCATTGCATTTATTTATAAATGTACATTGACCCATGACCAGATGGCGTTATATACACGTATATATGTATGTTATATGTATATGGGATATGGGAAAAGGTTATAACATTGTATATGCACCACTACCTTATTAGCTGGTATACGTTGATGATTTGCCCACAGTGGCCGAGATGATATAATGGGATGCCCTCATAGGCTTGATGAAGTTATGTACACATATACCTATGCATGGTATGGCATTTATACTCATATGCACGACATTTTAAATATTAAATGATTCACAGAGCTATTCAAACTTACATGTCGAGTCTTTTACTCCATGTTTCTCTCATGACTTTTATTTACTGACTTTTATTCCTTACATACTTGGTACATTATTTGTACTGACGTCCCTTTGCTTGGGGACGCTACGTTTCATGCCCGCAGGTCCCGATAGACAGTTCAAGAGTCCTACAAGTAGGATATCAACTCAGCGAAAGATGTTGAAGGGCTCCATTTGCTCTGGAGTTGCTTGTTTGGTTAGTGTGATTTAGACGTGTATTGTTTGGTATAGCGGGGCCCAGTCCCGACCTTTATGTTATGTATGTACTCTTAGAGGCTTGTACACAGATGTCAAGTATATAGCTACTTGTATGGCCTTGTCAGCATATATTTTAAGTAGATAGTGGATCACATTGGCCTTATAGGCCCGTATGTCACAGGTATGAGTCTCTATATCAGGTTAGGTCATTCTATGTCGGGTATTCCTTCATGTTTAATCTTGTTATCTCATGACGCCCCTTCTAGGCCACTTACCAATGATGATGTAATAAGAAAGATACGTTACATTGGTACTTGGTTGAGTAAGGTACCGGGTGCCTGTTGCCGGCCATTGGTTTGGGTCGTGACAACAAAATTTAAGGTCAATCGGAATTGGTTTGATAGATTTCGACATTGATTTTTGATGTTGGAAATCCATTTGTTTCAATCGGCTTGAATTGGGGTGTGATTCTTGTTTTTCATGTTTTTTGATATGATGTGAGGCTTGGACTAATTTTGCATGATGTTTTAGGATATGTTAGTATGTATGTATGAGGTCTTGGAGGCCTTGGGTTTGATTTAAAGTTAAATCAGAGAAGAAATTAGACTTATGTTATTTCTGATGGCAGCAAATCTGGTGTAACCGCTCCTGCGAGGATTTGGCCGTGCGGAGCCGTAGAAGCTACCAAGAAGGCGCGGATGCGGAAGTGGGTAAGGATGGACAGTGGTCGCAGGTGCGAGGTTATTTCCTCGCTTGCGAGCTCGCGGATGCAGGTAGGTGGTTGCAGAAGCGGATTTTTGATGGGGAGGTTGTTGTCGCAGACTCAAAGAGTGCTCCGCAGGTGCGATACCGCAGAAGTGAACGTTGGACCGCAGAAGCGGACCCACAGAAGCCGCTGGTTGGGAAAGTTGATGAAATTTTGCAGAAGTGAAGGAATTTCCGCAAAAGCGGAGCCGCAGATGCGGCTTGTGAGCCCGTAGAAACAGGAATGCTAGACAGAATGTTAAAAGCGAGGGTTTGGAGATTTCTGTCATTTTTGAGCATTAGAAGCTCGGCTAGAAGCAATTTTGGAGAGGGATTTCACCATAATTCACGAGGTAAGAATCTTTTGATCAATTTTACTTATTAATATTGAATACCCATTGATTTTCCCACCTAGATTATGTGTTTTATCAAATATTTTGAGACTTTCCACTATTGAGCTTACTAATAATGTTTTCAATTTAAATGCGTAGTTGCTATGTGATTGTAGTCATCTTACATAGTAATGTGCTAGGCGCCATCACGACAAGTTGGGATTTTTGCTCGTGATAATTTGGTATCAGAGCACTAGGTTGCTTAGGTCTCACGAGTCATGAGTAGGGTTTGTGGAGTCTTGCGGATCAGTACGAAGATGTCTGTATTTATCTTCGAGAGGCTAGTAAACCATTAGGAAACTTTACTTTCTTGTACTCTTGTTGTGCGGATTTGCTGATTCTCGAAACTGAACTTCTATTCTTCTATTCTCTCACAAATGGTGAGGACACGTGCGACGGGATAAGGCTGACGTCCACCAATACTACCAGCTAGGGCCGCGAGAGGCCAGCACCGAGGTGCAACTTGTATTGCAGCTAGAGCAGCACCCGTGGGGCCACCAGTTGCTCCAGCTTAGGAGCAGGTTCCAGCTGTTGTCGAGCTAATGGGACAAGCTCAGGCACCTATTGTGCCCATTGTGATTCCAGGCCTTTAGGAGGCTTTGGCCTAGATATTAACTGTATGCACGAGCCTTGCTCAGGCGATTTCGATTCTGGTTGCACCAGCCATTTCTCAAGCTGGAGGAGGTGCTCAGACTCCCATCGCCCGTACTCTAGAGTAGGTAGATATGAGGGACTCTAGACACCAGGGGTACTTCAAGCCTAGCCGATTGCAGCTGCTCGGGACTAGGTTGACCTACCTATGAGTGAGGAGGAGCAGAAGAGACTATTGCGGTTTAGGAGGCCTAAGCCTCCAGAGTTCAGTGGAGTCAGAGGATGCTCAAGATTTTATAGACAGGTGCCAGCGAATCCTTCGCATGGTAGGTATTTTAGAGACCAATGGAGTTTCATTCACTACTTTTCAGTTGACGGGGGTAGCCTACAGATGGTGGGAGGCCTAGGAGTTACGCAGTCCAGCCGACACCGCACCACTTACGTGGCATGAGTTCTCAGTTTTCTTCTTACAGAAGTTTGTTCCACACACTCGCAGAAAGAAGTTGCATAAGCAGTTTGAGCAGCTACGCCAGGAAGGTATATCAGTGACCTAGTATGAGATGAGGTTTTCAGAGTTAGCTTGTCATGCAGTATGGTTGGTACCCACTGCGAGGGAGAGGATTAGGAGGTTCATGATGGCTTCAACTATGGACTGCGTTTCATCATGACTCGGGAGATTGCGACAGGTGCGAGGTTTGACGAGGTGGTTGATAATGCTACACGCCTACAGTTGGTTTGTAGATAGGAACGTGAGGAGAGGGAGGCCAAGGGGTCACGTGGTTCAGGTAATTTCAGTAGTGTCTCATTTGGAGGACAGTCCCTCCACAGCAAGGATCAACGTTATAGGCCGACTCAGACGGATCGTTCGGTTCATCGTGGTGCATCAGCTAGCCATGGTTCATATAGTGCTCGCTCAGGTCAGTCATCTGTCAGTGCCCTCCTAGCTTAGAGAACAACTTTAGGAGCTATTTGATAAGGGGTTCACTAGGCCTAGCGTGTTGCCTTGGGGTGCACCGATTCTGTTTGTGAAGAAGAAGGATATTACTATATGAATGTGCATTGATTATAGGCAGTTGAAGAAAGGTACAATCAAGAACAAGTACCCACTACCGAGCATTGATGACCTATTTGACCAGCTTCAGGGAGCTAGAGTGTTCTCTAAGATTGATTTGAGGTCTGGGTATCACCAGTTGAAAATTCGGGACTCTGATATCCTGAAGGTGGCATTTAGGGCCCACTATGGTCACTACGAGTTCCTCGTGTCTTTTGGGATGACCATTGCCCCAGCAGCATTTATGCATCTGATGAACAGTGTATTCCAGCCATATCTTGATTCTTTTGTCATAGTATTTATTGATGATATCATGGTTTACTCACGTAGCCAAGAGGAGCATGTGCAACATCTGAGGATTGTATTATAGACGTTGAGGGAGAAGAAAATTTATGCTAAATTCTACAACTGTGAGTTCTGGCTTGATTTTATGGCGTTCTTGGGACATGTGGTGTACAGTGGGGACCAGGGTAGATCCGCAGAAGATTGAGACAGTTCAGAGTTGGCCCAGACCATCTTCAACTACAGAGATTCAGAGTTTTCTTGGTCTGGCCGAATATTATCGTTGTTTCGTGGAGGGTTTATCGTCCATTGTTACACCTTTTATTAGATTGACTCAGAAGGATGCCCCATTTTGGTGGTCTAATGAATGTGAGGAGAGCTTTCAGAAGCTCAAGACTGCCTTGACCACAACTCAGGTTCTAGTTTTACCTTCAGCATCGGGTTCATATACGGTGTATTGTGATGTTTCTCGGATTGGTATTGGGTGTGTCTTAATGTAGGAGGGTAGGGTGATTTCTTATGCTTCACGCCAGTTGAAGCCCCATGAGAATAACTACTCCGTTTATGAATTAGAGTTGGCAGTCCTTTTTCATGCAATATGATTTAGAGGCATTACCTCTACACGTGTCTTGTGAGGTATCTACAGATCATCGGATTCCAGAACACTTGTTCAAGCAAAAGCATCTAAATTTGAGGCAGCAGAGATGGTTGGAGCTATTAAAACACTATGATATCACCATTTTGTTTCATCACGGGAAGGCTAAAATGGTAGTCGTTGCCTTGAGTAGGATGGTGGTGCGTATGGGTAGCCTTGCATATATTCCTATTGGGGAGAGACTGCTTGCATCATATTTTCCAACCTTGGCCTATTAGTTTTTGAGGTTAGATGTTTCGGAGCTTGGTGGGGTTCTAGCTTATGTGGTTTCTCGATTTCTTTATATGAGCGCATCAAAGAGCATCAATATGATGACCCCCATTTGCATGTCCTTAAGGACACGGTACAACATAGTGATGCCAAGGAGGTTTCTATTGGAGATGATGTGGTGTTGCGGATGTTGGGTCAGATTTGTGTGCCCAATGTTGATGGGCTACGTGAGTTGATTCTTGAGGAGGCCCACAATTCGCGATATTCCATTCATCTGGGTTGCGCGAAGATGTATCAGAACAAGAGGCAGAACTATCAGTAGAGAAGAATGAACAAAGATTTAGTGGAGTATGTGGCTCGGTGCTTGAACTACCACCAGGTGAGGTACGAGCATCAGAGGCTGGGGGGGGGGGGGTTCGCTACAGAGGCTCGAGATTCCTTGAGTTGAAATGGGAGCGTATCACTATGGACTTCGTTATTGGACTCCCATGGACTTTAAAAAAATTTGATGTTATTTGTGTGATTGTGGATCGGTTGACTATGTACGCAAATTTCATTATGGTTGTGACTACCTATTCTTCGGAATGATTGGCTGAGATCTATATCTGCGAGATTGTTCGTCTTCACTGTGTGCCGATGTCCATTATTTCGTATCGGGGCACATAATTCACATTGTAGTTTTGGAGAGTAGTGCAATGAGAGTTGGGCACAGAGGTTGAGTTGAGTACAACATTTCACCCCCAGACGCATGGACAATCCAAGTGCACCATTTAAATATTGGAGGATATGCTACACACTTGCATTATGGATTTTGGGGGTTCTTGGGATCAGTTTGTACCCCTTGTAGCGTTTTCCTATAACAACATCTACCAATCGAGTATTTAGATGGCTTCTTATAAGGCTTTATATAGGGGCGGTGTCGATCTCTATTTGGATGTTTTGAGCTAGGGGAGGCTAGGTTGTTGGGCACGGATCTTGTTCAGGATACCTTGGAAAAGGTCAAGTGGATTCAGGATCGGCTTCACACGGCACAGTCTAGAAAGAAGAGTTACGTCGATCGGAAGGTTCGTGATGTTGCATATATGGTGGGAGAGAAGGTATTGCTCAGAGTAACACCCGTGAAGGGCGTGATGAGGTGCGGAAAGAAGGGCAAGTTGAGCCCTCGGTATATTGGCCCTTTTGAGGTGTTTAAGAGGATTGGAGAGGTGGCCTACAAGCTTGCATTGCTTCCTAGTCTATCGGGCTTTCACCCAGTGTTTCATGTTTTCATGCTCCGGAAACATTACGGTGATCTGTCTCATGTTTTAGATTTCAGCACAATTCAGTCAGATAGGAATTTAATGTATGTGTGGAGCCAGTAGCCATTTTGGATCGGCATGTTCGAAAGTTGAGGTCAAAGAATATAGCTTGAGTGAAAGTTTAGTGGAGTGGTCATCCAATCGAGGAGACTACTTTGGAGGCCGAGCGGGAGATGTGGAGTAGCTATCCACACCTATTTGAGACTCCAAGTATGATTCTAGACCCATTCGACAATGAAAGTTTGTTTAAGGAGGGGGGGGGGGGGATGTAACGACCTTGCCGGCCATTTTGAGTATTGTAGCCTTGTTCCCCCATTTATCGCTTATTCTATGTTCATTTGTAGTTATGTGACTTTCCGGGGTGGTTGGCTTGGTTTCGGAGATGTTTCGAAATGAATGTGACGCTTTTTCCCAAGATTGGAAGCTTATGTTGAAAGAGTTAACCGGATGTTGACTTATGAGCAAATAACTCCGAAATGGAGTTTTGATAGTTCTCGATATCTTTGTATGATTATTTTTGACTTAATGGTATGTCCGGATATTTATTTGGAGGTCCGTAGGTCGTTTTGGCTTGAATTGGCGCAAGTTGGAAAGTTGAGAAGTTTGACCGAGAGTTGACTTTGTTAATACCTGGCTCGTATTTTGGTATAGGAAATTGGAGTAGGTGCATTGTGTCATTTATGACCTATGTGAAAAATTTTAGGTCATTCGGAATTGGTTTTATAGGTTTCAGCATCGATTTATCAAGTTGAAATCCATTAGTTTCAATAGGCTTGAATTGGGGTATGATTTGTGTTTTTGATGTTGGGTGACGCGATTTGTGGCTTTGACTAAGTTCGTATGTTATTTTAGGATGTGTTGGTATGTTTGGATGGGGTCCAAGGGGTCTCTGGTTTGATTCGGATTGAAATCAGAGTAAGAATTGGACTTATGCAATTTCTAGTGGCAGCAGATCTTGTGTAACTGCACTAGCGAGTATTTCACCACAGGTGCGTGCCGAAGAAGCAGCCAGGAAGGCGCATATGCGGAAATGAGCAAGGCTGGGTAGTGGCCGTAGGTGAGAGGTTTTTTCCTCACCTGCGAGTTCACAGCTGCAGGTAGGTGGTCACAAAAATGGATTTTGTACGGGGAGGTTGTTCTAGCAGAAGCGAATAGTGCTGCGCAGGTGCTGTCTCATAGAAGCGGACCTTGGACCACTGAAATGGACCCGCAGAAGCGGGGTTTAGCCGTTAAAGCAACTAGTTGGGAAAGTTAATAAAAGTTATGCGATTGGTGAGCCCGCAGAAGCGGGAATGCTGGACACAATGTTAAAAGCGAGGGTTTAAAGATTTCTCTCCTTTTTGGACTCTAGAAGCTAGCTAGTGACGTTTTTAAGAGAGGGATTTGACAATAATTCACAAGGTATGCAAATTTTGATCACTTTTACTCATTAATATTGAATACCCAATGTTTTTCCCACCTAGATTATGTGTTTTTTAGGTGATATTTGGGGGATTTGTGGTCTATGTATTGGAGAGTAAGATTTGGAGATTTCAGTTCGATTTGTGGTTAGTATTGGATGATTTTTGTATGGTTAGACTCATTAATAAATGAGTGTTCTGATTTTGTGAATTTTGTTGGGTTCCGACGTGTGAGCCCGTGTTGACTTTTTGAATTTGGTTAAAGAATTTAGCTTTATTGTAAGGAATCGATTCCTATAGCTATTATTGATTATATTAAGTTGTTTGTGACTAGATTTGAGTTGTTCGGAGGCAGATTCACTAGGCAAGCGTTTTTTGGAAGATTGAGTTGCGCACATTGAGGTAAGTAACACTTCTAAACTTGGTACTGAGGGTATGAATCCTTGGAATACGTGTTATACGGTTGGTGTTGGTGTGACACACATGCTAGGTTATGGGCATGTGGGCGTGCACCGTGGTAATTATAACTCGGTTGATTCTGTGTAGCTATCTAGTCTTGTTTTATCCATGGTAGTTCCTACGTGTAGAGTAATTGAGATGTGATTTATGTTAGAAATCATGATTAGTTTACGTGCTTATTCTGTTGAGACCCACTATGGTTATATCTACTGTTGAGTTATTTGCATAAACTGCAATTATGTACTCAGTCATGTTTATTCATTTGCACATCATATCTCAGTCCCAGTTATCATTTACCGTTACATCATGTTATCATTGTTTGGGCTGAGTAGTATGAGACTTGTGAGCCCGTGAAACTGGAGTGATTCATGACTGAGTTGGCCCCGAGAGCAAGATTTGTGAGTGTTATCGTGGATCGGGCTGCGCGATGTGGCAAGCCTTATTGGCTTATTTATTATTGTGAATCGGGGTGCACACCACAACATTCCTTATAGGCTTTATTTTAGTGCTTGGGCGAGATCCGCCACTCCGGAGTCTGACATACTAGTAGCGAGCGCATGCAAAGTGATTTATATACATGTGCTTTGGTGAGGGGCATTGATGCAAGGCACCCGTAAAGTGCTGTGCGATTGTGTATGATAAGTGGGAATTGACATAGACAGATTGAGTACTCTGAGAGTGAGACTACCTGGGATTATCATTGTGATACATTACATTTGACATGCATATTGGACATGTAGGCATAGAGATGTAATATTCCTTATGCTATCTGTACTTGGCATATTTTATCAGTGTTGGGCTTACATTGTTGAACTTGAAAGCATGACTAAACTTCTGTACTATGTACAAGCTGAAATACAGAAGTTTCTCTTAGTTATTACTGTCATTATCTTTGTTATATATGTGTTGTCATTATTTTGATTCAGATTGTCTCTTTGAGAGCTCGTCACTGCTTTCAACCCATGGTTAATCCTGTACTTATGGAGTACATTGGATTGGTAGTACTCATACTACACTCTGCACTTCGTGTGCAAATTCGAGTACATTTGGACACGGTGATTGCTAGAGTTCTACTAGTACCTGTTCGGAGACTTAGAGGTAGCTTCTATGACGCCTGCAGACCTTGACTCTCCTTCATTTCTTTTTTATTCAGTACAGTTCTATTTTCTTAGGAAGTTGTACTAGAGTTTCAGACTATGTTGAACCTTAGTAGCTCATGTACTCGGTGACAGTAGGATTTTGGGATAGTTGTATAGAGCTACAGTTGTTTTATCCGATATTTATGAGACTTTCCACTGTTGAGCTTATTAAATCATGTTTTTAGTTTAAATGCATAGTTTTTATGTGATTGTCGGCTTTCCTATTAATGTGTTAGGCGCCATCACAATAGGTTGGCATGCTGAGTAGGCTTGCAGGAAACACATCTGGGAAGTCTCTCACTATCGGAATTAACTCAACTGTAGGAGGATCAGCACTAACACCCCTCACAAAGGCCAAATATGACATACATCCCCTCCCAACCATCCATTAGGCCTTCAAGTATGAAATGACTCTATTGGGTAGATAGTCTAGAGAACCTCTCCATCTAACGCTACGGAGTCCCGGCATCACTAATGTCATGGTCATAGCTTGACATGGTGACAACTAATCGCTGTCTAAAATCATGTCTAAATCAACCATGCCAAGAAGTAAAAGATCAACTCTCGCCTATAATTCCCCTATAGTCACCACACACGACTGATACACATGGTCCACAACAATAGAATCACCCACTAGTGTAGATACATGAACATGCATAATAAAGAATCACAGGGCATATCAAAATAACGAGCAAAGTATAATGACACACATAAATAGGTAGAACTAGGATCAATAATGTAGCGTCCCTATGGCATACTGAAACAATACCTGCACTCACGGCATCAGAAGCAACTGTGTCTGGTCTAGCTGGAAATGCGTAGCGATGGGCCTGTCCACCACCTGATTGACCTCCCCCTCTAGGATGGCCTCGAGCTGACTGAGCCCTACCCTATGCTGGTTGTGCGCGTTGTGTAGCTGCTGGTGCAGAAATCATAGGCCGAGAGCACTGCTATGGAACCCTACTCAATAGCCTGGGGGCAATCTCTCTTGAGATGACTCAAGTCTCCACACGCATAGTAACCTCTTCTTACAGGCTACTAACCTTGATAGTGCAGAGAACGGCCTGTGGAAACCTGGGCAGATGAAGCGTAGTAAGAACTCTGCGCCGGCAACGCACTAAATGTTGACTGAGTTGGGTGTGCACTTTTGGAACTGTGACTAACCGAGGATCCATGAGGGACATAGCGAGATGCTTGAACGGGTCTAGTAGAATGACATCTGTTGTTGTAGGACTGGCCTCCAGATGATGCACTACTGAAAATACCTGAACTACGAGGCCTCTTGGCCTTCCGCTCCTCATGATCCTGCCTATAAACTAGCTCTGAGCGTCTAGCAATATCGACCACCTCATGAAACCTCGCACCTGCCACAACCTCCCGAGCAATAATGAAGCGTAATCTATAGTTGAGGCCATCAATGAACATCATAATCTTCTCCCTCTCAGTAGGAACCAACCATACTGCATGACGAGCCAAATCTGACAACCTCATCTCATGCTGAGTCACAGTCATACCTTCCTGGCGTAGCTGCTCAAACTGCCTATGCAAATCCTCTCTACGAGTTTGTGGGACAAACTACTCTAACAAGAGAACTAAGAACTCATGCCATGTAAGTGGCGCTACATCGGCTAGCCTGCTTAACTCATAAGCCTGCTACCATCAGTAAGCTACCCTTGTCAATTGAAATATAGTAAATGAAACCCCACTAGTGTCCAAATTACCCGATGTGTGATCCGCTGACACCGGTCTGTAAAATCCTAATCATCCTCCGACTCTGCTCCACATAACTTTGGAGGCTTAAGCCGCTTTAATCGCTCCAATCTCTTGTGCTCCTCATATCTCATATGGGGTTCAACCTCGGCATTAGCAACAATAACCGGCTGAACTAGCAATACACCCAGTGTCTGGAGTCGCTAAGCTAGCTGCTCTGGAGTACGAACGCCAGGAGTATGGGCACCTCCCCCGGCCTGTGAAGTGGTTGGTGCAGCTGGAACTGAGACTGCCTATGCCAGGCTCGTGCATAGTCAAAATCTAGGCTAAGGCCTCTTGAAGGCCAGGAATCACAGTGGGCACTGCTGGTGTTAAGCTGGTCCCACCGGCTCAACCACATCCGGTACTGCTTTAGCTATAGTACGAGTCACACCTCGGCCTCTACCATGACCCCAGCATCTACCATGACACCAGCATACGCACAAGAAGAATGCAAGAAACTGAAATTTCCTAATAGTTTGGTAGCCTCTCGAAGATAAGTACAGACGTCTCAGTACCGATCTGCAAGACTCTACTAAACTTGCTCACGACTCGAAATACCTATGAACCTAGGGCTCTGATACAAACTGCTCACGATCCAAAATCCCAACCCATCCTGATGGCACCGAACACACCGGCTAGACAGGCCGAAATATAACAATAAAGAACCAAAACAACAAAATATATTGAAATAACATAAGTCTAAAATCTCAATATGACAAGATACCACTAATACATGACAAATCGCCCATAAACTGGTAAATACGGAGTCATGAGCCCTACAATGGAATACAAGTCTGAAGCTAAATAATGATATTCTCCGAATTGAAACATCAATACATAAGAAAAACAAGTCAAAACTGCAGCCAAGAATGCAGCTCTACCTTGTCTCTCGAAGCTCAGTCCAACAAGCAAATCTATTGTTGATAACTGGTCCCCAGACCTGGATCTGCACTATTAATTGCATAATGTCGTATGAGTACAACTGACCCAATGTACTCAATAAATATCGTAGCTAGTAGAAGAAAGGAGAACTATAGGTGATACTAGCTATAACCTGTACAGTTTCATCATTTTTAACAAGTACGGAACAGTAAGGAAATCAAGTCATAAAGCACAGAAAGAAGAATTTGTGTGTATGTGTACAGTTACTCAAATACTCTGCTCGGTCAATGTTCAGCGCATAGAGATGATATGCAATTAAATCAGGTAGTTAACCACGTAAACTGCAAGTAAAGATGAAATGCAATATTCAAACAAAACACTGGCCAAATTTCCTCAACCTTTCCATATCCGTACCAAACCACTGATAAGTTTTCCTCAATACCCGTGTGTACATCATCAAGAGAGAAACATGAGAGGGTGACCCTAGGGGTATGGATCGATATCCACACGCAAGCACGGCCAATTCAACATGCTACCAACCTAGCGTGGTAACAGGCTCAATATCATAATCCGCCCGACATGGTCACAAGCATAAAAGTACAATCTGCCCGGCATGGTCATAGGCATAACAACACAATCCGCCCGGAGTGGTCACATGCATCCAGTGACCTGCACATGCTGCACGGACCTCCACAAGAGCAATGTAAATTGCGTGCCCCGATTGGAGATAATGGACACCGGCACACCATGAGGACGAACAATCTCACAGATATAAACCTAAGCCAGCTGCTCTGAAGAGTAGGTAGTCACAACCAGAATGAAGTGTGCACACTTAGTCAACCGGTCCACAATCACCTAAACTACGTCAAATTTCTTCAATGTTCGTGGGAGCCCAACAATGAAATCCATGGTAACACTCTCCCATTTTCCCTCGGCAATCTCAAGTCTCTGAAGTAAATCGCCCAACCTTTGAAACTCATACTTCACCTGCTGACCGTTCAAGCACCGAGCCACATACTCTACCATGTCTATATTCATTCTTCTCCACCAATTGTGCTGCCTCAAATCCTGATACATCTTTGCGCCATCCAGATGAATAGAATACCGCGAACTATGGGCCTTCTCAAGAATCAACTCATGAAACCCATCTACAATGAGCACACAAATACGACCCGGCATCCTCAACACCCCATCATCTCTAATGGAAACCTCCTTGGCATCGCCGTGCTGCATTGTGTCCATAAGTACAGCAAAATAGGGTTCGTCATACCGACGCGCTCTGATGCGCTCATACAAAGAAGACCGAGAAACCATGCAAGCTAGAAATCAGCTAGGCTCCAAAAATCCAATCTCGCCAACTAATTGGCAACGCCTAAACATCCAATACTAATGGCCTCTCACCAACTGGAATATATGCAAGGCTACCCATTCTCTTCACTTTCCTAGTCAAGGCATCTGCTGCCACGTTGGCCTTCCTGGTATGATATAGAATAGTGATATACGAGTCTTTCAACATCTCTTACCACTTCTGCTGCCTCAAGTTCAGATCCTTTTGCTTAAACAAGTATTGTAGACTCTAATGAATTGTGAACACCTCGCAAGACATGCCATAGAGATAGTGCCTCAAATTGTTCAATGCGTGAACGATTGTGGCCCACTCTAAATCATGTACGGGGTAGTTCTTCTCATAAGGCTTCAAATGGCGTAAAGCATAAACAATCACCCTACCCTCCTACATCAAGACACACCCGGTACCAATCTGTAAAGCATTACAATAAACTGTATATGAACATGATGCTGAAGGTAAAACTAGAATTGGGGTTGTGGTCAAGGCATTCTTGAGATTTTGAAAGCTCTACTCACACTCGTTGGACCAGCTGAATGGATCACCCTTCTGGGTCAATCTGGTTAAAGGTGCAGCAATGGATAAGAAACCCTCCACAAGATGGCGATAATATTCGGCACAACCAAGAAAATATTGAATTGCAGTGGCTGAAGACGATCTGGCCAACTCTGAACTGTCTCAGTCTTCTTCGGATCCACCTTGATCCCCTCAAAGGATACTACGTGCCCCAAGAATGCCACAGAATCAACTCAAAACTCACACTTGGAGAATTTAGCATATAGCTTCTTCTCCCTCAACGTACGGAGTATAATCCTTAGATGTCGCTTATGATCATCCTGGTTGCACAAGTATACCAGTAGATCATCAATGAATACTGCAATGAAAGAATGAAGATATGACTAGAATACACTGTTAATCAGGTGTGTGAAGGCTGCTGGGACGTTGATCAGCCCAAAAGTCATCACAAGAAACTCCTAGTGAGCATAGCGGGTCCTAAATGCTATCTTCATAATATCAGAATCCAGAATCTTCAACAAGTGATACCCATAGCTCAAATAAATCTTAGAGAACACTTTAGCACCCTTAAGCTGATCAAAAAGTCATTTGCGCGGTAGTGGGTAATTGTTGTTGATTGTAACTTTGTTCAACTGCCTGTAATCAATTCACATCCGCATAGTACCATCCTTCTTCTTCAAAAATAGAACCGGTGCACCCCAAGGTGACACACTAGGCTTGATAAATCCCTTATCGACTAAATTTTGAAGCTGTTCCTTCAATTCCTTCAATTCTGTTGGTGTAATACGATTTGGAGGAATAGAGATGGGATGATTACCCTATAATGCCAAAATCAATGTCCCTGGCAGATGGCATGCCCTGCAGGTCTGCATGTAACACATCTGGGAAGTCTCTCACAACCGGAAGTGACTCAATGGTAGGAGTATCAACATTAACATCTGTCACAAAAGTTAAATATGCCCTCCATCTCAACCATTCGCTGAGCCTTCAAATATGAAATCACTCTACTGGGAACATAATCCAAGGAACCTCTCCACTCAACCCTAGGAAACTCTGGCATCACCAATGTCACGGTTTTAGCGTGACAATCCAGAGTAGCGTGACATGGTGACAGCCAAATCATGCCTAAAATTACATCAGAATCAACCATGCTAAGTAGTAAAAGATCAACTCTCATCAGTAATCCCCCAATAGTCACTACACGTGGCCGGTACACACCGTCGACAACAATAGAATAACCCACCGGTTTAGATGCACGAACATGCATAACTAGATAATCATGGGGTATATCCAAATAACGAGCAAACTATGATGACATATATGAATAAGTGGAGCCAGGATCAAATAATACCGAATCCTCCCTATGGCATACTTAAACAATACCTGTGATCACAATATCAAAAGTAACTGCCTCTGGCCTAGTTGGAAATGCATAGCAACAGGAATGACAACCACCTGATCAACCTTCACCTCTAAGGCGAACTCGAGCTGACTAAGCCCCACACCGAGCTAGTTGTGTGGGTGGTGTAGCTGTTAATGCTGAAATCATAGGCTGAGAACTCTAATGTGGGACCCTACTTAATAGTCGATGGCAATCTCTCTTGAGATGACTAAAATCCCTACACTCATAGCAAACCCTCCTGATAGGCTGCTGACTTTGATAGCCTGAAGATTTACATGTGGAAACATGGGTAGATGGAACACGGGGAACTCTGTGCCGGCAATGCATTGAATGATGACTGAGCTGGGCGTGCACTGTAGGAACTGTGGCTAACTGAAGAACCATGGGGAACATTGAGGTTCCTGAACGAATCTTGAAAGATGACCTCTACTGTAATGGGACTGAACTCCAGATGAGGCACTGCTAAAACTACCTGAACTACAAGTCCTCTTAGCCTCCCACTCCTCACGCTCCTGTCTGCGAACTAGCTTTAAGCGTCTAGCAATATCGACCACCTGGTCAAACCTCACACCCGTCGCAACCTCCTAAGCCATAATGAAGCATCTATAGTGGAGGCCATCAATGAAACTCCTAATCTTCCCCCTCTCAGTGGTAACCACACTGAATCACGATTATACCCTCTTGGCGTACCTGCTCAAACTCCATACACATCTCCCCTCTAAGGGTTTGTGGGACAAATCTCTAAATAGGGAACCGAGAACTCATGCCATGTAAGTGGCACTGCATCGGCTAGCCTGCTCAAGACATAAGCCTGCCACCATTGGTAAGCTGCCCCTGTTAGCTAAAAAGTAGTAAATGAAACCCCACTTGTGTCCAAAATACCCGTTGTGTGAAGAATAAACTAACACCGGTCTATGAAATCCATAGCATCTTCCGACTCTAATCTACTAAACTCTCGAGGCTTAAGCCTCCCAAACCGCTTCAATCTCTTCTGTTCCTCATCACTCGTATGATGATCGACCTCGGCCCGAGCGGCAGCAACCGCCTGAACTGGCAACACCCCTGATGCTTGGAGTCCCTCAGCTAGCTGCTCTAGTGTATAGGCGGCAGGAGTCTGGGTACCTCCCCCGGTTTGTGAAGTGGCTGGTGCAGTTGGAGCTGAGACTGCCTGAGCCAGGCTCGTGCACACAGTCAAAATCTGGGATAACGCCTCCGGAAGGCCAGGAATCACAATGGGACTATTGGTGCCCAAGCTGGTCCCACCAGCTCAACAAAATTTTGTACCTGCTCCTAAGCTGGAGCATTTGACGGCTCCACAGGTGTTGCTCTAGTTGTAGTACGAGCCATACATCAGCCTCTACCGCGGCCTTAGCCTCTCGTGGCCCCAATTGGTGGTACTGGTAGTCGTCCGCCTAATCCGATCGCACATGTCCTCACCATCTATGAGAGAATAGAAGACACAAGTCCAAATTCTAGAAATAACAAATCCGCACGACAAGAATACAAGAAAGCAAAGTTTCCTAAGAGTTTGGTATCCTCTCAAAGATAAGTATAGACATCTCCTTACCGATCTACAAGACTCTAAACTTGCTAATGACTGGTAATACCTATGAACCTAGGGCTCTCATACCAACTTGTCATGACCCAAAGTCGCAACCCATCGTGGTGACGCTCAACACACCGGCTAGGCAAGCCGAAACATAACGATAAAGAACAAGAACAACAGAAAATCTATTGCTGATAACCGGTCCCCACACCTGGATCTCCATAATTAAGTGCAGAGTGTAGTATGATTATAACTGACCCAATATACTCAATAAGTCTCTTAACTAACCTCGATGAGGTAAAAGAAGTGAGAATGATAATGATACTTGTTATAACATGTACAGTTCATCAATTCAACATGTACGGAACAATAATATAATCAAGTCACAAAACACTCAATGTACCCTTCTAGTGTGTGTGCAATTGCTCAAGTTCTCTGTTCAGTCAATGATGTAGCATATAAAGATGATATGCAGATAAATAAGATAAATAACCATGGAAATCGCAAGTAAAGATGAAATGCAATTCCAAAAGAATCATTGGTCAAATTTTCCTCAATTCTTCCATATCCGTACCAAACCGCTTATCAACTTTTCTCATTAACCACGTGTACACCATCAAGACAGAAACATGAGAGGGTGACCCTTGTGTGATGGATCCATATTCACATGCAGGCACGGCCAATTCAACGTGCTACCAGCCCGACGTGGTCACATGCATAACACTACAATCCGCTCGGCGTGGTCACATGCATATCAACACAACCACCCGACATGGTCACATGCATAACACTACAATCTGCCTGGCGTGGTCACATTCATATCAACACAATCCACCCGACGTGGTCACAGAAATAACAACTCAATCCGTCTGGCATGGTCACAGGCATAACAACACAATTCGCCCGGCGTGTTCACAAGTATAACAACACATTCCGCCCGGTGTAGTCACATGCATCCAGACACATAGAAGGAAATATACAAGTATGCATGTATATGATGAACTAATAAGAGTTCTCATGCTTTTGGTTTGGTATAAATGACATGCCAAAGTGTGGGCATGTGCAAAGTGTGCTATCATAGCTCAAATCTGCAATTTCATTACGGAAATAACAATTATCATGTTCAATCAGTGAATTAGCTGCTATGTAACCTCAAACATGGCTCAAATTGTTCACAACAAGGTTACACATATGAGTTAACAGTCAATTCAAGGAATATCATAGCCTAAACACTACCCCGAGCATGGATAAATACCCCGGTGCTTTCACACGGGCTCAAAGCCCACATATGAGCGCACCCATAGCATGTACCTATCACCAAATAATTCAGGCAACTAGTGCCTCAACCAATTTATGTATGATATTTACCTCAAGCAAGCAAAATTACTCCTCAACAAGCCCTTCCCGCGTGTATCAACCTCCGGAAGGCTCGAATCTAGCCAAAATAACGCAATGCCATCAACAAAAGCCATAAGAAGTGATTCCAAAAGACAAAGCTATGATCTTTGCCTCAAATCAAATAGTCAACCCCGGTCTCGCATCTCGAAACTCGAAAAAATTTAACAATTCTGAATACCCATTCAATACGAGTCCATCAATACCAAAATCATCTAATTCCGAACTTTGAATCGATGTTCAAAACCTAATTATTCACTTAAGAAAAGTTTAGACAAAAACCCCAAATTTCTCTTGTTAATTCCCATGTTTTGATTTTAAATCTAGTGATAGATCCATGTAAATCTCATAGATATATGTTAGAATCACTTACCCCAAGCTTGTAGATGAAGATCTAAGTTGAAACCCTTCAAAATCTAGCTCCCAAGTCTCTAAAGTGGTGAAGAATGAATAAAAGACCAAAGGTCCCGTTTATATACAAACATCTGACCTCCCACAGTTATGACCGCACTTTTCCTAGTATGGTCCGCACTTCCAAGTTTTGCGGCTACAATCCATACTGTGCGGTCGCACTCCAGCAGTAACTGCACTATCAATCTTCAGTGAATTGACCATAACTTTCTCTATAGATATCCAAATGACAAAGAGTTTAATTTTCTGGAAACAAAACTCAATGAGGTACAACTTTCGTTTTTGCATTAACCCCGAATTCTTCATAGATTGAGAAATATAAGCTCCCAAAGTTATACTAACAAACCTGCGGAATTCTTGTTGCGTCCCTCAGTGTCCGCACTTTGGCCAATGCTTCCACACTCGAGGGTTTGCGGCCATACTTGAGGCTTTGCCTCAGCACTCCAAAAAGTACCGTCCGCACTCTTACAACTCCAGAACATCCTCAAGGTGCCAAAACACCCAAACTTGTTTAAATCTCACCTGAAACACACTCGAGGTCCCCGGGACCACATCCAAACATACCAACAAATCCTAAAACACAACACGAACTTACTCGAAGCCTCAAATCACATCAAACAACACCAAAACCACAAATCACACATCAATTTCAAACCCAGTGAACTAATAAACTTCAAACTTCTAAAACTCCTGCTGAACCATATCAAATCAACTTCGAATGACCTCAAATTCTTCATGCAAGTCCCAAATGACACAATGGATCTATTCCAACTCTCAGAACAAAAATCCAAACCTGATATCAATAATTTCAACTCTCGGTCGAACCACTCAACCTTCAAAACTTTTAACTTTCCAACGTTTGCCAAAAAATGCCAAACCAACCTACAGACCTCTAAATTAAAACTCGGACATACGCCTAAGATCAAAATGACCATATGAATCTATCGGAACCATCAAAACTCAATTCCAGAGTTGTCTGCATAAAAGTCAAACTCCAGTAAACTCTTCGAACTTAAGCTTCCAACCTTGGGACTAAGTAATTCAATTCACTCTGAAGCATTCCCGGAACTAAACCAATCACTCCGTCAAGTCACATAACTATAAATGAACATAGAAGAAGTAATAAATAGGGGAACGGGACTAAAATACACAAAATAACTGGTCGGGTCGTTACAAAAAGTGTATGATGTTGATACCCAATTTTTTCCAAAATATTTTTTTATTTGCATATATACCTTCAAAATCATGCATCAATAGTAGTTGGTATTTTTTCATAATTTTCCTATATTTTATTAATTTACCCAGCATTTTATTTCCAATAAATAATTCCAAAATGGCATTACAAATGACTTCAAAAGCATTTCTTTATTTAATTTATTATTCATGGTCCTATTTAAACCAAATTATTTCATAATTAGCCAAATTGGCATCATTTGGCTACAATTGCAATAACTTTGCAATTATAGCCCAAGCATATGAATTTATACTATTTTTGACCAGAAATTAATCATTTGTAATTTAAAATAATAAATAATTAGTTTTTAATTATTTTCTATGCATAAAATTTATTTTGTACAATTATCAGCTATTTTTGTAAATTGTTTTATTTAATTTAGTTGTGTATTTAACAAATAGCCAATTTCATTTCAATTCTAGCCTAATTAAATCAGACCCCAACCCAATTAGAACACCCCAAACCCCAGGCCCAATCCATAAATCCTACTAGATCCATTCCCCGGTCCAATCTGGACCGTTGATCAATTCTAATCAACGGTCCAGATCCCCCATTTCCTAATTTAACCTAGTAGACCCCCCCCCCCCCCCCATTCTCTCATTTTCTCATCACTCTCCGCCAACACGCCCTCTCATTCTCTCTCAAATTCTCTCAAGCTCCCTCTGCTAAACCATGGTTCCTCTCACCGGCCGTTAGCCGGTAACAATGGCGGTTCCACCACCACCCCTAGCCTCCATGGCTCCCCCCATGCCGGATTATTGCTACCCTAAGGTCCTCAAGGAATCATAGGCGGTTCAACTCACCCCTACGGTTTCTTCATGTCATTCTCAGGCCAATCACGGCCTGTCCGAGTAAGATCCTGCCATCTCCGGCTAGAACCTGTGATTTTTTGGCCGATTCTCTCTCTTTGGGTTCTCTCTCTGAAACCCTGATTTTGACTCTTGATTTCTAAGATTTGTAACAAGATATGAGTCTGTTCGAGTTGTCTTTATTGTTTTCTTAAGGATTTCTCTGATTTCTTCTAAAACGACTGTTCATCTTCAAACTAGGGTTTTTTAACCCCTTTTCAAAATGGTTTTTCCTTCTGATTTTAGTATTTATCTATGATTTTCACTATGTTTAAACGTTTATTTGAGTTTTATCTTTTTATCTGAATTGTTATGTTGAAAAGCCTAAGCTTCTTGGTTTTAATCCTGGATTCTGAGTCTATTTTGTGATAACATGTTCGCTTAATCTGTATATGTTTTTGTTTCTCACGAGCATTATGATTCTCTGTGGTTTTACCCTATCTTGTTCATCAGTGCCTCTGACTTTTACTTCTTCCGCCTATGTCATGTTTATTCTATTAACTCATGCTATGCTCTACATGAATCCCTAATTTTTTTATATGATTTTTGCCCTACTTAGCCTCTTAGAGTTCTGATTTTGCTTACTATGTGCTTGTTCTCGTAAAGTTGTGCTAAATCAGTGCTATATGCTATTTTTGAATCTTTGAATCTCTATGACTGATCCTTCACTGATTTCTTGTGATATTCTCTACTGATTTCAACCTCTAAATATTTTCTTGCCTTATTTTGTGGTTGACTATGCTATCAAATTGATTCTCAGACATTTTCCTTAATTAGAATTTGTCGAACCTAGCCTCTATTACATGCTCTGTACTATGCTTATCTCCTTATATGTCATGTTCAGTCTTACATGATTTCATTCCTTATTTGTCACTGCTTATTACCTTTTAAATTTTTTTTAATTCCTTAATTAAGGGAAGTACCTATGCTGATTTGGTTCTAATTGATACATATTGCTTTAATTACTGCTGAACTATATTTCCTGCCTTTTTTGCTGCCTGTCCCTTAAACTATAAATACCCTGCTTTTCAGTAACACAACACAGGAACACATTAATTCAAAAGCTCTCTTTCACACACAAAAAAACTCTTCTGCTCTCTTTTCTCTGGTTACTTGCTATTGTTCCAAGTCAGTCGGCTGCAAGCCAAGGCTGATTACTCTACTCTCTTGCTCCTCACTTTGTGTTTACTATCTTCTTTACTGGTATGTTCTAATTGCAATTCAAGTCCCAAAACAATATGCTACTCCTATTACTTCAATTTGTCATGTTTCCAATATGCTTCCATCTATGGTTTTGTTGCTCAATCTGCAATTAACATGTCTACTTCACTGTCTTCTTTACTGCATGCTTCTGAATTACCCCCTTGGGGTTAGCCTACTCTTGAATCCCTTTTTAGTGTACCGCAAGGTGACTATGTTTCTCTGATCCCTAGCATGCACCTTTCTATGTAAGGTAGTTGGCTATCCTAAGTCTATTCGATTCTGTATTACCCTGAAGTTCATGTTTTACTTTAAAAGCCCCGACCCCTTTCAAGGCTCCTCTAATTCTGTACCTCTGTGCATCTGTGCTTACTATGTGCCCTATACTTACCCCAAATCCTCATTACCCCTGAGTGGATGTGTGTACTTGTTTGATTCCATGTATTGAAGTGCTGATGAACCTCTTCTAGTTCTGTATTTGGTTTGATTGATCGTTGGTCACCTTACCATTTTCAAATTGTCTTATTTATTAACTCCCTATGTTGTTTTATAAAACTATTACAAACAAGTCTCTTTTCAAACTGTTTTCCTGCTTGAATCTTTTCAAAACTATGTCAAGCACTCTCACTCTACTCTTAGACCACTAAGTTCTGCCCCTTTTGTGTGAGCCTGCCTGGGACCCTTGAGCTCCCTCTGAACTTGGACATAAAAAAGCTGGCCTTTCCACATTGCGCTTAGTCTGTCTTGGCTATGAAATCTGGGTGTGAGCACTGCCCGGGATCCCTTGAGGTCCTTATGGAACTCTAACACACTCGGATATGAGAAAGCTAAGAATCATGGCATTAGAGGCATTCTGGAGATTTTGGGCCTATCAGTAGGCTCCCTATAGCATAATTTTTTTCATTCTTATCTTAATTGTGTAATTTATGCAAATGGTTTGTAATAACTATTGTAAACAACTCAGGGGATGGATAGTGGAAAGGGAAGGGGGTGACTATGCATGCTTTAGCTATTAAAAGGGTAGAAAACAGGTTATTAGGATTTTATTCCTACTTGCGCAATAGAAACCGTGCTTAGGACTCATTTTATGCATTAGAGATCATGTTCCCTAGGACTTACACTTACTGTTTTCAGCATGTCCATTTCGCTATCATATCACTTAGAAAATCCTGTATTAAATGTGTTAATAACGGTGTTTCCTGCGATCATGTTCCTACCACCATACGCACTTAGAGATCCTGTTTTATAGCTAAACAACACTAACAAACATATCATCCCTGCATATTCTGGAAATCATGTTCAAACGTTGTTATATTTGTGCATATAGAAATCCTGCTTAGGATTTTGCATCTTTGCGCATTAGATACCATGTCTTTAAGATTTTATATTTGCTTACACGCGCTTGGGCCAACTATGAATGCGCAAAAAGGGGGTAAAACAATTTTACTCAGTTCTTACAATTAACTGGTGATAATTCTATGTGCGTATCACCTAGAATAGCATGTTTAAACAACATGTTTTCAATCAGTTTTCCTTACTTTTGAGGAAGTATACTATCTCACACCTAAGCAAGTCTTAGGCAACCAAGCTGTTAAAATCGGAAATCTACCTTCTTGTGAATGATGCCTAAATTCTCAACAGGTTTTAAATTCAGTAGGCAAACTGATTAGGCCTTTCGGAGTAATACAACAAATCGGCTATCTGCTTACCTTCTAAAAAACACCTAGAAGTCATGCCTTAGGAATCTGAATACTACCCTTAACTGTGCTTGAGTCGTGCTACTTATGTGTTTGTTTGAGGAGGAAACTCTAAGCCTTTTAATTGCTCCCATTTTGTGTGAAAGTCCTAAATGTTTTTGACTGTCGCCTTAGAATTTTTGCCTTTTTAAAACCTCAAGGGTACGTCTAGAACCACCTATAGGTGGAGGTCCTAACTCCCTCTAGGATCATTAAGAAGGGACGGGTAGCAGCACGCGATAGGAATCCGAGACCAACACTCGCTTTGCATGACCAATAAGGGGACGGGAAGGGTAGACATGGATATGATGACTGGTGCGCTAATGCCACGCGTAGCCCCTTTCTAAGGAGTAATTACCAGGGTTTGTACTGATGTGATCCTATAGGCTAACCAACCTAGGACACACCTTTACGTTCGCAAATATGCTTAGATTGTACTTCTCTTTCTAGCTTTTCATTAACTGTTTTTTTTCAAACATCTGTGTACTTAAACTTAAATCCCCTACTATTTGAGCCATACTTGTTTATTTACTAATTGTACAAATCCACAAAAACTGCTTGGCCGGGAATGACACTAGTGGATCCTAAGGGGTGCCTAACACATTCCCATTAGGATAATTTCAAGCCCTTACCCTGTCTTTAGTTACCAAACATAGTTATAAATGAACCCTATAGGTTGCCTAACGCGCCTTAAATCGTTAGGTGGCGACTCTTCAAAAAAATGCAAACCCCTTTCCCAAAAGGAACGGGTTGTCTCAACCAAAATGTCACAAACCCAATTTCGCGAGAAAAAGGGGGGCGCGACAGCATGGCGACTCTGCTGGGGATTTCTAGGCTTTTACCATTTCAGACCATTTTTGTGAATTTGTACCCCCCCTATGTGCAATTATTTGTTTAATTCCTTTAAGCGTTTAATTTCTTCTTCAAAAGCAAACTGACGTATCTTTCTTGTGTCCTTCCTTTATAACCGTTTTAAATTATAAAAATGTTGTATTTATCGCTTTCTTAACGTGCAAATACATGAGAACATGCTTTTAATTATTTCATAATCATGCTCAACATCATACTCCACTCGTGCCAAACAAAATACTATAGCAACACTTGATGAGTGGTTGCGCCCTTCCTATATCATTACCCCCTAATTTTGGAAAGGCTTATTTGCGGTAAAACTAGTCGATCAGTGGTGCAGTCGACAGTTCCGTGCCTTCCCCCTTGAGTTGTCCGCTCAAGGGTACCAGTCTAAAACCCCATAGAAACCTTACTCTATTATTGTTGTTGCATGCATCATGGTCAAACCTAGCCGGGTCAGTTATGTTGTCCACATAATTATCCTTTAAGATAGCCTTGTCCAAAAGTCCACTGGGTTTCCCTAAATCCAAACGGACATCATCACGTTCTGTGCATTTATTTGGAGAACTAAATGCTTCATGCTATTTGTTGATGTTAAATAGTCGATACGTGTGGGGGTAAGGGCCTAAACTTGTTTGCTTTGCAGAAACATGAGGCACGAAGTCTCCAGATTCGGCATGGTCACCAGTATCCAGCCAAGATTGCTGAGTTGGTGGGAAGATTTGCATTCTAGTGACAAAACCCTCGTCAAAAAATATCTGGGTAATCTCCCATCCCTCTTGGAGATCCAACCTAACAACATGATAATAGAGGCTGCTA
Source organism: Nicotiana attenuata (assembly GCF_001879085.1). Lineage (NCBI taxonomy): Eukaryota > Viridiplantae > Streptophyta > Magnoliopsida > Solanales > Solanaceae > Nicotiana > Nicotiana attenuata. The sequence goes on along the minus strand of NC_031989.1, from coordinate 96,042,735 downwards.
CCTTATTTTGGGATTGTGAAAGGGTCGTGTTCCGCTTTGGGGACATCGAAATGACACCTTTGCTAGAAGAGATAGGAGGAATGTCCGGTATAGTGTGGGAAACCCCGGGTTTGCAAATGCCTGAGAACCGCACAAGCAAGGGTTTCCTATAAATGATGGGTTCGAAGAAGAATGCAGAATTCGTATGCCTATAGGAATCGTACATCCCTTTTGACTACCTGTATGAAAGGTAGGGTCACAGCAAATTATACCGTACCTACCATTACGAGTTTGTCATCACATCCTTGGGACATATCCATCGTAGGGTATTCGTTTTCATGTTTTGCTTTCTAGGTCTGATCGTGTTTCCAATGAAGAAACGGAGAATCCATACTAGGCTGGCTATGGTAACCAAGACCCTAATGGAGGGGATTGGTGGGCAGACATTCAGCATTGTACCCATGATCATTGCAGACATATACCGAGCCTTAGAGAAGTGTCAACAAGGAGCAAGACACTTCGAAGGCTGCAATCTACTACTTCAGCTTTGGCTCATGGAACATCTCCAAAAGCGAATACCAATAAGAAATTTAGCAAAGGTCCTGGGATGACCACATTGCTTTCCTCCATCCAAAGCGAATGAATTACATCCCCGACATGTTCGCTCAGCCTGAGAATGCCAAAGAATGGGTTGAGCTCTTTGATAACCTTACTGAATAACAGGTTCAATGGATGTTCGAGTGGTTTCCGACAGAGGAGTCCATCGCCCTATCCAGAGATGCACCTTTCCTAATACTGATTGGTCTAAGAGGAACATACCCTTACGTCCCTCTTCGAGTTATGAGGCAAGCAGGTAGGAAGCAAGTCATACCCAGGGTCGACAAGATGAGCCATCTTCGAGCTGACTTCCAAAATGATGATAGTCCCCATAAGTGCCAAGCCCAGCACATGTGGCACTGCAAGATCGTAATGGAGAAAGACACCATTGAGCCAGACAGATATCATGCCGGTTGTACCCCTTTCTATTCTGGTTGGTTGAATGATGATTGGGTTAGTCTGGGCAAGCCATGGTTCCTTCAAGGCCATAGAATTATAGATGAAAAGGCCGAGGCACAAGTCAAATAAAACCAACTGCGCAAAGGATCCGTGAATGCGAGAGCGAACACCGCGAGATACAAGAGTCCAACCAAAAGCTGATTGAGGAATGGAAAGACATGGCTATCAGTGCCAACAAAAGGCTAGGATGCTTAGAGCGAGGCATAGTAGAACTAGAGGGAAAATTTCTCAAAAGGGTTGAAGACTGTCAAAAGGTTGAAGGGACCGAAGATAGACATCTAGCCAGAGCATACCTGTTGCTGGGACTTCGCGAATTGGGGAAGCTGGTCGAAGGAGCCAAGGATGTCGAGTCTGGGGCAGGTCCTTCTGGGACCAAATAGACAGAAATTTACTTTTTCGCTTTATGAATGTAATAAGGCCAATGGCCATTAGTGACCTTTATTTCTTGCTTATTTAGTGTCGTTCGCCTATTTTTTATCAATAAGATGAGGCATTTAGCATTCTAAGTTCTCCAAATCAATCTGTCTCTAAGCCTACCTCGGGCACAAAGAGGTTCCCAAATTAGGACACGCTTTACATTCCCGCACTATGTGTTTAAATATTGCAATACTTTTTATAATCCTCACTGACTTGATTACCTTTTGTTTTTATTTTGTTTTCTTTCTTTTTTATTCCCCTCCCCAAAGGTTAGTTCGTGCACTCTAGCATCATCATCTTATTTGACGAGATCCAGGGGCCCTCCACCCACTCTTCCTCCTAGTCCCTCTAAAGGCAAGAACAACGGCAAGAATAAAATGGAAGATTTAAACAACATCAGGAAGGAGAACACAGCTGAGCGGGTAGAGGTCACTGATGGCCAAGGTATTCGGGTTCCTAATGAGAATGTGTCACAACTTGAACAGAAACTGTTGAAATTCCAGGAAGAGCTCGATCAGGTTCGAAATCTAGCAAACCTATCATTTTCGCTCAACACCCCAGACATCAACTTCCCCAACGCTCAAAGCCCCACACCTCCTTAAAATATCAAAAAAAGCAGAATCATCCGCAGCTCACCATCACGCTACTCCACCAAAGAACCAATGTAACACCTACCATACCCCAAACAATATTCCACTACTCATCCCAGAACCTCAGAACTCCACAAACGACCATTTCCACACCCATACACCAGGCCACCGTAACAATCCTATCTACGTGGAGACCATGCCACTCTCCACCCAACCCATCTCATACACACCTGAGACTGATAAAAAGGATCTGTCTATCAGGAACTTGGCCGAGGAACTTAAGAAACTGGCCAGCAACATTCAGGGCGTCGAGGGACGCAAGGGAATCAAGGGGCTTAACTATGAGGACCTTTGCATATAGCCTGATGTCGAACTGCCTGAGGGGTACAAACCTCCTAAGTTCGAAATGTTTGATGGCATGGGTGATCTAAGGGCCCATCTGAGGACCTATTGCGACAAGATGGTTGGTGTAGGGAAGGATGAAAGGATCCGCATGAAGCTGTACATGAGGAGTTTGAAAGGAGATGCATTGTCTTGGTATATAAGCCAAGATCCCAAGAAGTGGTCAAGCTGGGTGAGCATGGCATCTGACTTTGTGGACAGATTTAGGTTTAATACAGACAACGCACCAGACGTGTTCTATATCCAGAATTTGAAGAAGAAACCCACGGAGACATTTCGCGAGTATGCTACTCGCTGGAGGTTCGAAGCTGCTAAGGTCAGACCCGCCTTAGAAGAGGAGCAAATGAACAAGTTCTTTGTCCGGGCCCAGGACCCGCAGTACTATGAACGGCTGATGATGATTGAGAAATACAAGTTCTCCGACATTATCAAATTAGGTGAATGAATTGAAGAGGGTATTAAAAGTGGCATGGTTACTAATTTCGAAGCCTTGCAAGCTACACATAAGGCTCCACAGTCCGGTGGTGTGTCCAAAAAAAGGGACGTAGGGGCCGTGATGGTTGCACAAAGGACCAAGTCTCCCTTCAAATACCAAACTTACCAAACACCTCCACTCACATACCAGCCAACCCCAAGTTACCAAGCAAATTCACCCTCGCACCAAGCTGCGCCACCAACTTATCAATCATCTCCACCCCCTATATATCAACCTACTTCACCCATATACTCCCAACCCGCTCATGTCTACCACACTTATAATTCTCAACCATCCCATTATCAATCACCCCTTGCACGCTAAAACTTCGCTAGACCTCGACCTAATTTTGATTGCAGACCTCCAAAACAATACACTGTCATCGCTGAACCCATCGACCGGCTGTATGAGAGCTCAAAGCTGCTGGTTATGTCACCCCCATCCCTGCTGCGACCCTTGAGATTCCTTCTCAATGGGTTAACCCAAACAAGTCCTGTGCGTACCATTCTGGCATGAAAGGGCACACCATCGATGAATGCCGCTCTTTGAAAGACAAGATACAGTCTTTGATTGATAACAAGATCATTGTGGTAAAGGAACCCGATCCAAACGTCCGCAACAATCCTCTGCTAGACCATAAGGGTGGAGGTATCCACATGATTGAAGTGAAAGATGATTGGAATCCCGAGGGATCAATCGGGTTGATCGCAGAAGGTGATGACCCAAAGAAACCGGCAATTACTCTCAATCCAATCATAGTCCAGATCCAACCGTCTGAGGATGCTGAGGTGAATATGTCTATATCTCTTGAGTTTGATGCAACGCCGCCCGCAAAGACACTGGTACCAATTGAGGTTGAATTCGTGTCTCTGACAAATGCACCCACACCATTTGAGGTTGCAGTCTTGCCACCTAAGGCACATGTTCCATTCGAAGTGAGGATAGCCGCGCCGATCCCAGTGGCGATGTCCACCATGCCACCCTTCTATACAAATGCTAGACCCTGGGACTATACAGCCAAGGCGAGAAAGAAGGACAAGGTCAGGACTGAAGAAACTGTCGCAGCACAGGGTATGACAAGAACCGGTAGAGTCTATACCCCTGAACATCTAGCTGAATCAAGCAAGCAGGCCTCCAATCAGCCACCCCTCATTGAGATAACTCCGGACGACCTTTGGAGGAAAGTACAGGCCAAGGAATATCCGGTCATCGACCAGTTGAACAAGACGCCAGCACAAATATCCATTCTCTCTTTGCTGCAAAATTCTGAGACGCACAGGAATGATTTGTTTAGCAACGCTACCCCAATGATACAGATGGTGTCACCAGATTAAAGACGAACGAGTCAAGCAAAGCCAGCGGGGATACGAACTAACCTCCCCCTTTACAAAACTCACGATTTTTCTTTGGATGCAGGCACTAGGATTGCGAAATCCTTAAACATACTGTACGTCCAGGGAACAAACATTGTTCTCAAAACTGTCGCACTTGCCAACATTTGCTATCAGCACACACCAGTAATGCTCCGTAGTCACAATGCTCCCAGTAATTGCAATGCCGCAATCTACTATCAGCTAAGAAAACTCTATTGTCATTTGTTATTTTATTTATCACATTAGGCTACCATTCTGCCTTCCGAGACTAAACGTTGTCTCCATCTGCATTTGCATTGCATATGGCTACCATTCTGCCTTCCAATTTGCATAAGGCTACCATTCTGCCTTCTGAGACTAAACGTTGTCTCCATCTGCATTTGCATTGCATAAGTCTACCATTCTGCCTTCCAACTTGCATAAGGCTACCATTTTGCCTTCCGAGACTAAACGTTGTCTCCATCTGCATTTGTATTGCATAAGGCTACCATTCTGCCTTCCAACTTGCATAAGGCTACCATTCTCCCTTCCGAGATTAAACGCTGTGTCCATCTGCATTTGCATTGCATAAGGCTACTATTCTGCCTTCCAATTTGCATAAGGCTACCATTCTGCCTTCCGAGGTTAAGCTCTACCTCCATCTGCATTCGCATCTTTGCATAAGGCTACTTTCCCGCCTTTCGAGGCTAAGCTCTGCCTCCAATTTTCTTCGAAACTAAGCGCTATCTCAAGCACTATTTAACTCGCTTTTCTTACGGGCTAAGCTCTGCCCTTCAGTTCGCAAGACTAAGCTCTGTCTTGTCCGCATCATACTACTGCATCCTTCATGGGCTGATATATTGCCAACTCGTCCAAAGGCGTCATCGTTCGGAGGCACAATCTTCATGGCCCGAGAACACCATGTCATGTCCTGAGGATCTCTTTCAATCTTTTGCATATCATTATTCAAAGGCGTCATGGTTTGGAGGCACCATCCTCATAGCCCGAGAACATCATTTCATGGCCTGGGAGTCCTGCACCAAACAACCCATGGCCTAGGACATCATGGTCTGAGGACGCCGTTCCTAACCGTCCAAAGATAACATTCATAGTACAACGGGAATTTGCATCATGTTTAAATTACACAATATATGCTTATATCATTTATTTGCAGGTAACCCGACGAGCAACGACTATCCATCAGGAGCGATTTCCGCTCCAGTTTTCCCAGCCATATCGAACCTCACCATTCCCGTAAACTGTAAAACTCACCTGACCCTAGATGTTGCGTCTGCTCTTGAGATGGCTTCACCGGTATACTTCGCCGATGAATCCGGAACTACATATGGCCTGATTCGTGTAAAACCAGTGATATTTAGGCAACTCAGAAACCAGGGTGCGGCCTAAAACTCTTCAAACCGTTTCGCTCGGTCAAAATTGGCCATCATATCTTTACCTGACAACTCTTTTATTATTCTCGAGTAAAGAGGGGCAGCTGTTGATACCCAATTCTTCCCAAGATAGTTTTTTATTTGCATATATACCTTCAAAATCATGCATCAATAGCAACTGGTATTTTTCCATAATTTTCCTATATTTTATCTATTTACCCAGCATTTTATTTCCAATAAATAATTACAAAAATGGCATTACAAATGATTTCAAAATTAGTTCTTGATTTAATTTATTATTTATGGTCCTATTTAAACTAAATTATTTCATAATTAGCCAAATTGGTATCATTTGGCTACAGTTGCAATAACTTTGCAATTCTAGCCCAAGCATATGATTTTATACTATTTTTGACCAGAAATTAATCATTTGTATTTTAAAATATTAAATAATCACTTTATTAAATTATTTTATATGCATAAAATTCATTTTGTACAATTATCAACTATTTTTGTAAATTGTTTTATTTAATTTAATTGGGTATTTAACAAATAGCCAATTTTATTTTAATTCTAGCCTAATTAAATCAGACCCCAACGCAATTAGAACAGCCCAAACCCCATGCCCAATCCATCTATCCTACCCGACCCAATCCCTGGTCCAATCTGGACCGTTGATCAATTCTAATCAACGATCCAGATCCCCCCTTTCCTAATTTAACCTAATAGACTACCCCTCCCCCCCATTCTCACATTCTCTCATTACTCTCCGCCGACACACCCTCCCATTCTCTCTCAAATTCTCTCAAGCTCCCTCTGCTAAACCATGGTTCCTCTCACCGGCCGTTGGCTCACCGGTAACAATGGCGTTTCCACCACCACCCCTAGCCTCCATGGCTCCCCCATGCCGGATTATTGCTACCCTAAGGTCCTGAAGGAACCAGAGGCAGTTAAACTCACCCCCATGGTTTTTCATGTCATTCTCAAGCCAATCTTGGCCTGTCCGAGTAAGATCCTGCCATCTCCGGCTAGAACCTGTGATTTGTTAGCCGATTCTGTCTCTTTGGGTTCTCTCTCTGAAACCCTGATTTTGACTCTTTATTTCTAAGATCTGTAACAAGATCTGAGTTTATTCGAGTTGTCTTTACAATTTTCTTAAGGATTTCTCCGATTTCTTCTAACACGACTCTTCGTCTTCAAACTAGGTTTCTTAACCCCTTTCCAACATGGCTTTTCCTTCTGATTTTAGTATTAATCTATGATTTTCACTATGTTGAAACGTTTATTTGAGTTTTCTCTTTTTATCTGAGTTATTATGTTGAAAACCCTAAGCTTAGGGCCACAACTATCACATCATTCCAATTCCAATGTCCATTTTGCAATTTTATGGCCATAGGCACACACAAGCAATTCAAGTTACACACATAGGTAAGTTTTCACATAATTAACATGATAATTCCAGGTTTAATCTCGTCTTATAGCCTAGGCATTTCAACACATGATTCGTATTCTTCACACTTCTCTAAATATCACGAATAGAATATTACTCACATTGAGGCACATCCTTCATGTACATATATGTATACATTTGCAAATCAATTAATGTGAAATTACAATCAAATAATGTGAAACATTAATCAATACATCAACAAATTCTAGTCTTACCACACTTGCGTATACGCCAACAGAGCTCAATTTCTAATAAAAGGGGGTTTTAGCCATACATACCTCAGTATAGCTTTCCTTAATCCTTACAAAATTCCCGAACTCCTAGCACTTCGATCTATTGTGTAAGAATTACAAATTGAACCGAGAATTAGAGACGAGATTTAAGTTCTAGCTTGGTTCGAGCATATCATCAAACACTAAAGGTGCAGTGTGATCTTAGGCCCTTTCTGAGAGGAATTTCTATCATTTTATACCCCAATTGCCTTGTTTTTAGTTTACTACCTTCCAATATCCTATGGTCTGATACGCATGCAAGAATTTCATTCTTATACCCATAAATTACTTCACTAATGACCCCTTATAGATAAGTATAGAAATAAGAGTTGAGGCGATGAAGCCTTACCTCTTGGGATGAAGATTTAGGTGTCTTCACTTGATTATCTTCAATGTTTTAGCAAGGTTTCATGGAGTAATTTGATGTGAGACACTTTTCCTCTCTAATACCCTCTCTCTCTCTCTCTCTCTAAAAGCATCAGATAATATGCTCAAAATGAGCTATAACACCAAATATATCGATAGGGGTCGGGTTTAAAAATTAGAAAATTGGAGCCCCGAGTTAGGTCTGCGATCGCATTTGCGATCGCAAAGTGGAAACGCGGCCCGCAGAATGGACCGCAAAAGTGCTCCCAAAATCTGAACATTCTGTCTGGGTTTGCGGCAGAAATGTGGTCCGCATACCCGTTCTGCGGTCGCATACTGCACCGGAGAACTGCCCTTTACAAAATCCCAAGATAATTATGCGAGGACTATGTGGTCCGCATATCAGTTATGCGAACGAATAATGGACCGCATTTTTGACCTCAAATTTGACTAACACACTGACTCATTTTGCGGCAGAAATGCGGTCCGCATACTTCATTTGCGACAACATTCTAGACCGCATAATAGCACTTTTCTGGAAAACTTTGATTCTTGATTTTTAAATGCATAGATCAGCACAAAGGGTCCGAACCGCGGCGAACTTGCGAGCTTTTAAGTTTTGAGTACAAGTTTTCATGGGGCCTTACAGATCTCTACTTATTTCAACCTCGAAATATTTTCGTGCCTTATTTTGTGGTTGACTATGCTATCAAATTCATTCTTAGACATTTTCCTTAATTAGAATTTGTCGAACCTAGCCTCTATTACATGCTCTGTACTATGCTTAACTCCTTATATGTCATGTTCAGTCTTACATGATTTCATTCCTTATTTGTCACTGATTATTACCGTTTGATTTTTTTAATTCCTTAATTAAGGGAAGTACCTGTGCTGATTTGGTTCTAATTGATACATATTGCTTTAATTACTGCTGAACTATGTTTCCTGCCTTATTTGGTGCCTGTTCTTTAAACTGTAAATACCCTGCTTTTCATTAACACAACATATGAACACATTAGTTCAAAAGCTCTCTTTCACACAAAAAAGAAAGCCCTTCTGCTCTCTTTTCTCTAGTTAGTTGTTATTGTTCCAAGTCAGCCGGCTGCAAGCCAAGGCTGATTACTCTACTCTCTTGCTCCTCACTTTGTGTTTACTATCTTCTTTACTGGTATGTTCTAATTGCAATTCAAGTCCCAAAACAATATGCTTCTCCTATTACTTCAATTTTTCATGTTTCTAATATGCTTTCATCTATGGTTTTGTTGCTCAATCTGCAATTAACATGTCTACTTCACTGTCTTCTTTACTGCATGCTTCTGTATATACCCCCTTGGGATTAGCCTGCTCTTGAATCCCTTTCTAGTGTACCCCAATGTGACTATGTTTCTCTGATCCCTAGCATGTACCTTTCTGTGTAAGATAGTTGGCTATCCTAAGTCTGTTTGATTCTGTATTACCCTGAAGTTCATGTTGTACTTTAAAAGACCTGACCTCTTTCAAGGCTCCTCTGATTCTGTACCTCTGTGCATCTGTGCTTACTATGTGCCCTATACTTACCCTAAATCCCCATTACCACTGAGTGGATGTGTGTACTTGATTGATTCCATGTATTGAAGTGCTGATGAACCTCTTCTGCTATGAAATCTGGGTGTGAGCACTGCCCGGGATCCCTTGAGGTCCTTAGGGAACTCTGACACACCCGAATATGGGAAAGGCTAAGAATGATGGCATTTGAGGCATTTTGGAGATTTTGGTCCTATCAGTAGGCTCCCTATAGCATAAATTTTTTTTCTTTCTTATCTCAATTATGTAATTTATGCAAATGGTTTGTAATAACTATAGTAAACAACTCCGGGGATGGATAATGGAAAGGGAAGGGGTGACTATGCATGCTTTAGCTATTAAAAGGGAAGAAAACATGTTATTAGGTTTATATTCCTACTTGCGCAATAAAAACAATGCTTAGGACTCATTTCATGCATTAGAGATCATGTTCCCTAGGACATACACTTACTGTTTTTAGCATGTCCATTTCGCTATCATATCACTTAGAAAATCCTGTGTTGAATGTGTTAATAACCGATGTTTCCTGCGATCACGTTCCTACTGCCACACGCATTTAGAGATCATGTTTTAAGGCTAAACAAAACTAACAAACGTATCATCCCTGCATATTCTTGAAATCATGTTCCAACGTTGTAATATTTGTGCATATAGAAAGGGTCATGTTCAAACGTTGTAACAAAGGGTCCGCCGCGAAGAATTTTACACATTCCTAACGCATATTCGTAATTTGGCAATACGAGCTTTTAAGTTTTGAGTACAAGTTTTCACAGGGCCTTACATCCTCCCCCACTTAAAATCATTCGTCCTCGAATGAGGATCAAGGGTCACTTATTAGGAGTTCTTTATGCAATCTTCTGCCTTTTACAACCTAAAACCTGGTAATAGTCTCCAAATTGGCTAACTCCCTAAATACCAAGAATATCGCCAGAGTTTCCTTTGTATCTAGGCCTATCCCCCTGTTAGAGAGCCCCAGAATCACATCCTAACAGCATATACAAATTTCTTAACATAACATGACTTGTACTGTAAAACACCAACAATGGCCACATAGGCAACATATATAACCAAAATGGGACAGTTTTTCATTGATTAAATTACAAGATAAGAGTTCGTAGGAATCAAATGCATAAAAAGCTATTACATGACGATTCAAACAAATGCGGGTACTTCTTTTTCATTTCATCCTCGGCTTCCCAAGTGGCTTCCTCAACCTGCTGATTCTGCCATAATACTGTCACGGATGCAATTTCCTTATTTCGCAATTTTCGAACTTGCCTATCAAGAATGGCAACTGGAACTTGTTCATACGACAGTACTTCATTAACTTCAATAGTCTCAACCGGCACAATAGTGGACGGGTCTCCCACTAACTTCCTCAACATAGACACATGAAAGACCGGGTGTACCAATGACATTTCGGGTGGTAGATCGAGCTTGTATGCCACCTAACCATTCCTCTGAATAATTCTGTATGGTCCGACATACCTCGGACTCAACTTTCCCTTTTTCCCAAACTGCATGATACCCTTCATAGGGGAAACCTTCAAAATACCCAATCATCTTCCTTAAACTCCAAATCTCTGCGACGAACATCCGAGTAAGACTTTTGGCGACTTTGAGCAGTTTTCAACCTTTCCTTAATAATCTTGACTTTTTCCATAGCCTGATGCACGAGGTCCGGCCCTAACAATTCTACTTCTCCAACCTCAAACCACCCAATGGAGCCGGCATCTCCTACCGTACAATGCCTCAAATGGTGCCATCTGGATGCTAGCATGGAAGTTGTTGTTGTAGGAAAATTCTATGAGCGGTAAATGGTCATCCCTGCTACCTCTGAAATTGAGAGTACAAGCACGCAACATATCCTCAAGCGTCTGAATAGTCCGCTCTGCTTGCCCATCAGTTTGAGGGTGAAAGGTTGTGCTAAGATTTACCTGCGTACCCAAACCTTGCTGAAACTTCTTCCAAAAGTTGTCTGTGAACTGAGCCCCTCGATCTGATATGATTGAGACTGGTGTGCCATGTAACCTGACTATTTCCTTGATATACAACTGAGCATATTATTCCGCTGTGTCGGTAGCTTTAACTGGCAAGAAGTGCGTTGATTTCATGAGTCGATCCACGATTACCCAAATTGAGTCAAACGTGTGCGGAGTGCGCGGCAAACCTACCACAAAATCCATGTTAATCATCTCCAATTTCCATATCGGAATTTATATGCTTTGAGCCAATCCACCGGGTCTTTGATGTTCGGCCTTCACTTGCTGACAATTCGGACATTTTGCCACAAAGTCCGCCACATTCCTCTTCATGTTGTTCCACCAATAAATCTCCTTGATATCATGATACATTTTCGTAGAACCTGGGTTCACGGAATACTTGGATGTGTGAGCCTCTACCATGATCCTTTCACGAAGACCGTCAATATCCGGAACACATAGGCGGTCTTGGTATCGTAGGGTACCATCATTCACGCCTAAGGAAAAAGCTGTGGTCTTGTGACTATGAATTCCTTCTTTCAGTTGTGCTAACAATGGATCACTGAATTGCTTTTCTTTCACCTCCGCCACGAACAACGATTCGGCTCTACTTTGCACAATTACCCCTCCTTCACTGTAACCCGCCAAGCGAACTCCCAAATTAGCCAGATGATGAACCTCCCTCGCCAACGGCCTCTAGTTTGCCCCCATATGAGCTAAGCTCCCCATATATTTCCAACTAAGAGCATCTGCTACAACATTAGCCTTTCCCGGGTGATAGAGAATATCGATGTCGTAGTCCTTGAGTAACTCTAACCATCTTCTCTGTCTCAGATTCAACTCCTTCTGCTTGAAAATATATTGAAGGCTCTTGTGATCCGTGGATACATCCACATGGACCCTATATAGGTAATGCTGCAAAATTTTTAGCGCAAACACCACTGCCGCCAACTCTAAATCATGAGTTGGGTAATTCTTTTCATGATTCTTGAGCTTCCTGGAAGCGTAAGCTATAACCTTGCCATGTTGCATTAACACACACCCAAGCCCGATCCTTGAAGCATCGCAATACACCACAAACCCCTCTGTACCCTCCGGCAGGGTTAACACCGGTGTTGTTGTCAACCTTGATTTCAATTCTTGGAAACTCTTTTCACAAGCATCGGACCATTGGAATTTAACTGTTTTTTGCGTCAATTTAGTCAAGGGAGAGGCAAGAGTAGAAAACCCCTCCACAAATCTTCTGTAGTACCCAGCTAAACCCAAGAAACTGTGAATCTCCGTTGGAGTGGTAGGTCTACGCCAATTTCTCACCGTTGCAATCTTTTAAGGATCAACAACAATTCCTTCCCTAGAAAAGACAAGACCCAAGAACGCGACAGATTCTAGCCAAAATTCACATTTTTAAAATTTTGCATACAATTGATGTTGTTGAAGAGTCTGCAAAACTGCCTTGAGATGGTCAGCATGGTCCTCCCGACTTCGGGAATATACCAGAATGTCATCAATGAACACTATCACAAAGGAGTCTATGAAGGGCTTGAAGACTCGATTCATAAGATCCATGAAAGCTACCGGGGCATTTGTTAACCCAAAAGACATCACCATAAGTTCAAAGTGCCCATACCGAGTTCTGAAAGCTGTTCTTGGAATATCCTGCTCCCTTATTTTCAAATGATGATACCCGTACCGCAAATCAATCTTTGAGAAACACGTAGCACCTTACAATTGATCAAACAAGTCATCTGTTCTTAGTAGAGGATACTTTTTTTAGATGGTGACTTTGTTGAGTTGCCGGTAGTCAATACACATCCGCAGCGATCCATCTTTCTTTCTTACAAACAAGACTGGTGCGCCCCATGGCGACACACTCGGCCGGATGAAACCCTTTTCTAACAAATCCTTCAATTGCTCCTTTAGCTCTTTCAATTCTGTTGGTGCCATTCTGTAAGGTGGAATTGATATAGGCTGCGTGCCTGGCACCACATCGATCCCAAAATCAATCTCCTTGTCTGGTGGAATCCCAGGGAGCTCATGTGGAAAGACATCCGGAAATTCATTCACAACGGGTACAGACTCAAGGCTGAGTGCCTCGGCATTAGTGTTTGTAACCCGAACTAAATGGTAGATACACCCCTTCTTGATAATCTTTGCGGCCTTAAGGTAGGAAATAAACTGACCTCTAGGCACTACATTATCTCCCTTCCATTCAATAACAGGCTCATCAGGGAATTCAAGCCTAATAGTTCTAGTCCGACAGTCAAGTTTGGCAAAGTATGAATAAAGCCAATCCATCCCCATTATTACATCAAAGTCGACCATTCCTAACTCAACAAGATCGGCCGTGGTATCCCTACCCCGCACCGTGATAATACACCCTCTATAGACTCGAGCAGCCAAAATTGACTCACCAACCGGGGTAGATACTGAGAATGGTTCATGAAGTTGTTCTGCTTTTATCCCAAATTCCATAGCAACAAAAGGGGTAACGTAGGACAGGGTGGAACCGGGATCAATAAGTGCATACACATCATGAGACTGGACAGTCAGAATACCTGTAACAACATCTGGAGAAGCCTCTGCAGTCTGGAGAACACTCATAGCATAGAACCGGCTGGGTCCTCCTGAACTCTGCGCACCACCCCTAGCTGCACCACGCCCTGCGGGTGCTGGGGAACCTCGAGCTGAAGAAGGGGCTGAAGATGTAGCAGCTGCTGGACTGGATGGCTGAGCTGTACCCCTGCCCGCTCCTTGGCGGAATACACGACAATTTCTCTGGATATGACCCCTCATCCCACATCCATAGCATATAGGTAACTCTATATAGCAAATCCCCGAGTGCATCTTCCCGCACCTAGGGCACGGGGACCTCTGCTGCTGCTGGGACCTCTCTCCTGATCGACCCCGCTGATGGGATCCCCTGTTGCCCTGACCGGGCCTGAAAAGACTCCATTGCTGCTGGTTGGGCCCTGATGGCGGTGCACTGGCTGAATACTGGGAAATAGACTGGGAAGGCCCTGATTATCCTCCCCTAAAAGCTGACCTTCCCCTACCTTGTGACTCTCCCATGTTGCCCGTAGACCGGGCCTTGCTGTTATCCTCTCTCTCCATTCCGTTCCTCAATTTACGACTCTCTGTGGCCTGAGCAAATGCGACCATCTTCATGTAGTTCGTATCATAATTCAATGCAGCCGTAAAAGCCTCGTTAATGGTCAAAGAATTGAGGCCCTGAACAAACCGGCGCACTCTGGCCTCTATTGTGGGCAACATATGAATGGCATACTTGGACAAGTGAGCAAACTCCATGTGGTACTCCCACACACTCTTGTTACCTTGCTTGAAATTTTCAAACTCTGCCGCACGGGCTGCCCTTGTCTCAGCAGGTAGAAAGTGATCTATGAAGGCATCTGCGAACTCACTCCACCTTGCCAGAGGGCTCCCCTCCTCGCGGGAATCCTCCCATAACTCAAACCACGCATAGGCCACCCCTTTCAGACGGTAGGCAGCCAACTCTACTCCATCTGTCTCAGTCGCACGCATGACCCTGAGAGTCTTGTGCATCTCATCAATAAAATCCTGAGGGTCCTCTTCTGGATTGGCACCCAAAAATACTGGAGGGTCTAACTGAAGAAATTTGTTCACCCTGGAACTGGTGGAATCCCCTTGCTGGATAGATGAACTGGGTGCAATACCTGACCTCTGGGCCAGAGAGGCCACTAGTTGGGTCAACATCTGAATAGCTCCACTAAGATCCCCATCAGAAATACCAGAACCGGAAGCTGGGGCTGGAGACGGGACGGGAGTATCAACGGGAGGGATAGTGGTGCCCTCCACAGGTGTAGGAACTGGGGTAGTCTGCTATGGAATAAAGGAATCAAGCAGAGTAATAGTAGGGCGACTACCCTCACCCGCAGCATCAAACAGTGAATCATCAGCCACTCCTGAGGTGGCATTGGCTGCTTGGCCAATTCTTGCTTTCTTCTTAGGTTCCATTTACTGAAAGATAGAACAACACACTGATTACGGAGGGAACAGTTTCACCGCACGATCCAGAATATCAAAGAAGGGTGGAATTCCTAAATGTCCGAATAGCCTCTAACTTATAGATATGGTCGACTACACACCGATAAGAAGGACTCTACTAGACACGGTTCCGAGACATCCTAGGACACTTTAAAACCTTAGGCTCTGATACCAAGTTTGTCATGCCCCAACCTCGGGAGGCGCGACTGGCGCTCGATCGAGTGAACCCAACCGAGCAAGCCTTATCACACACTTCCTACCCCACTCTTTATGAATAAGTTAACCATGAGAGTTCATTTTATAATACAGGCTTAAACCATAGTTAAAGTTAATATCCGAGATTCCCATAAATTTACAATTTTATAGATAGCAGGAGTTTATAATTACAACATAGTTCATGAACCCCACAACACCCATACATGACCCACACATATGTCTATGGAGCCTCTAAGGATACAAAAGATGAGTACGACAATGCCGGCAACAAGGCCCCGGCTATACCTCAAAAATGGAAGTCCACAACAACAAAAGATATACAATACAACCGCTTGATGGAGGAAGGGGCTCACCAAGTCTTGGAGAAGAAGCTAACCTGCTACGCGCGATCAGCACTATCCGCAATGGAGCCACCTACATTCATTTAAAAATGTAGCGCCCCCGGCAAATGGGACGTTAGTACCATGGAACAGTACTAGTATGTATAACTAAACACCATTTTACTAGAAAGAACTATCAAGCAAGAACTAAGAAATCACAAGAGTAAATGAACGATTTTAACCGGACACCACATCATCACATAAATGAACCATATAATCTTCCACATAATTTCCATAACTTAGTTGGGGCATTTCTTTCATATGCTCATCACTGTTCACAACACCACCGCTATCTTGAGCGGAGTCTGACCACGACCCGATCGGCTAGGTCGCCTCATTTGAGACATATACCTTAATCACCATTTCATTTCCCTTTTCCGGAATTCAATATTTGCACATCACCACCATGTGTGTGGCATGGTGTCCGATCACGGCCCGATCGGCTAGGCCGCCTTACCTAGGCGTTGTTCCTTTCTCATTTATCATCCCATTTGAATCTTTATTTCACATAGACCACATCAATTCATTGGCACTTAGGGCCACAACTATCACATCATTCCAATTCCAATGTCCATTTTGCAATTTTATGGCCATAGGCACACACAAGCAATTCAAGTTACAAACATAGGTAAGTTTTCACATAATTAACATGATAATTCCAGGTTTAATCTCGTCTTATAGCCTAGGCATTTCAACACATGATTCGTATTCTTCACACTTCTCTAAATATCACGAATAGAATATTACTCACATTGAGGCACATCCTTCATGTACATATATGTATACATTTGCAAATCAATTAATGTGAAATTACAATCAAATAATGTGAAACATTAATCAATACATCAACAAATTCTAGTCTTACCACACTTGCGTAAACGCCAACAGAGCTCAATTTCTAATAAAAGGGGGTTTTAGCCATACATACCTCAGTATAGCTTTCCTTAATCCTTAAAAAATTCTGGAACTCCTAGTACTTCGATATATTGTGTAAGAATTACAAATTGAACCGAGAATTAGAGACGATATTGAAATTCTAGCTTGGTTCGACCATATCATCAAACACTAAAGGTGCAGTGTGATCTTAGGCCCTTTCTGAGAGGAATTTTTATCATTTTATACCCCCAATTGCCTTCTTTTTAGTTTACTATCTTCCAATATCCTATGGTGTGATATGCATGCAAGAATTTCATTCTTATACCCATAAATTACTTCACTAATGACCCCTTATAGCTAAGTATAGAAATAAGAGCTGAGGTGATGAAGTCTTACCTCTTGGGATGAAGATTTAGGTGTCTTCACTTGATTATCTTCAATGTTATAGCAAGGTTTCATGGAGTAATTTGATGTGAGACACTTTCCCTCTCTAAGACCCTCTCTCTCTCTAAAAGCATCAGATAATATGCTCAAAATGAGCTATAACACCGAATATATCGATAGGGGGTCGGGTTTAAAAATTAGAAAATTGGAGCCCCGAGTTAGGTCTGCGATCGCAAAGTGGAAATGCGGCCCGCAGAATTGACCGCAAAAGTGCTCCCAAAATTTGAACATTCTGTCTGGGTTTGCGGCAGAAATACGGTCCGCATACCCGTTCTGCGGTCGCATAATGCACCGGAGAACTGCCCTTTACAAAATCCCAAGATAATTATGCGACGACTATTCGGTCCACATATCAGTTTTGCGATCGCATAATGGACCTCATTTTTTACCTCAAATTTGACTAACACACTGACTCATTTTGCGGTAGAAATGCGGTCCGCATACTTGATTTGCGATAGCATTCTAGACCGCATAATAGCACTTTTCTAGAAAACTTTGATTCTTGATTTTTAAATGCATAGATCAGCACAAAGGGTCCGAACCGCGGCGAACTTGCGAGCTTTTAAGTTTTGAGTACATGTTTTCACGGGGCCTTACAATTCTCTACTAATTTCAACCTCTAAATATTTTCTTGCCTTATTTTGTTGTTGACTATGCTATCAAATTGATTCTTATACATTTTCCTTAATTAGAATTTGTTGAACCTAGCCTCTATTACATGCTTTTTACTATGCTTATCTCCTTATATGTCATGTTCAGTCTTACATGATTTCTTTCCTTATTTGTCACTGATTATTACCGTTTGATTTTTTTAATTCCTTAATTAAGGGAAGTACCTGTGCTGATTTGGTTCTAATTGATACATATTGCTTTAATTACTGCTGAACTATGTTTCCTGCCTTATTTGCTGCATGTTATTTAAACTATAAATACCCTGCTTTTCATTAACACAACACATGAACACATTAGTTCAAAAGCTCTCTTTCACACAAAAAGAAAGCTCTTCTGCTCTCTTTTCTCTGGTTACTTGCTATTGTTCCAAGTCAGCCGGCTGCAAGCCAAGGCTGATTACTCAACTCAGTTGCTCCTCACTTTGTGTTTACTATCTTCTTTACTGGTATGTTCTAATTGCAATTCAAGTCCCAAAACAATATGTTCCTGCGATCATGTTCCTACTGCCACACGCATTTAGAGATCATGTTTTAAGGCTAAACAACACTAACAAACGTATCATCCCTGTATATTCTGGAAATCATGTTCAAACACTGTAGTATTTGTGCATATAGAAATCCTGCGAAGGATTCTGCATCTTTGCGCATTAGATACCATGTCTTTAAGATTTTATATTTGATTACGCGCGCTTAGGCCAACTATGAATGCGCAAAAAGGGGATAAAACAATTTTACTCAGTTCTTACAATTAACTAGTGATAATTCTATGTGCTGAACACCTAGAATAGCATGTTTAAACAACCTGTTTTCAATCAGTTTTCCTTACTTCTGAGGATTGGTATACTATCTCACACCTAAGCAAGTCTTAGGCAACCAAGCTGTTAAAATCGGAAATCTGCCTTCTTGTGTATGCTGCCTAAATTCTCAACAGGTTTTAGGATCAGTAGGCAAACTGATTAGGCCTTTCTGAGTAACACAAATCGACTATCTGATTACCTTCTAAAAAACACCTAGATGTCATGCCTTAGGAATCTGAATACTACCCTTAACTGTGCTTGAGTCGTGCAGCTTATTGTTTGTTTGAGGAGGAAACTCTGAGCCTTTTAATTGCTCCCATTTTGTGTGAAAGTCCTAAATGTTTTTGACTGTCGCCTTAGAATTTTTGCCTTTTTAAAACATCAGGGGTATGTCTAGAACCACCTATAGGTAGAGGTCCTAAGTCCCTCCAGGATCATTAAGAAGGGACGGGTAGCGGCACACGATAGGAATCTGAGACCAACACTCGCTTTGCATGACCAATAAGGGGATGAGAAGGGTAGATGTGGATATGATGACCGGTGCGCTAATGCCACGTGTAGCCCCTTTCTAAGGAGTGATTACCGGGCATTGTACTGATGTGATCCTATAGGCTAACAAACCTAGGACACCCCTTTACGTTCTTAAATATTCTTAGATTGTACTTCTCTTTCTAGCTTTTCATTAACTGTTTTTGTTCAAACATTTGTGTACTTAAACTTAAATCCCCTACTATTTGAGCCATACTTGTTTATTTGCTAATTGTACAAATCCACAAAAACTGTTTGGCCGGGAATCACACTAGTGGATCCTGAGGGGTGCCTAACACCTTCCCCGTATGATAATTTCAAGCCCTTACACGGTCATAGGTGTGTGTTTATACTTTCTAAATACTCCTCCTTATATGGAATTTTATGTTGCACTTGTAAGTTATCAAGGTTTTAGATTGCTCGAGGACAAACACGAACTTAAGTGTGGGTGGAAATATTTTGCCAAAAATATGTAGTTTTGCCTATAATTTGCCTTTCATTATGCCTTGATCCGGTTGATTACAATGTGAATATTGGTGATTAGAGTTTAATTATGGTGGTTATATGTATAGGAGGAAATCAGAAGTGATATAGAGAGAGTTGCGCCCCGTTTTCTCGCGAAATCGGGTTTCGACACATGACAACTCTTTAAAGGAAGGTGTTAAAAGAGAAAGTTGCCACCTAACGAGTTTGAGGTTCATTAGGGAACCTATTTGCAAATAACTCAGGTTTAACCAATTTGCGTCACCAAAGATCGGGTAAGGGCTCAAATTACCTCGAAGAGAAGGTGTAGGCACTCTTCGATGTCCACAACTGTGGGTCTCGGCCGAACTCGAATCATATGAATTAGTCAGACAAACAAAGAAAGCAAGAATTTTAGGAAGTGTTATTAAACACAAATAATTGATTTTAAAGACAAGATGGGGGGTCCTAAAATTTTTATTCTAAAGAATCACCCTATGCAACATAAATAATACTTTGTAACTCTCTCAAGATGGGGTGTTACTCGTGTTATTCAGCGGGTATCATTTCCTACTACTCGATTACTATCTTTAAGTTGTTACCTAAAGAGCACTAGTTGATCCTGAACCGTGCTTTATCCGTGAACTACCCGTCCCATGCCTATGGCCCAGGAGGCGTCTGGACCTCTATTTTGGATAGTTCTAAACTTAACTTAGGCTGCTCAAGAAATGATAAAACTAGGCGACATACAAAACACATCGGACTTCATGTAAAAGCAATTAAGCGCTCAAGTCAGCCTCCACACATAGACAACAAATGCACGCGAGCAAATTCTCACATTAAGCGTTAGACAGTTTCAGAATTCAGCCAAATTAAAGCCATTAAGCCCTATAGACATGGTTTCTATGTGACCTCATGCAGGCAGTTACAGACCCAAGTTGCCATCTTATAGACAAGATTACATAGTTGTTACATGCTGATTATTGAGATTACATGTTTCTAGTTTTTAAACCATACGAACGCTGTGCATAAGTGATTTACGTATTAGAGGGAGCAATAAAATCTATTGGAAAAGCCGCGAATTACTCATGTTTTCTGATAGTTGTATGAATAAGCTGTAATCATTGTTTGAGAAATTCAACATTAACAATATAGAGCTAGTAGTTATACCCTATAGGCAGGACCTCTAACGATCAGTGCTTGAGCCAATTTTATTATCCTTAGCCCCCTATAAACATGCTTTCTAAGTGAGCATTATGATACAATAGCAAATAGGATAATTAAAATCCTATAGGCATGGTTTCTAGTGCATATGTGTAAGACAATGGTGAATGAAGTGATCAAAATCCTATAGTCATGATTGCTAGTAAATGTGCTGAGGTGAATTGAGAGTTAATTCATTGACATTCATTCTTATAGGTAGGTTTTCTAGCAACACATAGCAGAAAGAACAGTTGCAGCATTTGAATTCGTGTTTGCTAGCAGGAAGTGTACATGTGTGTGCTTCTCCTAATGACATGATTTCAGTAGCAAGTAAATCATTGAATCCTATAGGCATGTTTTCTACCCTTGCACACAAATATCTTAATCTACCCATTCCCCATTTTTACTAACACCCCAATTGTAATTTACAAAGTTATTACATACCCAATGATAAAATAATTACAAACGTGGTATAAATAATGACTATAGCCCACAGCAGGCCCAAAAGAAATACCCAGCACTATCTAGGCCTTCAGCAGCACACCTAGACTTCCAACAAAGAGCCATATTTACCAACACAACCCAGAATCCATAGAAAAACTTAAGCTAGATCACACAACCATAGATTGGCCAACAAATTTACATATTCAGTAGACCGTAGGAAGAAAGACTTGAGTGTCAAGAATAGTGTAGGTCTCAGTAGTAGAGGGAATGACTAAAGGACCCTAAATCATAGTGTGTCAGAGTTCTGAAGAGTCTCAAACGCAACCCGAGCAGTGCGCACATTAGGGAAGACAGTAACAAGATCGTTGATAGCCTTGGCTTTTAGCTGGCTAAAACTAAAGAGTTCAGAACAGCATAAGTAACAATAAAGGAGAAGGGACAATAGCTGAGGGACAGAAGTGAGGAAGTAGACATAGGCATAGAGAGTAACTAATCAAACAGGCCAGTAGGTTCAGCAAGATTTCATCACATAGCAAAGTACCACACATATTGGGAAGAAGTTGGGGGGAAGAAATAGTGCATCAAATGAACAAAGTCAGAGTTCTGAAGAGTCTCAAACGCAACCCGAGCAGTGCGCACACTAGGAAAGACAGTAACAAGATCGTTGATAGCCTTGGCTTTTAGCTGGCTAAAACTAAAGAGTTCAGAACAACATAAGTAACAATAAAGGAGAAGGGACAATAGCTGAGGGACAGAAGTGAGGAAGTAGACATAGCCATAGAGAGTAACTAATCAAACAGGCCAGTAGGTTCAGCAAGATTTCATCACATAGCAAAGTACCACACATATTGGGAAGAAGTTGGGGGGAAGAAATAGTGCATCAAATGAACAAAGGACATACTGGAAAACATATTAGCATAGAAGCAACATCATAGTCGATACAAAATGGTTTTAATACAAATTGCAACACATTCTGCATGTAGAACAAACATTGCAAGGACTCAAAGCACTGTAAATTAGCAAACTCATACCAAATATAACATATGGGTATTTTGGGATGGTCAGAATAGACTAAGCAACTAGAGAAGATCTAAATCATGTCACAAAATGGTTCAAACAGGCATGGAAAAACATATTTAGGTGACTGTTAAGATCTTAATCAGTCACCAATGGGGTATGGGGATCATGGTGAGTGACAAAATAGCAAGTGAACATGTCAAAATTAACACAGACAATCTAGCCTTCACTATAGAGGTTAAAGACAAAACAAAAAAGCATGAATTAGGGAAACATCCAGACACCCCTGCACTCAGAGTACACAAGTTATGCTTAGGTAAACACAAAACTAGTATCATTAGGAGGAGAGTCAGATGCTAACAGGCTTAGAACAAGGTAAGATTAATAAAATCGTGCACAAAAGTAATCTAGAAAAAATATTTAAGCCAGGAATTTTAGAGGTGAGAACACATGCATATCAAGGACACATAGGGATGAAATTATGAGAATCAAGTAGCTTACCAGTTAAACGGACAAAATAAAGAACAAAAGATCCACATGACCCAAAATCTCAATGCGTCAAAGTTCCCAAGAGCTTCAAAAGAACCGCAGGCAATGCTCGCATCAAGAAAAAGTTCGAACAGTATACTCTCAGTGGCCTTGCTTTCAGCCGGCCAAGTGGTAAGGAAAAAGTTAGTAAAGAAATAATAGAATAGAGCTTCAAAATTTTTAGTGAGGTTATAGCGATTCTAGTTTGTCTAAAAGGGAATGGGGAAGGGTTTATATAGTAGTAAAAATCGAGCAACAAACAAGGAAACCCAGTAATTTAAGCAACCAACAAAGTAAATAATCATGCAAATTGATCTAAAAATAAATTTTAAGAGAGAGCTCTGGAAACCCTAACTTCAATGGAAAGTGAAAAATAGGCAGAATCTAAACAAAAAATAGACAAAATAACACTCAAAATCAGAGATTTGAACCAATTTTGGTTTGATTTGAAGGGATCTGTAAACCCTAGTTTTAGGGTAAGTAAGAATCAACAAAAATACACAAATATTCGTACTCACAATAGAACAAAGGATGAACATAGATAGAATAGCAAAAAGATTAATAATTTGAACCTATTTTGGTTCGATTTTGATGATATTTGCTTTCCATATTTAGGAAAGCAACTAGGTAACACCACATATGAATAACCAGTAGTGAGAGGAGATCAATAAGGTAAGTGAATCAACGATTGATTCCATTTGAGAGCCGTATTTGGAGAGGTTGAGAGATACAGCGGCTAGGGTTCGTAGAAGAAGAAGGGAAAGGATTCAAAGGCGGCGTTTGAGATGGAATGGTAGGGTTTGGGGTGGGTTAGGTTAATAAAAAGGATGGAATAGATATGGGCCGTTAATCTCAGAGATCAACTGCGATGATTAAAAAGAGAGTTGGTCGGGTTTATTTAGACAAATTTGGGCTGGGGTTACTGGGCTCGTGTATGGGGTATTAAATCCTATAGGCATGTTTTCTACCCTTGCACACAAATATCAGAATCTACCCATTCCCCATTTTTACTAACACCCCAATTGTTATTTACAAAGTTATTACATACCCAATGATAAAATAATTACAAATGTGGTATAAATAATGACTATAGCCCATAGCTGGCCCAAAAGAAATACCCAACACTATCTAGGCCTTCAGCAGCAGACCTAGACTTCCAAAAAAGAGCCATATTTACCAACACAACCCAGAATTCATAGAAAAACATAAGCTAGATCACACAACCTTAGATTGACCAAAAAATTTACATATTCAGTAGACCGTAGGAAGAAAGACTTGAGTGTCAAGAATAGTGTAGGTCTCAGTAGTAGACGGAATGACTAAAGGACCGCAAATCCTAGTGTGTCAGAGTTCCCAAGAGTCTCAAACGCAACCTGAGCAGTGCTCACACTAGGGAGGTCAGTAGCAAGACCCTTGATAGCCTTGGCTTTTAGCTGGCTAAGAATAAGGGGTTCAGAACAGCATAAGTAACAATGAGGGAGAAGGGACAATAGTTGAAGGACAGAAGTGGGGAAGTAGACATAGCCATAGAGAGTAACTAATCAATTAGGCCAGTAGGTTCAGCAGGATTTCATTACATAGCAAAGTATCACACATATTGGGAAGAAGTTGGGGGGAAGAAACAGTGCATCAAATGAACAAAGAACAGACTGGAAAACATATTAGCATAGAAGCAACATCATAGTTGATACAAAATGGTTTTAATACAAATTGCAACACATCCTACATGTAGAACAACCATTGCAAGGACTTAGAGCAGTGTAAGTTAGCAAACTCATACAAAATATAACATATGGGTATTTTGGGATGGTCACAATAGACTAAGCAACTAGAGAAGATGTAAATCATGTCACAAAATAGTTCAAACAGGGCATGGAAAAACAGATTGAGGTGACTGTTAAGATCTTAATCAGTCACCAATGGGGTATGGGGATCATGGTGATTGACAAAATAGCAAGTGAATATGTCAAAATTAACACAGACATTCTAGCCTTTACTATAGAGGTTAAAGGCAAAACAAATAAGCATGAATTAGGGAAACATCCAGACACCCCTGCACTCAGAGTACCCAAGTTAGGCTTAGGTAAACACAGAACTATTATCATTAGGAGGACAGTCAGATGCTAACAGGTTTAGAACAAGGTAAGATTAATAAAATCGTGCACAAAAGTAATCCAGAAAAAATATTTAAGCCAGGAATTTTAGAGGTGAGAACAGATGCATATCAAGGACACATAGGGATGAAATTATGAGAATCAAGTAGCTTAACAGTTAAATGGACAAAATAAAGAACAAAAGATCCACATGACCCAAAACCTCAATGCGTCAAAGTTCCCAAGAGCTTCAAAAGAACCGCAGGCAATACTCGCACCAAGAAAAAGTTCGAACAGTATACTCTCAGTGGCCTTGCTTTCAGCCGGCCAAGTGGTAAGGAAAAAGTTAGTAAAGAAATAATATAACAGAGCTTCAAAAATTTTAGTGAGGTTATAGCGATTCTAGTTTGTCTAAAAGGGAATGGGGAAAGGTTTATATAGTAGTAAAAATCGAGCAACAAACAAGGAAACCCAGTAATTTAAGCAACCAACAAAGTAAATAATCATGCAATTGATCTGAAAATCAATTTTAAGAGAGAGATCAGGAAACCCTAACTTTAACGGAAAGTGAAAAATAGGCAGAATCTAAACAAAAAGTAGACAAAATAACACTCAAAATCAGAGATTTGAACCAATTTTGGTTTGAGTTGAAGAGATCTCTAAACCCTAGTTTTAGGGTAAGTAAGAATCAACAAAAATACACAAATATTCGTACTCACAATAGAACAAAGGATGAACATAGATAGAATAGCAAAAAGATTAATAATTTGAACCTATTTTGGTTCGATTTTGATGAGATTTGCTTTTCATATTTAGGAAAGCAACTACTTAACACCACAGACGAATAACCAGTAGTGAGAGGAGATCAATAAGGTAAGTGAATCAACGATTGATTCCATTTCAGAGCCGGATTTGGAGAGGTTGAGAGATACAACGGCTAGGGTTCGTAGAAGAAGAGGGGAAAGGATTCAAAGGCGGCGTTTCAGATGGAATGGTAGGGTTTGGGGTGGGTTAGGTTAATTAAAATGATGGAATAGATATGGGCCGTTGATCTCAGAGATCAACGACGACGATTAAAAAGGGGGTTGGTCGGGTTTACTTAGACGAATTTGAGTTGGGGTTATTGGGCTCGTGTATGGGGTATTGGGCTGGTGTATTAGGTCCGAAGATAGGTTTAAAATTAGGCTATTATTTAAATACACAATATTTTATCTATAAATAATTTATAAAAGTAATTAGTAAATAACAAAAATATTATTTGTGCACTAAAATGATTGAAAATAATAACTTCACCTTGTAAAAATTTAAAAGGTTATTTTGGCATAAATAATGTAATTTTACATGAATATAGGTTGTTATTGCAAAAATGTGCAATTAGCCCTAAAAATGCAAATGTAATTATAAAAAATGCAGTAAAATATTTAAAAACATACATGTTAGTGCAAATGATAGTTTGGATGATTAAATCGCCATAAAAACAATTTGAAGGATAATTATTGAAAATTTATACAATAAAATGCAGAATGAAATTTATTTAAAACCTTTTAAAACTGTGGAAAATTATGTAAAATGCTTGTATAGGTTTATAAACCAAATGATGATGCAAATATACTATTTTGAAAGTATATATATATATATATATATATATATATATATATATATATATAATTTAAAAATATGAGGAAAAAATTGGGCATGAACAGCTGCCCCTCTTTACCCGAGAATGATGGAAGAATTATCAGGTAAAGAAAAATGATGACCAATTTTGGCCGAATAGAATGACGAATGACGTGATTAAAAATAGGGGCCGAACCCTGGTTCTTGAGCTGCCTATATATTCCCGGTATTATGGGAATCAGGCCGTGTGTAGTTCTAGATCCAACTGTGAACGAAACCGATGGAGTTGCTATAGGAATGGTCGTGTGTTTCGGAAAGGGTTCTTTTGGGTAGGACAGTATCAGATGAATTTATGTGAAGTCATGAATATGAATTTGAAACGTCATGGCTATATCAATGAGCAAATACTTGAACGATCTTAGAGTAAGAAACGGAATTGATGATGATCAGTTACATTTTGAAATAATTGCAGGATGTGAACATTATGAACGGAAACCGGAGCGAAGATTGCTCCCGTTTGAAGAACGGTTACTTCGTGGGTTACCTGCAAAACTTAAAACACGATGCATGCAAATATATATGGGTTATTGCAAGAATTTAAACATGATGCAAATTCCTTATGGACCATGAAAATTGTCTTTGAACTTTGAGGATGATGTCCTTAGACCATGATGTCCTGGGCCATGAATCATGTGATAAAGGATTCGCAGGCCATGAAATGATGTTCTCAGGCCATGAGAATGGTGCCTCTGAACTATGACGCCTTTGAATAATGATGTGCAATATTGAGAGATCCTCAGGCCATGACAAGGTGTCTTCAGGCTATGAAGATGATGCCTTCGAACTATGACGCCTTCGGACAAGATGGCAATGTTTCAGCCCATGAGACGCAAGGACATGATGCTGGGTTATATGAGAAGAGAAACAAGATGGAGCTTAGTCTTGCATGAGATTGGGGCAGAGTTTAGCCCCGGGAAAGTAAGGATAGTGCTACATTTCAAGTCGCATAGCATTTGGTATTATGCAAGGAAAGGCAGAGCTTAGCCTTATGTATTTGACGAGGCAGGGCTTAGTCTCGTGCAAGAAAGGGAGACAGTGCTTAGTCTCAAGCAGGGAAAGGCAATGCTTAACCTTATACAATTGAGGAGGCAGGGCTTAGACTCATGTAGAATGGGAGACAATGCTTAATCTCAATGCAATTAGGAGTCATGGCATAGTCTCATGCAGTTAAAGGAATCGGGGCTTAGTTTCATGCAAGAAAGGGAGACAGTGCTTAGTCTCATGCTATGGAAGGGAGTGCTTAGACTTATGCAATTGAGGAGGCAGGGCTTAGCCTCATACAAAAATATGAGATGGTGCCTAGTCTTGATGAAATGAAAGGCAGTGCTTAGCCTAATGCAATTGTGGAGGCAGGGCTTAGCCTCATGCAAAATGGAAGACAATGCTTAGTCTCGACGCAAGGAAAGGTAGTTCTCAGCCTTATGCAATTTAGCAGGCAGGGCTTAGCCTCATGCAAAATGGGAGACAATTCATAGTCTCGATCCAAGGAAAGGCAATATTTAGCTTTGTGCAGTTGAGGAGGCAGGTCATAGCCTCATGCAAAAATAGGAGACGGTGCTTTGTCTCATGCAATTAGGGAGGCAATGCTTAGCCTCGTGCAAAATAGGAGACAGGGCTTAGTCTCATGCAAGGAAAAGCAGATAGGGCTTAGTCTCTTGCAATGGAAGGCAGTGCACAGTATTATGCAATTGGGGAGGCATGGCTTAGCCTCATGAAAAATGGGAGACAATGCTTAGTCTTGATGCAAGGAAAGGCAGTGCTCGGCCTTATGAAATTGAGGAGGCAGGGCTTATCCTCATGAAAAATGGGAGACAATGCTTAGTCTCGAATGAAGGAAAGGCAATGCTTAGCTTTATGCAGTTGAGGAGGCAAGGCATAGCCTCATGAACAAATAGGAGTCGGCGCTTAGTCTCATGCAATTAGGGAGGTAGTGCTTAGCCTTATGCAAAATAGGAGACATGTCTTAGTCTCATGCAATGGAAGGTAGTGCTTAGCCTTATGAAATGGGGGAGGAAAGGCTTAACCTCATGCAAAATGGGAGACAATGCTTAGCCTCATGCAAAATAGGAGACAGGGCTTAGTCTCATGCAAGGAAAAGGAGACAAGACTTAGTCTCATGCAATGGAAGGCAGTTCTTAGCCTTGCGCAATTAGGGAGGCAAGGCTTAGCCTCATGCAAAATGGGAGACAATGCTTAGTCTCATACAAAGAAAAGGTAATGAGTGATAGCATAGTATTTCTTAGCTCAGATATGTTTGCGTTTCGCAGCTTTGTCATTTTGAAGATAATGATTTTGATGTGTGTACCTATTTGCGAATATTCCTTGTTCCTGCATCCAAAGGATAATAGTGATTTTTGTGGGGAAGGTTGGTTCGTGCCTTCGTCTTCTGCTTGCCTAGGCTCCTGTCCTGAGATTCTGTTTGAGTTACTCTAGGTAACGTCTAGTTTCCATAGAAATAAAGTTTTCAAAAAATATGCGTGCATTTGATGAATGTAGTTATTTAAAAACATAGTAGTATGAAATTAGATGAAACAATGACTGTGACACTTTGGGGGTCCTCCTCAAAATTCAGCCCCAGTTTAATAAGCGATTCTTCGGCCGTTCCGTATATGATGAAATTTGTTAGACTTCTCCTTACAATTTTGCCCCAGTTTCTGACCATGGTGAAAATGAAGATTTTATTTAATTGTGACGAAACCCACAAGGCTGCCTACATCTCATTCTTAAACGGGGATCAGGTCAAGCGTAGTTCAGTTACATCAAATGAAGAAATGTAAACAATCCTAATCATAGTATCTTTTGACTACGTGTGAGTTGGTAGGGTTTGGCCAAATTTCTCCATTCATTTCTGCAAGTATAAGTGCTCGTCTTATTAGTACTCTATGAACCATGTAGGGCCCTTGCCAATTAAAATTTCCCTTTGGCTTCATCTTGATGCGGGAAGATCCGCTTCAGCACCAGCTTCTCCGCTGTGAAGTATCGGGGTCTTACCCTTTTGTTAAAAGCTCTGGACATTCTGTTCTAATAAAGTTTACCATGGCATACCGCATCCATTCTTTTCACGTCAGTGAGAGTTAATTATTCATAGCGACTTTGTATTCATTCTGTATCACAGAATTTTGCTTCTTATATAATCCTCAAAGAAGGAATTTCGACTTCGGCGGGAATAATAGCGTCAGTACCGTAGACCAACATGTAGGGAGTTGCTCCGGTTGATGCGCGGACTGTGGTATGATACCCCAGTATGGCAAATGGTAACATCTCGTGCCATTTCTTGTGGTTGTCTACCATCTTTCTCAATATTTTCTTAATATTCTTGTTCGGCCTCCACGACTCCATTCATTTGAGGACTGTATGTTGTAGAACTTTTATGCTTGATTTTGAAGGTTTCACACATGGCTTTCATTAAGTCACTATTGTGGTTGGCGGCATTGTCGGTGATTATAGATTCAGGTACCCCGAATCAGCAAACAATATGATCCCTGACAAGATCTGCGACGACTTTCTTGGTTACAACCTTGTAAGATGCAACCTCAACCCATTTTGTGAAGTAGTCTATGGCTACAAAAATGAACCTGTGCGCGTTCGAAGCGGCGGGCTCGACCGGACCGATGACATCCATTCCCCAAGAGG
Source organism: Nicotiana attenuata (assembly GCF_001879085.1). Taxonomy (NCBI): domain Eukaryota; kingdom Viridiplantae; phylum Streptophyta; class Magnoliopsida; order Solanales; family Solanaceae; genus Nicotiana; species Nicotiana attenuata. Next base: position 96,012,448 of record NC_031989.1, on the reverse strand, counting down.
CAAAAGGCCAAGGTACACTCGTTGCATTGAGCTTATTTGGTGTTACCCATATCATATCTGCATGTATTTTGCACTGATGAAACTTTTGGACATACCTTATGGAGTTTGTTTCCATAGTCATCCAAAAATATTCTGCTCGATATATTTTCTTGGCTAAAATGAAACCGTTCATGTGTGGTCCGCAAGTTCCAGCATGTATCTCTTCGATCAGTTTGGAAGCTTCCTTGGAGTCAACGCACCGTAATAAGCCCAAGTCTGGAATCCTTCTATACAGAATTCCTCCACTACGGAAGAAATGGTTGGATAATATTCAGAGTGTGAGTTTCTGAGTATGATTTGCGTACTCCGGGTGTTCTCATTTTGCCAAGTATTCCTTGATATCATGGAACCACAGATTCGCATTCGTTTCTTCTTCAACATCAGCATAATAAGCTGGCTGATTGTGGATTCTTGCTAGAACAGAGTCGATGAAATTTTTGTCTGGGTAATAAGGACTAAGCCATAGTGGCGACCAATTCTGATACTCGCTCCAGGTGTATTCATACACAAGCCCAAAAGTTCTTCCATGACGCTTTAGCTGTATCGGTTTGGTGATCCCTTGGAGATTCTTGCCGAGACCCTTGCTGGGTTCATACCCTATCCATAATAATATGCTTTCAATCTTATTACTCCACCATTTGTCTTTCTCAATTGTATTGACGTGCTCGATGTGATAGTATGTTTCTCCACCTAAATGTTTCTCCACCTAACTTCCTTCTGTTCTCGACAATCGGAGAAGTTTGATTGGTGTAAATGGGATTACTCCCGTCCCTGTGGATAATTACTTCCTGACGATTCCATTCAAGCTACATATCCTGATATAGACTGGAGGCTACGGCCAGCAGCTTGTATCCAAGGTCGTCCCAATATCAGATTGCATGTGGCGGATACGTCCAATACTTGAAATTCAATGTCAAACCAAGTCGGGGCCATCTGCAAGCATAGGTTGATTTCCCCAATTGTGGCCCTTTGGGACCCATCAAATGCTTTCATAGCTCCTGCTCGTATCTCATGCAAACCTTTACCCAACCTCTTCAAAGTAGTTAATGGAAAAATGTTGAGACTCGAACCCCTATCTATCAGGACCTTGGTGATGAATTTATCCTCAAACTGCACTGTGATATGTAGTGCCCTATTGTGACTCAGTCCTTCTGGTGGTAGCTCGTCTTCGTGAAGAGTGATCTTGCGGCTTTCCAACACTTGTCCTACAATGTTGGCGATTTCTCTGCTAGTGATGTTATTGGGTACATAAGCTTCGTTCAACACATTCATCAATGCATTTGTTTGCGCCTCGAAATCATGTAGTAGTGATAGAATGGATATCTGAGTAGGGGTTTTGTTTGAATGATCAACCACAGAATACTCTCTTGCTTGCACCTTTCTCCAAAGATCAACCGGGCCAGTTTCAATGATAGGCTGCTTGGAAGCGGCTTCTTTGCTTGTTCCTCCCAGATGTTCAGGTGTATACACCCTACCAGTTCGGGTCATGCCTTGTGTTGCACCTGTTTCCTCCATTTTTGCCTTTCCTTTCCTTCATGCTTCCGTAGCATAGTCCCGGGGTATAACATTAGACTTAAAGGGTGGTGCAAGTGCTACCATCACGGTGAAGGGTGTGGTCACTTCCACCTCAAACGGAGTTGGCGCTGCTGAGGGTGTTGCTTCAACCTCAAATAGAGACGGTGCGGCTACTTCAACCTCAATTGGTGATTAAATCTACACCACAATAGGTGTGAGAGTGACTGGAGGTATTTTAGGTTCATACCCTTCACGAATGAGCCCAATTGATCATTCTGGATCCCATTCTTCATCTATTTTGATAACATTTACCCCCTCGCCCCTATGATCTGGGAGGGGATTATTGCAAACATTAGGTGCAGCCTCTTTTGCTCGTATAACCTTGGTGTCAATCGATGTCTGGATCTTATCCTTCAAAGTGCGACATTCATCGATATTATGACCCTTCATGCCCGAGTGGTAGGCACATGTCTTGTTTAGATTGACCCACTGAGAGGAGTTTTCCATGGCAACGGCGGGAATAGGAGTGACATAACCGATGGCCTTCAGTCATTCATACAATTGGTCGATGGGTTCAGCAATAGGGTTGTTTGTCTGGGTGGTCTACAGTCAAAATTTAGTTTGGGTTTTTGGTAGTTTTGGCAGGCTGGTGGGGAGTGGTAGTATGATGGCTGGGTATTATAAGTATGGTAAGTGTTAGGGGTTGTTGGTATCTTGGAGGTGAAGGGTGATATGTTGGTGGTGGTGTTTGGTATGAGGGGAGACTTCGGACCTTGGGCTAAAATCACTGCCCCTACTTCCTTCTTTTCGGAAATACCGCCTGGCTGCAAGGCTTGATTTGTAGCCTGTAGTGCCTCAAAATTTGTCACCGTTCCTCTTTTAATTCCTTCTGTATTCTTTCTCCCAGTTTGATGACATTAGAGAACGTGTGGTTTTCAATAACCATCAACCTTTCATAGTATTGTGGATCTTGAGCTCTAACGAATAACTTATTCCTATGTTCTTCTTCTAGTGCTGGCCTTACCTTCGCAGCTTCCGACCTCCATCGAGTAGCATACTCGCGAAAAGTCTCTGTTGGCTTCTTCTTAAGATTCTAAATGTAGAATAAATCTGGAGCATTTTTTGTATTTAACCTGAACCGATCCATAAAATCTGATGCCATGCATACCCTGATTAACGCATTTCTTTGGGTTTTGACTGATGTACCAGGATAGGGCATCTCCAGTGAGGATCCTCATGAACAGCCTCATGTGGATTCTTTCATCTTTGCCAACTCCTTCGAGCTTGTCACAATATGTTCGCAAGTGTACCTTCGGATCACCTGTCCTATCGAATATTTCAAACTTAGGAGGTTAGTAACCCTCTGGTAGTTCTACGTCCGGCTGAATACACAAATCTTCATAATTCAGACCTTTGATGCCTTTACCGCCTTCAACACCTTGGACTCGACTAGTAAGCTTCGATGCTCCTAGTTAATAAGCAAGTCCTTCTTGGTGGATTCAGGTATGTATAATGTTTGTTGTGGAGTGTGGAGTAAGGTTTCCACGTATATGGGGTTTTTTTGGTGGACTCCAGGAATTTGGTGTAGTGGTGGTCGTTGATTGAGTTTTTGGGAATCAGGGGTAGGTTATGGTGCGTTTTGAGGGGTGTGGTAGGTGGTGATTTATGGACACTGGGTTTGATGGTGATGATGTTGTTGAGGGGTTGGTACTGGTGGAGGATTAGGATTTTGAGGAGGTGTGGCATACAGATGAGTTGCGGGAGGATTTTGTTGGTTTTATGTATTCTAGGGAGGTGCTGGGTTTTGGGCATTTTGTTGGTTGACGTCAGGGACGTTTAGGGTAAGGGAAAGATTTTCCAAGTTCTTGACCAGCTCAAGTTCCCCTTGTAAGTCCAATATCTTCTGTTCTAACCGTAAAACCAAGTCATTCTGTGCCAGAGTACTCCGACCATCCGAAGTTTCAACATTTTCTGCATGCGTAGAGTTGTCTTTCCTTATACCGCTCATATCATCCATTTTAGCTTTTCCCTTGCTTTTAGGATCGCTTGGAGGAGGAGGAGGTAGAGTACCTCTAGATCTAGTATGAGGTGTTGATAATGCTAGTATGCAACCTTAGGGGATGGAAACAAACAAAGAAAAGAAGAAAACAAAAAGGCAGACAAGTCAGTAATGAGTATTTAAAAGGATACTTGCGGTATTTAAACACATATTGCGGAATTATAAATTCACGTCCTCGTTTGGAGGACCTCATTGTGCCTGAGGTAGGCCTAAGCGACATATAGATTTGGAGAAGATCAATGTCAATAACCGCATCATTTCATTAATGTGATAAATGAACCAAATCTCTACCAAAACACAATAATTATAAAGAGTCACTAATGGTATTTGCCTTATTACAACCAAAGTCTAAAACGAGTCTAGAAAGCAAGTAAAAACATCATTCCTAATCTATTTTGTCCCAGAGTGACCTTCTCCATGCTTGGCCTTCTTTGCTCCATCAATCACATTCCCAGGTCGCACATGTCCAAGATCAGATATGCCCTTGCTAGGAGCCCTCCTTCATTGCCATCCATGTTTTGACAGCCTGCAACCCTCTTTCTCACTTTCCCTTCAAGCTCCATCAACCCATGCTCTAAATATTCCAACCCCTCTGTTGATTTAGTAGCGATTTCTCTCTACTCGTTGATTGCTTCCATGTCCACTTTATGTTGTTCCAAATGCCTGGCTTTAGACTGGAAAACCTTTTTGCACAACATCCTGTATTTGACTTGTGCTTCAGCAACGTCTTTATAACCCTATTCTTTAGATTAATCCCTGGCTTTACATCACCCTTAATATCATCTACCAACCATGATGGATAGAAGTACACATGGCTGGCATGATACCGATCTGGCGCGATGGTATCTTTCTCCACAACAATCTTTTGATGCCACATGTTTTCAGCCTTGAACTTGAATGGAATCCGTTCCCCCTGGAAGTCCGCTTTGTACTGAACCGTTTTAGAAACTCGTGGTATAACCTGTTTTCTCCCAGCTTGCCTCATAACCTTGATAGGACCATAAGGATAGATCCCCCTCAATCCGACTAGCACTAGATGAGGAGTATCTTTCGACCTGGTGATGATTCGCTACTCAGGAACCTCTTGAACATCCAATGTACCTTGTCATCAGTCAGATTGCTGAAGAAATGTACCCAGCTCACAGCATTTTCCGGTTGCGCAAACTTATTTGGGATAAAATTCATTCTCTTTGGATGGTGATAGGCTATGTCGTCATTCCATGGTCGTCGCAGAAGTTCTTGACGTTATTATCCTCACTGAAGGTGTTCCATGAACCATGCTTGCAGAAACAGATTGCAACCCTCGAAATGCCTATACCCTTTTTTGCAACGGTCTAAAGCCCGGTACATCTCAACCAAAACCGTAGGGACAATATTGGAAGTTTGCCCCTCAATCCCCTTTACTAAGGTCTTAGTTACCACAACTAGGCGGGTGTGGATCCTTTCTCCCTGTATTCGAAATACCAGCATCCCCAGAAAGCAGACAATGAATATAAAAACTCGACGGTAAGTCCAACCCCAAAGAAGTGATTGAAAACTCATCATGGTAAAGGCGATATGACTCGATGTGTCAATAACGCTCATAAAGGAAATCAAATAGTATGTAAGACTTCTTCGGACAGACTAACTCTTTATTTTTCCTAAAACCCGTCATTTTCAAGAAACCTCGAGAAGTGCGGTTTCGGTACCAACAAACACGGGCTATCCCATGGGAGCCTAGCGAAGCCTGCTATTTCTTCTAAAAGGGGAGTCATTTCTGTGTCGCCAAAACGGAAGACGACTCTCTTCTCATCCCAAAACATGGTGCCGGTCTCAATTAATGCATTGTTTGCCTGAATGTCCATCAAGGAGGGTAAATTTCCAAGGACTCTTTTCACACGATTTTTGTCACTTGGTGGAGATTTTCCCACCAATTCAGCAACAAAGGTCGGATATTTTGAACCATGCCGAACCTGGGGACTTCGTGCCTCATTTCTGCAAAACAAATAATGTTAGCCCTTTCCCCCTCCAGATTTGGTTATTTACATGTTAATGATCAATATATTAGCACGTTTTCTCCTAATAATGCACAGATCGTGAGTGTGCCCTTTGGGATTATGGAAATCCTGGTGGACTTTGGATAAGGCTTGCCTTAGCGAGTTATTACGCAGACAACGTTCTAACCCATACTAGGTTTGGACATGATGCATGCACAATTAATATTAGAGTGGGCGTTTTCATAAGAGTCTAGACCAGTACCCTCAAGCGGACAACTTGAGAGGGAATGGCACGGGACCATCGACTGCACCGATGATCGACTAGTTACCGCAAATAAGCCATTCTAAATTTAAAGGGTGATTTAGGAAGAGCGCGGACACTCATCAAGCGTCACTATGGTATTAATAATGCACGAGTGGAATATCATGTGGAGAATGCTTTATGAAAAGATAAAACAACACTTGTCAAATATTTTGCATGATGAAAATAGTTTATGTAGTATTAAATGAAACGTAAAGACATAAACAGAAAGGAAAACAAGGAAGAAGTTAGTTCGCGCAATGTGGAAATTGTAATAAAGTAAACAATGGAGTGAAGGTGGGGAGAAACATGATGTAGCAATTCTAAAAAAACTAAAGCAAAACGCATGTTATGACCAAATTGAGCAGAGATTTGCATGTGAATCCAAATAAAGGGAAAGTGGGGAAAAGGGTGCAGAGATAGCAATAAATGGTAAACGGGAGCGGGTTATTCATGTAAAAGAAAAAATAATAAAGACACGTTTATCAGAGAAGACTAATTCATATAGACCAGGTTCGCTTATGGTAAAAGCCTTAAAAATATCCCTGGCAGAGTCGCTATGCTGTCGCGCCCCATTTTCTAGCAAAATCGGGTTTCGACATGTCACAACACTTTTAAGGAAGGTGTTAAAAGAGAGAGTCGCCACCTAACGGGTTTGAGGTGCGTTGGGGCACCCAGCTGCAAATAACTCAGGTTTAACCAGTTTGCTTCACCAAAGATCGGGTAAGGGCTCAAATTACCTCGAAGAGAAGGTGTTAGGAACTCTTCGAGGTCCACAACTGTTGGTCCCGGCCGAACTCGAAAATATGAATTAGTCAGACAAACAAAGGCAAGAAGTTTGGGAAGTTTTATTAAATACAAATAATTGATTTTAAAGACAAGATGGGAGGGGGCCCTAAACTTTTCAGCCTAAAGGATCACCCCGTGCAACATAAACAATACTTTGTAACTCCCTCAAGATGGGTGTTACTCGTATTATTCAGCGGGCACAGACTATCATCTCCTGCTACCCGATTACTATCTTTAAGTTGTTACCTAAAGCGCACTAGTTGATTCTAAATCGTGCCTTATGCGTGCACTACCCGTCCCATGCCTATGGCCCAGGAGGCGTTTGGGACCTCTATTTTGGATAGTTCTAGACTTAACTTAGGCTGCTCAAAAATGATAAAACTAGGCGAGATACAAAACAAGTTGGACTTCATGTAAAAGCAATTAAGGGCTCAAGTTCGCCTCCACACTTAGATAACAAATGCACGCGAGAAAGTTCTCACATTAAGCGTTAGACATTTTCAGAATTTAGCCTAATTAAAGGCATTAAGCCCTATAGACATGGTTTCTATATGATCTCATGCAGGCAATTTCAGATGCAAGCTGCCATCTTGTAGACGAGATTACATAGTTGTTACATGCTGATTATTGAGATTATATGTTTCTGGTTATTAAACCATATGGACAATGTGTCTAAGTGATTTACGCAGTGGAGGGAGCAATGAAATCTATTGGAAAAGCCCAGAATTACTCATGTTTTTTTAAAGTGTTATGAATAAGCAGTAAACATTGTTTGAGAAGTACAACACTAACAATTTAGAAAAATTAGTTATGCCCTATAGGCAGGATCTCTAACGATCACCGCTTGGAGCCAATTTATTATGATTAGCCCCCTATGAACTTGCTTTCTAAGTGAGCATTATTCTTATAGGCAGGTTTTCTAGCAACACATAGCAGCAAGAACAGTTGCAGCATTTGAATTCGTGTATGCTAATAGGAAGTGTACATGTGTGTGTTTCTCCTAATGACAGGATTTCTATAGTGCACACAGAAATTGAATGGCATCTATAGCAAGTAAATAATTGAATCCTATAGGCATGTTTTCTACCCTTGCACACAAATATCAGAATATACCCCATTCCCCATTTTTACTAACCCCCCAATTGTTATTTACAAAATTATTACAGACCCAATGATAAAATAAGTACAGATGTGGTATAAATAATGACAATAGCCCACATCGGGCCCAAAGAAATACCCAGCACTATTTGGGCCTTCAGCAGCATACCCAGACTTCCAACAAAAATCCATATTCACCAACACAACCCATAATCCATACAAAAACTTAAGCTAGATCACACAACTATAGAATGACTAACCAATTTACATATTCAGCAGACCATGGGAAGAACGAGTTGAGTGTCAGGAATAGTGTAGGTCTCAGTAGTAGAGGGAGTGACTAATGGAACCCAAATCCTAGTGTATCAGAGTTCACAAAAGTCTCAAACGAACCCCGAGTAGTGCTCACACTAGAAATGTTAGTACCAAGAGCCTTGATAGCCTTGGCTTTTAGCCGGCTAAGAATAAGGAGTTCAGAACAACATGAGTAACAATGAGGGAGAAGGGAAAATAGTTTAGGGACAGAAGTGGGGAAGTATACATAGCCATAGAGAGTAACTAATCAAACAAGCTATTAGGTTCAGCAGGATTTCATCACATAGCAAAGTACCACACTTATTGGGAAGAATTTGGGGGAGGGGGGGGGGGTCGGGGGAAGAAACAGGGTATCAAATGAACAAAGGACAGACAGGAAAATATGTTAGCACAGAAGCAAGATCATAGTCGATAGAAAATATTTTTAATACACATTGCAACACATTGTGCTTGTAGAACAGACATTGCAAGGAATCAAAACAGTGTAATATGGCAAACTCATACCAAATATCACATATGGGTATTCTGGAATGGTCACCATAGACTAAGAAACTAGAGAAGATCAAAATCATGTCACAAAATGGTTCAAACAGGACATGGAAAAACAAATTGAGGCAACTGTTAAGATCTCAATCAGTCACCAATGGGGTATGGGGATCATGTTAACTGACAAAATAGCAAGTGAACATGTCATAATTAACATAGACATTCTAGCCTTCACTATAGAGGTTAAAGACAAAACAAATAAGCATGAATTAGGGAAACATCCAGACACCCCTTCACTCAGATTACCCAAGTTAGGATTAGGTAAACAGTTTACCGTGAAAATGGTAATAACAATTAAATTTGATTATGGGACTCTAAAAATACGTGATCTATTTTTATGCTGGTTGCTAAGTAGTTGATGCTATGTGTGAGACTTAGAAACGAGATAAAAGTTAGGAATAAGGTGATAACAAAACCGATAGGTTAACAATCGGGGCCTCGAGCTTGTCGATTCGGGGGCCTCGAGGTCGATTCCGATGCTCGGCTGGAAGCTATCAAAGGCAGTTAAAGAGTGACTAACAGTTATCATAAAATAAACGAGGGCTCATTATGGCCAATGATAAGCAATAAACGATGAACAATAATGCTGATAATAAATGGAAGCAATAATATCAAGAGAATGTGTTAGAGAGTAGAGAGAATATTCTTGTATATTTAGCACGGAGCAACAGATAGATACAAAATGACAGGGATCCCCTTTATATAGGCGGGGAAACCCCAACATAGTACAAATACTTTATTACAAAGATATGGAGATGGGACAGCTAGCTGACGCTATGATTCAGGTCTTAACATAGCCCGCCGGACTTTGTCAGCTCTGGTTATGTGTCTTGGGAACTCCACCTTGATCCACCAAGATCGTCGGCCTATACAACCCCGATATCGAGTGTCGACGACCCCCGAGGGAGGGAGTTCGGCTGTAGTCATGAGCCTTTGAGATGTGTTTTTGAGATGTCGCGATGAAGGGAAATTGGACCCTCCGATTTCACCGTATACAGATAGTCCCCGCGTTTCTTAGAGTGGAACGATAAGAAACGACTTTGATATTCGTCTCGTCGAACTTCCCGTAATGATGTAAGACTTTGCGATAACTGAGATGTCTCGTAAGTCCATTTTCCCAGAATTATTCACTATACTTCGAGCTTTATTCTTCTTGGGCTTTTGTAATCAAGTGTCTATGAATATGGAGATGTTTCTTCAATTTGTCTCTGATGTATGCTATATTTCCCTTTATCTATGCTTATGAAGAATCTGAGTGCATGATCCCACCGATTGGTGCAAATATCGAGCCCGGGTATGGGTGCTTTTTCTGACTTTTGATTGATTAACACGGTCCCCCGCAGAACCTTTTTCCGTTCCTTGCATCGAGCCCGCATTGTATTGGCAAACTCGGACCATCGGGACCCACAACTTTGAGTTGAATAAGAGTAGGGCTTCGCACCATTAGAATGAGACTTAGCCTTTTAGACCCCACGTAGGTTGCTCGGATGCTTCGAGGCCGAACCCATATGAGTAGGTTTTTAGAGCTTATCTCCCTTTTGGTGGAAATCCTCGAGATCGGGTACCATCTCGGGACTCGTAATGACATTGATGGCTTTCTGGAGAAAATATTCCTCTTGGCGGAGGTCCTCGAGATCGGGTACCATCTCGAGACATATAGTGATATTAATGGTTTACCTGGAGCCTGTCTTCGTTTTGTGGAGGTCCTCGAGGTCGGGTACCACCTCGGGACTTGCAATGATGCCAAGGGCTTCCTGGAGCCTATCTTCTTTTTGACGGATAGTGTTGATGATAAGGTTCTTTGCAGAGAGAGCGGGATTGAATTCACGCTCAATCATCTTATCAGGATGCATCGACCTTTTCACCATCGAGGTCTGCTAACTTTACGATGGTGGTTGACCACGCCTTTCATTGATTATGATAAAGAAGACGGAGATCGGGAGTGGATAAGTCGATTCGTCCGGGTACGGATTGTTGATATTATCTCCGCAGAGTTTATCTCATTCCTTGAGGAACGGAATTATACATGTAAGTTGTACACTCATGCCTTCGCAATTTTTTAATTATGGCGAAGAAGTGTTCCGTAAATGTGCCTTCTTTCCCTCTTCTGCAGCAATTTCACGGGTGCCGTGCAAGGTCCCTGATCTGCCAAATTCGGCTCGGAAGCTGGCGACTTGCTCGAATTACAATGAGCGTAAGTGGCTAATTTTTTCTATGGGAAGTTGGGAGGCCAAGCATCATGGTATGTGCCGTGCGATTTGTTGCCTTCCCTTTTTTCAGTTGGAAAAGCACTTTCTCTTTCCGCGTACTAACCCTGTTATTGTAGGCATCGGGGAGCCTTCTGAGGCAAGGCCGTGCCCCTTTGGAGAGGGAGAAGGGTTGCTAGTTTCAGGGCTAAAGAATGATAATAATGAGTAAGAGATACCTCAAAGCAAGGTGAACCGGGACTGGGGGCCCGGAGTGGAAGTATTAAATGAACCTACCACGCTTGTGATTTTTGGTTTTGGAAAGGCGGTTTCTCTCCTGCTACTGTCTTCTTTTCCCGTCGAAGTTACTTCGGGAAATGAAGGCTCTGTCATCGATTCTTTCTCCCATGGAAGGTGCTTTGATGGATACTTGAAGCCTGGGACCATATGCGTCGAGCGCCCGTGCCCCGACCGGGGTCGATTCTTTCAGAGCTGAGGGATCCAGGCTAGAAGTTGTGCGCTCGGCCTTCGAAGAAGCCCAGCGACTTCACTATGTGGTGAGTTTTGACACAGGCCCATCGAGTTTCGTGCCCTCTCTTCCTTATTGAGTTTTTCTTTGCAGGCTTTTGACAAACTTAAGTCTGAGCTGCTGCGCCGCGAGGCCAGGCTGCGGGAAGTTCTAGATGAGGATAAATTCCTCAGGCTCCTTTTTTATGAAAGGCAAGTCGAGCTGGCATGCTTACAGTATGAGGCGAGTCGGAGCTTGAATTATGAGAGCTTTTTGAAGGAGCATGTAGTTTTTGTTCCGAGCGAGTGTGTGTTCTTTCTTCTAGCTCCTGAGGCTGATGTGTCGTTTACTTCAGTTGCAAAAAAGACGGAGGACCTGGAGCGCCTTCGGAACGAAGTTGGCCAAGTCGAGCGCGAGTATGACGAGTTAAAGGCTCGGGCGAACGCTCAGGTTTCGGCAGAAAAGGGTGGTTTGGGTAAAGCCTCTGCCTTTGAGGTTCAACTTCGCTTAGCTCGTGATAATAACTTGGCTCGAACAAACATGATTATGAAGCTCGAGTCTGAGCTTTTGAAGATAAAGGCCTAGGTTATGGACGCTCGGTCTGAAGTTGTAATGAGGCGCCCTAAGGCTGACTAGAAAGTGGCGGCCTATTTGAAGGGCGTTGTTGATGCTCGAGCTGAGTTGAGGAAGGCTCTCGACTGGGAGAGCAGTAACAAAGAGTATGTGAGGTGCAGATCTCGGAGGGAAACCCTCGAGGAAATTCGTGTCAGGGGCTTCGACCTCTCGAAAGTGATCAAGAAGGCGAAGGAGAAAGAACACGATGCGAAATTCCTTTTATCTGATGCCGAGGATGGCGAGGATGGGGCCGTCGCGCCATAGTCCCAAAAGGGACGTAGATTTCCTTTTCTGATTCTGTACGTGGTACTTCCAGAGTATGTTGTGAATGGAGCTTGCATTTTCTCGCATATATGCATAGGAGGAAACCTCGTGGTTTTATTCATCCTGTATTTCCTTTTTCCTTGATTTTAGCCGGATGAACTAGTCTTTGATTTCAAAAGACCGTTAGATTCATAGTATGGCCCTGGGGCTTATTAGGCTGGCCCGTAGGCTCTTACGTGCCCGGTCGGTACGACCTTTTATGTGAGCTGGCGTCAAAGGCTCTTATGCTTCCGCCCTTGGGCGTATTCAGTTTAATTATTTTGGGTTCAGTCTCTAAGTCGGGTTTCGAGTCGGGCTCGTTTGACCCTCAAATTTTCTATTTCAAGCTGGCCCTTAGGCTCTTACGCGCTGGGTCGGTATGACCTTTTATGTGGGCTGGTGACATTGGCTCGTACGCCTTAGGTCGATACAACCTTTTATGTGTGCTGGCGACAATGACTCTTATGCCTTGGGTCGATGCGACCTTTTAGTGTAAGTTGGCGACAATAGCTCTTATGCTTTTGCTCTTAGGTAGATTTAGTTAACTGTTTTGGGTTCAGTCTCTGAATTGGGTTTCGACTCGAGCTCATTCGACCCTCAAGTTTTGAATTTTAAGCTGGCGACAGTGGCTCTTACGCTTTGGGTCGGTGCGACCGTTTATGTGGGCTGGTGACAATGGCTCGTGCACCTTGGGTCGATGTGACCTTTTATGTAGCCTTTATTTTTCCCTCGATAAGGAGTTTTTGAAAGTGTTTGCCTAACTCTTCGACGGTTTAATAATAAACCTCGATTGCGAGTCATTATATGGCGATGATCGAGCACCTCGAGAGGTTTTGCTCGAAGGATGAGTATCTTGAAGCCAGTGTTTAGGAGCTGACATGGTCGAAGCTCTTTTGCCTATGTCGAGGGTAGCCTATTTAATCGATTCTTTTCGATGTTGATTCGAAGTAATTGAAGGCCTGTGATTTTGTAGCGACGGTCGGGCGTCCTCGAGTCACGTTAGTTTGGCTGGTACAGCCTTGTGACCGTAGTCATTTGTGTTTGGCCGGAGCCATTTTTAGTCCCGAGTGAAGTAGTTTTGGCGTCTATATCGAGGGTATGCCTTTCAGGGGTCTTACAAGTTTGATATATAGCCTTAACTTTGAGATCGGGTTTTATGCTTTTAGTAATGTCTTACAAGTTTTACATGCCTTTGAGGTCTTACAGTTTTGGATATTTGGTACAAGTATGGTTCATGCCTTGCTTGAGGTCTTACAGATATTGTCACTTGGTACAAGTGTGGTTCATGCCTTCTTTGAGGTCTTACAGATATTGTTGTTTCCTTATGTAGGTCTTACCAGACCAAGTCTGCATGCTTGGGGTCTTATGGCCTCGGGTTTTTTGATAAATGGCAATTGGCGATGTCAATTAACGGCAGTCCCTGAGTTATCGAGGATTTCCCGGCTCGGGAGCTATTACGATGGAGATGGCGATTGGCGGTACTCCCCGAGCTATTGAGGATTTCTCGGCTCGGGAGCCATTACGATCGAGATGGCGATTGACGGCAGTCCTCGAGCTATCGAGGATTTCTCGGCTCGGGAGCCATTACGATGGAGATGGCGATTGATGGCAGTCCCCGAGCTATGGAGGATTTCTGGGCTCGAGAGCCATTACAATGGAGATGTCGACGGCAGTGCCCGAGTTATCGAGAATTTCTCGACTCGGGAGCCATCACTTGCAAACTTGGTGTTGCCTCATTGAGGCTTTACGATTTCGGAGTTTCCAACCCGGAGGTCGCATAGCCTTGAGTTTTTGACGCCAGTCCCCGAGTGTTTGGGACGTTTTTGACTCTGAAGCTATTTTGCGATCTTAGCGTTGCCTTATTGAGGGCTTATGTGTTAGGAGCTCCGACCTGGGGGTCGCATTGTTTTGAGTTGTTGACGCCAGTCCCCGAGTGTTTTGGGACGTTTTTGACAGAGGAGCCGTTTTTGCAAAAATACCGAGATTTTTTTGGGGCATGAAATGCTTTGATGGAAACTATTCTTCAATTACTTGGTACAAGTATACATGTTTTTGGCGTCAGTGGCCCGGCCATTCTATACGGACTTGGTTCGTTCAACCGTTTGGCCCGGAATATTATTTTCCTATCAAGACCCCATTCAGCGTATCTTGACTTCTCCGAGTAGGTAATCTTCCGAGGGGATGCCCCCCAGTATTTGAGGTTGATTGCGAAGGAAGCCTTGAATACTTTGTTGAGCCTTCCTTAGGTAGTATACGGATGTCGCCTCGTTAAAAACCTTGCTGGTAAAACCCTTTTTGGGATAACAACCCGATCGAAGGAAAAGAGTGCAACGATGCTTTTGAAACCTAAGGCCTTCGAGTTGGAGAGTGCTTTGGCCGTTTAGATCGGATACCTGCACTTAGGTCAGTGTAAAATGTAATTGAAAGAGAAAGGAGACGGTCATACCTTAGTGTAGAATGTATCGGTGATGTTTCGAGCCCTGATATGTTTCAGTCGTTCATGATGAGGACGCGGTACGGTCCCTTGCTTTGTTTAGTCGGGAATAGCCGAGAGTGTAGCTTGTTATCGCTATTTTATCGTTTGATAATCCCTTTGCTCCCTCGAGGGTGGAGATACTGGTGTTTCGGGCCGCGCCGGCCATATTGTCTGGTATGGCAGTTTCCACTTTCGTTTTTTTGTTTGCCTAGTTAGGTCCGTTCAGGGCTTCGAAAGGCGGGCACAATTTGGTTAGGCACTCCGAGTTGCTCTATCAGCTTGGACTGGATAATATTGGCGGAGCTACCTGGATTCACAAGAATATGTCTTATTAGAAATATGTTTACAAGAAAAGAAGTTACCGATGCACCGTAGCGGAGCCAAGATGGGGCCTCGGGTTGGCCTTTCCCTGTTGAGGAATGTTTTTGCTTTCCTGGCTGGGGGTTCTTGTAGGGCGCCAATACCTCAAAAGATCGTATGGATGACATGTGCACTGCAAACATCGTGCACTGCGATGTTCCATCGTGCACTGCGAACATTTCCTTTGCCGCATGATGTTCCCCGTAGACGGTTTTAATCGCCTCTTTTGGTGGGAATTTCATCATTTGATGGAGGGTGGACGGTACTGCTCTCATGCAGTGTATCCATGTTCTTCCGAGCAAGGTGTTATACCTCATGTCTCCTTCGCTGACATGGAATTTGGCATTTTGGGTTGTGCCGGCCACGTGGACTGGGAGAGCGATTACCAATGCATCGTTGTGAGGTTGAGACAAGGTCTCGATGTCCTCGTCGCTGAACATAAGGGCATCCTCGAGTACGTAGCCCCGAGTTTGCTTTCCTCTGGTGATGGATATTTTTGTTCTTCTCATCATGGGCTCATGTGGGGCATCAATGCCTCCCAAGATCATGTGGATGACATGTTGCGGCTCATTCATTTTGTTCTTCTTGGCCGGCTCTCTTTCTCGGAACTGATTTTTGGCCCGGTCGCATAAGAATTCTCGGAGGTGACCTTTTTTGAGTAGTCTGGCTACTTCTTCTTGGAGCTGGTGGCGATCCTCGATCCTGTAGCCATGCGTGTTGTGAAATTCACACACTAAGTTATGATTCCTTTGTGAAGGATCTGATTGTACAGGACTGGGCCACCTGGTGTCTCTAATTTTACTGATGGCGAACACGATGTCTGATACATAAATGTTGAAGTTATATTCTGATAAGCGAGGTGCCTCCGTTGTCCCTGCATTCCTATTCAATCCGGCTCTGTTGATGAGTCCCCGAGGGTTCTGTCCTTGGTCTATCCTTCGATCGTTGCGAGGTGGGTTGCGCTTTGGGGTGTTCCTTCTGTCTTCGGTGTATGGCAGATATCTTTCTTTGTTTGGCATTGGCTCCTTCTCCAGAAGCCTGCTAGGGTATACTGAGCCCGAGGGGAATCCTAGCTGGTCATCTTCGATCGTGATCTTCGACTGGTATCGATTGTAGAGGTTAGACCAGGTCACGGCGGGATATTCGACCAGATTTTCTTTCAGTTGCTTCGAAGCCACCAAGCTTCGCTCATTCAGACCTTGAGTGAAGGCCTGTACTGCCCAGTTGATGGAGACCGGTGGTAGTTCCATTCGTTCCATTTGAAAGCGAGATACAAATTCTCGCAACATCTTGTTCTCCCTTTGCTTAATTTTGAAGACGTTGGATTTCCTTATTGCTACCTTGATGGAACCAGCATGGCAGATGAATCTATTGAGTTCGGGGACAGGTTGTGATACCACCTCATCTCCCCTTTAGAAAGTGTTTCCTTGAACTTTTTCAGTAGGACGTACTCGATCTCGTCGTCCCTTAGGTCGTTGCCCTTTACTACACAGGTGTATGCGGTACGTGCTCATTGGGATCCGATGTACCGTTATATTTTGGAAGATCTGGCATTCTGAACTTCTTTGGAATGGTTTTCGGGGCCGCTTCCTGTGGGAACGGCTTCTGTACGAACTTCTTTGAGTCCACACCTTTCAAGATCGGGGGCGCTCTTGGAATTTGATCGACCCTGGAGTTGTAAGTCTCGACCTTCTTATCGTTGGCTTCTATCATTTTCTCGCCCATTTTGATCCTTCTAGTGAGGTCCTCGAGCATCTTTACGATGACGGGATCGGGTATCGACCCGTTATTGCTCGATCTCTCCGGTACCTGCTTGGCTGGAGGAGCTGTCCCTGGTGCTACCGTGCTAGGAGTTTTCTGGTTACTTTGCAGCTGAGCAATAGGCAGTTGTTGTGCGTGCAACATTTCAAAAATAAAATGAAGGCTAACCTCTCGTTCTTCCCTAGTTGGGGTTTTCTGAGCTTCTTGTTGATCTCCTTGGTGTACACTCCTGTTGGTGTGCGAGCATATGTCGACCTATAGGGCATCACGTGAACCTACGTCCGCTGGAATTGGTCCCAGCGTGCTCTCAAGGTTTGGTGGCACACCAACACCTGGAGCAGCCACACCGTTCTCTCCGTGGTTCTCAAGATTGTCGTTTTCACCTCCATTTACTAAGCTAGGTATTTCGCCCAGAAATTGAAGATCTTGGACAAGAAAAGTCGTGAAAGATAACTTGCGTTGTGTAATGAAACCAACAAGAAAATAATCATTATTATTTTTAGCCCCACGGTGGGCGCTAAACTGTTTACCGTGAAAATGGTAATAACAATTAAATTTGATTATGGGACTCTAAAAATACGTGATCTATTTTTATGCTGGTTGTTAAGCAGTTGATGATATGTGTGACTTAGAAATGAGATAAAAGTTAGGAATAAGGTGATAACCAAACCGATAGGTTAATAATCGGGGCCTCAATCTTGTCGATTCGGGGGCCTCGAGGTTGATTCCGATGCTCGGCTGGGAGCTATCGAAGCCAGTTGAAGAGCGACTAACAGTTATAAGAAAATCAACGAAGGCTCTTTATGGACAATGATAAGCAATAAAAGATGAACAATAATGAAGATAACAAATGGAAGCAATAATATCAAGAGAATGTGTTAGAGAGCAGAGAGAATGTTCTTGTATATTTAGTACGGAGCAACAGGTAGATACAAAATGACAGGGATCCCCCTTATATAGGAGGGGAAACCCCAACGTAGTACAAATACTTTATTACAAAGATATGGAGATGGGACAGCTAGTTGACGCTATGATTCAGGTCTAATCTTATCCCGCCAGACTTTGTCAGCTCTGGTTATAAGTCTTGGGAACTCCACCTTGATCCATCGAGATCGTCGGCCTATACTGCCCCGAGATCGAGCGTCGACGACCCTCAAGGGAGGAAGTTCAGTTGTAGTCTCAAGCCTTTGAGACGTGTTTTTGAGATGTCGCGATGACGAGAAATTGGACCCTCCGATTTCACCATATACATAAACACAGAACTAGTATCATTGGGAGGAGAACCAGATGGTAACAGGCTTAGAACAAGGTGAGATTAATAAAATCGTGCACAAAAGTAATCCAGAAAACATATCAAGCCAAGAATTTCATATGTGAGAACACATGCAAATCAAGGACACATAGGGATGAAATTATGAGAATCAAGTAGCTTATCAGTTAAACGGACATAATAAAGAACAAAAGATCAACAAGAACCCAGAACCTCAATGCTTCAAAGTTCCCAAGAGCTTCAAAAGAACCCCAGGCAATGCTCGCACCAAGAGAAAGTTCGAATAGTATACTCTCAGTGGCCTTGGCTTTCAGCAGGCCAAGGCAAGGTAAAGAACAAGATAGTAAAGAAATAACATAACAGAGCAACAAATTTTTTAGTGAGGTTATTGAGATTCCGGTCTGTCTAAAAGGGAATGGGGGAAGGTTTTATGTAGTAGTAAAAATCGAGCAACAAACAAGGAAACCCAGTAATTTAAGCAACCAACAAAGTAAATAATCATGCAAATTGATCTGAAAATCAATTTTAAGAGAGAGATCTGGAAACCCTAACTTTTAAGGAAAGTGAAAAATCGGCAGAATCTAAACAAGAAATCAAACTCACACATAATAGGACGAATATAGACAAAATAATACCCAAAATCTGAGATTTGAACCAATTATGATTCGATTTGAAGAGATCTGTAAACCCTAGTTTTAGGGTAAGTAAAAATCAATTCATACACAAATATTCATACTCACAATAGAACAAAGGATAATCATAGACAGAATAGCAGAAAGATAAGTGTTTTGAACCTATTTTGGTTTGATTTTAATGAGATTTGCTTGCCATATTTAGGCAAGCAACTAGGTAACACCACAGACGAACAACCAGTAGTGAGAGAAGATCAATAAGATAAGTGAATCAACTATTCATTCCATTTTAGAGCCGGATTTGGAGAGGTTGAGAGATACATTGGCTAGGGTTCGTAGAAGAAGAGGGGAGAGGATTCAAAGGCGGCGTCTGAGATGGAATGGTAGGGTTTGGGGCGGGTTAGGATAATAAAAAGGAGGGAATAGATATNGGTCGGTTTATTTAGACGAGTTTGGGCTGGGGTTATTGGGCTGGTGTATGGGGTATTGGGCGGGGGTATTAGGTTCGAAAATAGGTTTAAAATTAGGTAATTATTTAAATACCCAATATTTTATAAGTAAATAATTTATAAGAGTAATTAGTAAATAACAAAAATATTATTTGTGCACTAAAATGATTGAAAATAATAACTTGACCTTGTAAAAATATGAAAAGTTATTTTGGAATGTAATTTTACATGAATATAGGCTATTATTGCAAAAATATCAATTAGCCCTAAAATTACAAATGTAATTATAAAAAAATACAGTAAAATATTTAAAAACATACATGTTGGTCCAAATGATGAGTTGGGATGATTAAATCACCATAAAAATAATTTGAAGGATAATTATTGGATATATATACAATAAAATACACAAAGAAATTGATTTAAAACCTCTTAAAATTATACAAAAGTTTATAAACTAAATGATGATGCAAATATAGTATTTTGAAAGCATATATATATATATATATATATATATATATATATATATATATATATATATATATATATATATTTTAAAATATGAGGGAAAAATTGGGTATCAACAGAGAGAATGCATGCAATTTGAAGCCAAAACAGAAGAATTGGAGGAGTATGATTTAGCGTCTAGAAGGGTGCAAGGCCCCTCCCAAAATACGAAAGGCAGTAGAGCACAAAAGTGAGATATTTGGGCGTCCAGCTTGGGGCCAGGCAGCTCCCAAAGTGCCAAATGCAGCACCCCAAAAGCTTAGGCACCCAGCTTGGCACTAGGCACCCCTATAGCGTCGAAGCGCAGGTTTCGTCTTATCTCGACTTGGAGTGAGTTGTTTCGACCAAACATGACCCTAGTATGTATAAAAGGGGTTTCCAAACCTACTTTTTGGGGCTTGGACATTATTTGAAAGCAAGAACACCGTGAGGAACAATTTTGGAGGCGAAAAACATCGACTTCTTCGTTCCTTCATCCTTTCGTGGTAGTTTATTTATGCAGAACACTTGTATGATTGTTACGATAATTATTGAATGGCTAATTACTCTATTTCTAGGGCTGAGTTTATCATGAATATTGACATTTTCAATTGCATCTTCGTTACTTCGAATTATCATCTTGTGGTTGTTTCTTTAATTCTAAGTTTTACTTGTGAATTGTTGTAGCTATAGATTCACCATACTATCTTTGCTATGCTTGAAAAAGCCATGTTTAGATTAGATTGGAACTAAAGAGAGCTTGTTTCATTACTTGTGACTCGGGGAAGGATTTCGTGGTTAGGATAGGAATATACTTAACATATTTCTTAGTTGAATGCCGTATTATATTCGTTGATGATAGATTCAATACCATAGGAATATGGGATTGATATATTGTGGATAGATGGATAATATTGTGAAAAACATTCTATATATATAAATGATCCGGTTGACTAGCGACCACAGATAATTCGGATTAACAGGTGCAATTACGAATGCAATAAGATTGATAAATTGATCATAACCCTGGAATCATCATCTCTTCTAATTATAATCCAGGCACATTCTCTTGCTTCGTATTAGTTTAGTTAACTGCTTGTTTAAGTTTCGCAAAAGTTATTAGTAGAAAAAACCATCACTTTTCATTACCTTGGACAGTTAATTAATTTTCGTTAGCAAATATTCCAAGTCTCTATGGGTTCGATATTCGACTTTCGAGCCACTTTATTACTTGACGGTCACGTATACTTGCATGTACTTGAGGAAACCAACAAGTTATAACCTAAAACCACTCTTTGAAGTTAGTGAAATTTTGAACCAAATTCTACGAGGGTAGGTTGTGGTTTATACTCGCTTGAGCAAGGAGGTTTTTCATGTGATATCACTTGTGTGCTTTAATTTCCACACTTCACTTTCAATTTTGCATCAGAATAGTTTAGTTGAAGAGTCAGGTTCTTTGATACGTGAAAATCGTGTAAGACATAATTCATCCATCCTTTTTGTGTGTAGTTGCAACATAAAATAATATCATATCAAGGGTACTTGTACCCGGACTTCAAATCATTTGCAATTGTTTTGATATTATTAAATAATGCAATATTGAAATTGGCTAGTGTGATAAAATCGAATACCTAACCTCAGTACATTTAGTTAAGGGGTATATAATCCAAGATTTTAATAATACTTTGGAGGTCTTTGTATATGTCCAACATCTGAATTAATTTACGGGTACTCCAAAGAAGCTTTAAGTTTTTCTTGCACGATTGTTTACCCTATGGCGTCACGAAGCACTGTCAAAGCGTTTCCTTCTTAAAATAATATTTATAACTAGGTAAAGGTGATCTCTGAAAAACTTAATTATGTTGACGATTATGATGCGGATAAGGTTTCTTGAGCAAGTATTAGTGTCTGCATAAACTATTCTCCATCTGTTTCAAATTATGGCATAATTTGATTGGACACAGAGTCTTAAAAAAGAAAGCAAAAATTTGAAATTTATAATCTTAGATATGCCGAGAGGTTTTTGTAACCACAAAAGCATGTCAATGAAGATAAAATGATAAGTATAAAGTTAAATTATACAAAATATTGTACAGGGTAAAATATGCTATGCTAACTGGTCGTACAAGCGAGTGACGCGTGGAGCCAAAAGCAGAGGATAGTTAGAACCGAAGACAAATATTCTATTTGTCACCAAAAAGAATAACTTACATAAATATGCAATAAATACTTGTCAATCGGTAGCATTTAATAGATAATATTCCATATCATTTAGTACACAGCCCGTTACAAAGATATTGTCATTTATGCTCACCGTTACAATTTCTTCATTGGCCCTTATAATTGACATTAAATAAGGGCATGATCCTAGGACCTTGTTCCCTAGGTGCTGCTATAAATGGTGAGCTCTATAATCATTGTAGAGGACAAGAATTTTTCTTGCAAACTTATACTATAATCAGTTCAAAGCTCTATATATTTTTATCTTCTTACTCTTCGATTTCATCGTTGTTGTGCCCGGGCCTTGCTCCCGGAATTACTGTTTCTGCTATTTTGGTCTTCATTTCAAGGCTAACTATTGCGCATTTCTTCAATTATTTTATTATTTCAGGATTGAACTAATTTCCTTTTCTAGAAACTACGTATAAATTCAATTTTACCGTTTTACGAGTAAACAATTTGGCGCCCTACTGTGGGGTCTAGAAACCGTGTAATTAAGTTGATCCTTGCCTCTTTTACTAACGTGTTTTGATTATTTGCATTAGAAAAAATCACAAAGAATGGCAGATAATGGTATTAACAACACACACAATCCTGAGGCATAAGGAGACCTGTCTCACCACGACGATTCAGTCAGCGACACCTACAATGAGGGAAACGACGCTACACCGGTCGACGAAAGGCGGTACCCACGACATGTTCGGGAGGCGACTCCCGATGATGCTAAAGAGGAGCATGTTGTTGAAGCGGTAAGGGTCCTGCAAGAGCAACAAGAAATCATTCTAGGTCATCTCACACGATAGGATAAGGTTATGATGGAACTGAAGTCGACAGTGTCGGTGGCTTCCAATAACGCGAATGGACGACTTCCAGTGCCTCCCAGTGCTCACGTGAATCAAACAATGCAGAGGGTCAAGAACAATACCCCGAGAAGGGAAGTTGGCTCCGATGGGGCTGGGGGAGCGAATACGGCCCCAACAATGAGAATGATCCCTTGAAGAGCTAACTCTTACGGTTTATGAGGGAACTGAACGCGTGCATGGACCAAATCCCAGGTGCGCCTCCGATTTTGAAAGGGTCGGACTAAAAGAAGTATACTCAACTGCCGTACAAACCAAGAGCGGCACCAGATTTAATCCCGAAATGGTTTAAAATGCCCGGCGTATCGAAGTATGATGGAACTTTAGACCCTCAGGAGCATATTACCACTTACACAACAGCGGTAAAAGGGAACAATTTAGCTCCCCACGAGATTAAATCTTTTTTGCCAAAGAAATATGGAGAGATTCTCATGAAGGGATCCTTCACGTGGTATTCGCCGTTACCCGAGAATTCCATAGATTTCTTTGAGATGCTCGTGGACTCTTTTATTAAGGCCCATGTCGAGGCCAAAAAGGTGTAGGCCAGAAATGCCGACATATTAAGAATTACACAAGGAGAGTCTGAGTTGCTGCGGGAATTCGTCACCCGGTTCCTAAAAAAGACGATGTTGCTCCCAGTTGTTCAAGATGAATGGGTGGCTGAAGCATTCACCAAAGGCCTGAATCCGAGAAGCTCTGCCGCTTCCCGAAAATTGAAGGAAAGCTTGCTTGAGATCAAGCGATGACTTGGGCGGATGTCCACAAATGTTACGAGTCTAAGATAAGGATTGAAGATGATCAAATTAGCTTCCCGTCGTCGGCAAAAGGACGAGAGACGAATAAAGAAAAATCAACAGACCAATTCAACACAGATAGGCGGTCTTCGAGGGGCCAATTTTTTCCCTATGAAGGAGCCGAAGGATGCGGCAGAGGTTTCCGGTTGGCAGGCAGGTTCGTTACCATAGAAGAACTGATCGCGGTTGGAACAATAGATCCTTGCAGGACAAAGAAGCATCAGGTACACAGGATCCATCCTACCCCGGGTTACCAGAATACAATTTCAACGTTAGTGTAGTGGAGTTGGTATCGGCTATGAGAAACATTGAACAAGCACGATGCCGATGAGGACCAATCCCTTCCAGAGGGATTCTAATTTGTGGTGCGAGTACCACTGGAACAATGGCCACCGGACTGCGGACCACCGACATCTGCATGAAAAAGTGGCGAACTATTGAAAATTGGCCATCTCAGGGAATTCCTAAGTGACCGGGCCAAGAAAAATTACGGTGGTAACCGTGATAACGTGGAACCCTCGAGTGCAGGAAAAGATCCCCCACACCAGATGACCAACATAATCTTCAGGGGGAACGACATCAACGGGTTCACCTTCACGGCAGCAAGAAAGATGAAGGTATCAACAACCCTTAGCAAGAGATTCCGCGAAGTCACCGAAGACAACATCACTTTCATGGAGGAGGACGCAGATGGACTGTTGCTACCGCACAATGACGCATTGGTAATTTCTTTATGTATTAGATTTCGAAATCAAACGTGTTCTGGTAGGACCTGGGAAGTTCAGCCAATATCATACAATGAAGGGGTTTGGAACAAGCTAAACTCACCGGAAGTATCATTCTGGACATAAAACTCCTCGTCGGGTTCAACCTCGCAAGCGTTACTACTCGAGGAGAGATCTTGCTGCCCATGAGTGCCGAAGGGGTGATAAAGATGAATCTTTTCGAAATGGTTGACAGTGACATGGGTTATAATATTATTATAGGAAGACCGTGGTTGCAAGAGATGCGAGTCGTACCATGAATGTATCATCAGTTACTAAAATTCCCGACACCCGAAGGAATCATATAGATTAGAGGAGACCAATAGGTGGCAAGGGAGATGAATGCGATTTCGGTCTCCAATAGTAAAGGGAGGGAGCATGCAACATCGCAATTACAGGAACCGGTGCCTGCTCCCAAATCGAGTGAAGTTAGCCAGGGGGAAACGCATCGAAATCTTATCAGGTGCCGAGATATTTTCAGGTACCATAAGAGACGGATGCAACAAAACTCACAGCGAAAGAGCTCGAGCAAGTTGCATTCTTTGAAAAGTTCTTAGAAAGGAAATTCCACTTGGGGACAGGACTGCACCCCCGAGCTCAGGTTTGGCTTTACTAAATTTCGTAAATATAATGCCGATTATTTTGCGTGGTCGCACGCGGATATGAGAGGTGCCAATGAAAGTGGTCGTACACAAGCTAAGCTTGGATCCAACACCCCTCCAGTAAGATAAAAGAAATGCCCAATTACGGAGGCCAAGAATAAATTCTTCAAAGAAGAGGTAACTCGCCTACTTGATATCGCTTCGATCTGAGAGGTAAAGTATCCAGACTGGCTAGCTAATGTAGTAGTAGTTCCTAAGATGAAATAAATTTCGCATGTGTAGATTATAAGGACGTGAATAAGGCGTGCCCAAAAGACTCGTTCCCAGTTCCTAACATCAATCAGATGATCGATGCGATGGTCGGGCACGAGTTAATGAGTTTCCTTGATGCTTATTCCGGGTACAACCAAATTAAGATGGAATCGGAGG
The DNA here is from genome assembly GCF_001879085.1 of Nicotiana attenuata. Lineage (NCBI taxonomy): Eukaryota > Viridiplantae > Streptophyta > Magnoliopsida > Solanales > Solanaceae > Nicotiana > Nicotiana attenuata. The sequence continues at coordinate 95,987,095 of NC_031989.1, read as the reverse complement.
ATCAGGAAAAGACCTCATTCATAATGAATTTTGGCACATATAGCTATAATGTGATGCCCTTTGGGCTAAACAACGCTGGAGCGACTTAGCAACATCTCGTAAACAAGATGTTTGAAAAACAAATAGGGAAAACCATGGAAGTTTATATAGACGATATGCATGTTAATTCGTTAAACGCATGTGATCATCTTAAGCATTTGCAAGAAATTTTTTACATCCTAAGGAAGCGTAACGTACAGCTTAACACCGAGAAGTGCGCGTTCGGGGTCAGCTCCGGCAAGTTAATAGGTTTTCTGGTATCACAAAGGGGGATTTAGGTAAACCACGACAAGATAAAACCATTTAAGACATCCCTGACCAACTATCAAGCGTGAAAAAAGTTCAAAGGCTCACAAGGAGATGACCGCTTTGAGCGGGTTTATTTCTTGGTCATCAGAGAAATACCACTACTTCTTCGAGCTGCTCAAAAAGAAAAACAAGCTCGAATGGACCCCGGAATGCCAGCAGTCTTTGAGAGATTTGAAAAGGTACTTGTCAAGCCATCCGTTACTCTCAAAATCCAATGAGGGTGAAACACTGTTAGTTTACCTTGCAGTCTCGGAGGTAGCGGTAAGTGCCGTTTTAGACCGTGACGAAGAAGGTATGCAATCTCCCATTTATTATGTTAGTAGAATTTTAGCGGGAGCAGAAACTCGCTACCCACATTTGGAGAAGGTGACCTTAGCTCTCATAGTCACCGCTCGAAAGATAAGGCATTACTTCCAGTATCCCCCGATATTTGTGGTGACCACCTTTCCCCTGTGGAACATCCTCCATAAACTGGAACTCTTGGGTAGATTAGCCAAACAGGCCTTCGAAATGAGTGAATTAGACATAGAATATAAACCAAGTACTGCGATTAAGTCACAAGTTTTGGCTGACTTTATGGCTGATTTTAGTCTGGGCTTGTTGCCTCTAGCAACTAATGAAGCAGCGATGGTGTCAGAATCACCATCGGGACTTTGGACCTTGGTTACGGACGGAGCTCCCAATGTAAAGGGTTATGGTCTTGGCATTGTATTAACCACGCCTTCGGGACAAACCCTAAGGTAGGCCATCAAAACGATCCCTTTAACTAACAATAAAGCATATTATGAAGCTTTGATTGCATGACTCGAACTGGCCCGGGAACTAGTTTCCGAGATCATAGAAATCAAATGCGACTTCCAGCTGGTGGTAAATTAGGTCTACTGGATTTTCTAAACCAAAGAGGAGTGCATGCAACAATATGTAGTGAAGGTCCAGGCTCTGATGGTTTGATTTCAGGAGTGGCCGATTACTCACATCTCCAATGAAGAAAATGCATTAGCTAACCTCAATTCATCAACAGAAATGAAGGGGTGGGATTCTAGGATGGTAGTACATCTCATGCACTCGATCCTGGACGTAGATAACTACTATGAGGTAAATATGACTAATTTGGTCTGGGACTGGAGGAATGAAATCATTGATTATCTAGAGCACGAGAAGTTGCCCGAAGACTCCAAGGCGTCCCGGGCGCTGCGCGCAAAAGTAGCACGATATAGCTTTAAAGGAGGTCAACTATACGGGAAATCTTTCCAAGGCTCGCTGGCCCAATGCTTGGGAGCGTCCAAAGCTAATTATGTTATGCGAGAAGTCCACGAAGGGATACATGGAAATCATTCGGGTGCATATTCCTTAGTATTAAAACTGGTAAGGGCAGGATATTACTGGCCCCGAATGGAATAAAGGCCAAAGCTTTCGTGCAAAAATGCGATAAGTGCCAACGCTTTGCACCGTTGGTACATCAACCAGCAGACCATTACATCTAGTTCATTCTCTGTGGGCGTTCATAAAGTAGGGAATGGATATCGTCGGTCCACTGCCGCTGTCACTGGTAAGGTAAGGTTTCTTTTAATTTCAACTAACTATTTCTCTAAGTGGGTCGAAGCAAGTCCTTATCTGAAGATCGGCGAGTGTGAAGTAGTGAATTTCTTGTGGAAGAAAATAATTTGTAGATTTGGAACACCAAAAGAGATAGCCTGCGATAGCCGGCCACAATTTGTAGGCACAAAGATCATAAAGTTCCTTGAAGAATTGAAAATCAAGAGAATCACATCTTCACCCTATAATCCGAGCGCAAATGGTTAGGAGGAATCAACGGACTAAGTATTATACAAAATCTCAAGAAGATGTTTGAAGCGGCTAAAAGTAAAATGGCTTGAGGAACAGCCTGGAGTGCTATGGGCGTAACGAACAACGGCCAAATCGAGCATAGGAGAAACTCCATTTCCCTCATGTACTGAGCAGAAGACTGAATCCCGGTAGAAGTAGGAGAGCCTACCTTGAGATATTTCCAGGTGAGTGAAGAGACGAACAATGAAGCGATGTTAGTCAGCTTGGAGCAACTCAATGAGAGCTTGGCACATATAAGAATGGCAGCCCAGAAGTAGAGAATAGAAGATACTATAATCGAAGAGCCAATTTCTGCTATTTTAAAGTGGGAGATTTGGTTCTAAGGAAAGTAACTCAAAACACTCCGAAGCTCAATCAAGGGAAGCTAGGTCAAACCTAGGAAGGCCCCTACCGGTTTCAGCTGTCACCTGGAAAGGTTCATACCAGTTGGAGAATCGGGATGGAGAAAGGTTGCCAAGCAACTGGAATATGGCACACCTCAAGAGATATTATTGCTTACAGACATGACTGGTACTGAAAGTATGTGCTACACTCTTTTCCCCTTCGTCAAGTTTTTGACCCAATTGGTTTTTTCTGGAAATTTTTTTAACGAGACAGCAACGGAAAGCATACTACGAAGAAAGCTTCAACGCAAGCACTAAGACCTTTAATAGCAAGGCACACAAGTAAAGAACCACTCCGAAGTGGTTAGATAATCTATGGCTCGATAGCAAAATTCTCACCGGGAAAGTTTGAGTTTTCTATCAAGCAAAGGTTACTCAACCGTTCACCAGTGCAAATCACAAGAGGATTGTTAGATAGTGTTTTTCTCAATAGCATAAAGTACTAAGGGGAAGCAAAGTTTGTTACCAAGCTAAAGGTTGTCTAGAAATTCATTAGTGGGGTCCTCGAAGGTACAAAACTTCCAGTGTTCCAATTCTCATTCTTTGCATTTGAACACTGGGGGGGGGGGGGAATGATATGAGGATACAACAACAATGACTCTGCGATGAATGGAACATGAAAACCGAGAACATAGTTGTATCATCGGGACCGAGGACTGCACGGATAGTCCCGTAGAAACAAGTTGTACAAGTTAGCCACGAGAAATGGCAATTTCATTTTAGCATAACGAATGCTTATATACTTTTGGAATCCATTTATTTTCCATCTTGTTTCTTGTCTGACCAATGAATGGATTTTATCATTTGAATGTTAAACAAGTACTTCAAATGCAAATGTCGTAATGAACAGGAGACGTACTCATCAAGGGCACCGTAAATATAAGAGGGCCCTCTCTTACAAAAACCCTCATGATAAAGGGTTGATTTTGGAAGAACTTCTGCCCGAAATCCAAATGCCTCTGTGGGGAAATACAACCAAGTCCTTACATAATAAGACCCAAATAATAAAACTTGCGCAAAACATTTAAGCAAAAAATAATTGAAAGATTAAAACTTCCATAAGTGTTCAAACGAAAGAAATACTCGAGTAATACTTGAGCAAAAGATGTCTTTATTCACAATAAAAGTGCCGAAGCGGCACTGATATAAAAGTTGGAAAAAGAAAGGAAAAGCTAAACTACTGCATCTCCGGAACCTGGAGGAAGATAAGGTTCCGCGCCCCCAGGGGAAGTGGGTAGTTATGCCGATGGCTCAACATCTTGGCCCTCATCAATTTGGCCTTCAACATCTTCGCCTTCAGTTTCCTCTTTAGTTCCCAAAGTTTGGGAACCGGAACTAGAAGAATTGGAAGCGTCGAGCCCTGCCGGGAGACCCTTTTTAGCAACTGACTCAAGCTCACGGGCCTTAGCAACTTCGGCATCAAAGTCAATGATACTCAGTTTAGCCTCTTCCAAGGTTTTTCTCCTCATGTTGTACATAACATAAGTTTTCTCAACAACTAGGGAAGCAACTCGATGCTTAAGTTCTTCTTTGAGTTGGGTAACCTTGGAATAAAGGTTTTCCCGGGCAGATTTAGTGGATTTGAGGCTAACGTCGAGGTCACGGATAGTTGAGCTAAAAATCCTATTATGCACAATAGTCTTCCTATACTTCTCCTCCAATTGGGCATGTTTCACCCCACAACAACAAGCTCTTCAGTTTTGAAGTTCAAGGCTGCCTCTAAGTTAGTCAATCTTTCAGTGAAGGCAGCCTCGAGATTGGTTGCAGCAAGAACGGCACTATGGACTTCAGCCCCTTTGGCTTTGGCCTCATCAAATTAAACCCTCAGCAGACCAACCTCTGGGCTAGGGGTTGCAGCTTTTTGCTCACTTTGCTGCAAACGAGTCCCCAACACAACGGCCTCAGCAACATTGGCTTGTAATTCTGAGAGGCGAGAAGCCATTTTCTCCCACTCGGCCAAAAGTTTATCCCGTACGGAGGTAAGTTCTTCTTTTTCTTGAATCAACCTCCGAAGGCCCTCAAAAGAAAGGAAATTGGCCTACAAAACAAGAAGGACAAACTCAGGATATTTTCTGTCAAAGACATAAGAAATGACAAAAGAAGTGAAGAATGTACCGTTGCGGCATTGTGCAAGGCATTGTTCAACAAGCACTCTCCCGATAGAGCCTGTATCTTTTCCCGGTCTTTTTCTGAAGCCAAATGCTTCAGATAGTTAGCATGTTCCACTGGCCGAGATAGAAAATTGCATCCGGTGGAGCTCCTTTGCGGATCTTCTGAGGGGGGAGCATAATTTTTTCCCCAAATTCCAACGAACTGGGGATTGGGGGAGAAGAACGCCCTCTTATCCTGCAGATGCTATCGGTGGAGATAATGTAGCAGTTGCTGGTGGAAGAGTTTGTGAAGGTGGAGATGATGTAGCAGTTGTTGGTGTTGGTGAAAATGGAGATGAAGCTGATATTGATGCAGGGTGAGAAGCAGTTGCGCTAAGCGTAGTGCTGGTGGTTAGTTGCTCATCAACCGAAGACGGAAAGGACCCGGTACAGCCCCAAAATACAGGGCGTAGCAACTAGGATCCTGAAGCGGGAGCTGGCATTTATTGCCATTTCATACTCCCCCAGAGCGCCGAGACATCGTCCTCGGTTGGTGTAACTAATTCAATAGATTGAGCGGTCTGTTGAGTTGAGGAAGATCGCCGTCTTCTATGTAGAAAAGATCATTCCTTGCTAGCTTCTCCATCATCGTCAATTCTCACGGTATCTATGGCCGGCTTGGGGGGGAGGGCTTGTCACCACGACTTCTGGAGACGACTCGGGGGCAGCATTCTTCACCCTCTTATTCTTTCCCTCTGCCGCGGAGGAACACCTTCTTTTTTGTTGCTTGTTCTCCCGCTGGGGACTCCGAGAAGAAGCACTTGCACCAGAAGCAGGCCCGGAGACGCCTGTCTGTAAAAATGCTTTCTGCAGTAGCTCATAGCATCAACATGATCAGCTAAAATATTCTCCTCGGGAACGACAACTGACCCCTGTGTAGACCTATATTCAATAGGAGAGAAGAATCAGATAACTTTCTCATAAGAAAAGGTAAGGACATGATGAGTTAAAATTACAATGATGTTTGGCCTTCCACCAATATTTCAGGGACATCTCTTTCCACGAGCAGGTTTCGGGCGTAGTAATGTCCAAAATTTTATGAACCCATCGGTCCAAGCTCTCAACCCTAGGGGGAGCCCACCGAGTCGCTGAGGCGGGTGAAGGAAGAAAATTTAATAATGACAATAAAATAATCTTTTACAAGAGTGGAAGCAAATTGTATCTTACGAGTGCGATTCCAAACACACGTGGTAGCGGAGGCAAAACTCCTCAATGATGGAGTCAAGCTCTCCACTCAGAGAAAAACTCCCCAAAAGTGAAGGGAAACGTATAGAAGTACGTAAAACCCTTCTTAGGTAAGGTTACCCCCTCCACTGGGTCAGGAGCGATAATGTCTAAATCCTGACAATGACAATCTTCCTTCACAGCAAGAATGCTGGAAGGACGGATGGAATAAGGATATCTGCTAATAGCCCATGTACGAGGGCAAACAGAAGAAAATTTCTCTTCGAAGTCTTTTGTTGTGACACGAATTCTAAGGATTATTGTGCTCACTGTTGGAGATGCGGCGGCCTCGACTTTGCTTTTGTTCTTTGAGGAACTAGTATATTTTGAGGAAGAGCCATTGTATGTTATGGAAGAAGGAAAAGTTTTTCTCGTTTGAAGAGAGTTAAAGAAAAGTTGAAGAACATAATGCTTGTTGAGTGAAGGGAGTTTGAGAGAGTTTGGAGAATTATGGAGTATGAATGAGGGAGTCTGATGCGTATAAGTAAAGGTTTAGGCGGCTAAGTTCGTGGCCATGATTACCTCGATAACCGGCAAAAGTTATGTTGAATCGTGGGATGACGTATGTTCGGGGCATTAAATGCAGAGAGACGTGCATCTAATCAACCGCCAAAAGCTTTTCAGAGGGCATCAAAGTAATTCCGCCAAAAAAATATTTCTACCAACTTCTCGGTGACACAAAGTTATGTCACCGGAAAGGAGGGGGACTATCTATATAGGGTAAAATATGCTATGCTAAGTTGTCGCATAAGAGAGTGACACATGGAGCCGAAAGCAGAGGATAGTTAGAATCGAAGACAACTGTTCCATTTGTCACTAAAAAGAATAACGCCCATATCGATGCAATAAATACCTGCGGCCACCTGGTAGCATTTAATAGAAAATATTCCGCAGCATATAGTACACTGCCCGTTACAAAGAAATTGTCATTTATGCTCACCGTGACAAATTCTGCAATGACCCTCGTAATTAACATTAAAGAAGGGCATGATCCTAGGTCCTTGTTCCCAAGGTGTAGCTATAAATAGTGGTCTGTTATCATTGTAGAGGACACGGATTTTCTGGCAAGCTTATACTATAATCAATCCAAAGCTCTATATAATTTTATCTTCTTACTCCTTGATTTTATCGATGTTGTGCCCGCAAGCCTTGCCCTCAGAATTATTGTTTCTGCTATTTTGGTCTTCATTACAAGGCTAAGTATTGCGTATTTTTTCAATTATTTTATTATTTCGGAATCGAATTAATTCACTTGCCTAAAAATCACGTATAAATTCAACTGTAACGTTTTACGGGTAAACAAATATATTGCTATTAACACAAATTAATTAATAAGTTAGTGCAGCATAAAATTGAAAGAATATAACATATTATTGCCTCGGAATATAACATAAATTGAGATTTTTAATTTATTTGTTCAGGAAGACAAGTGGTGGTACGCAGGCCAAGCAACTTATTGTCTATCAAAACGCATGGAGTGGTAATACATTCGTCATTCACATCGATTTGTATTCGACTCCCAAATACGAACATCGCAAGAGAAATTCTGTTTACAAGACTCGTTTCTGAATTACTAGTAAAACCTTATATTGTTCGCATTCTTTCAAAATATTGTCCAGTGCGTGGCACAGTTGATGGTGGAAAATGGAAATTGAAATTCTGCAACGGAATTATCAACAGTGCTGTCGGCATATCAACACCAATTTAGACTAGGCAAAATTTTTGACTCCTCAGATGTCGCTCTAACTGTCACTATTAGTAGATAGTTCACTACCTCCATCTCCATCTTTCTTCTAAACTAGGGTTCTTCTCATAAAGTGAAAAATATTAAGCATTTCTAGAGCACAATTACTCCCTGCTCCATTTTTATGTTATTTTTTTTATTAGTTTAGTTAAAAAAGAATGATATCATTCTATATTTAAAACAATCTACTTTATTTTACTTTTAACGATATGCTTTTATAGCCACAAAAATGTCATGACATATTTAAGATTATAAGTTTGAAGCACCACATAAATAAAATAATTGCTTAGCTACGGACATGAACAACTGGTCACGGTTCATGAGTTTAGAGTTTAGCCAATAATTGTGTGAAAAGTATTTAACACAGTTAAATTATTTAACAGCCAATCACAAACCAAATTTCTATACTATACATCGATCATGAATACAGAAAGATCGTATGTAACCTTTTTGATTCGTTCAATTTACACTAAATTGTGAATGAATAAAACTTAATTCTTGCTTCATAATCTATGCATAGTGGCAAGTTTTGTGTAAATCTATTTTCTCTAAAATTAACCTTGACCAATAAGTTTATGGAACGGTGTAAATTTTCTAATGATTACAATCAGACTACACATAATAAACCCAAAAAATCAAACTGTCTTGCCGACAACATGTTTACACAATACACAGTATTAGTGCAATTCTTATTAGTAGTAATTTACAAGGTTTCTCAAAATCACACAATACAGTACGCTATGAACCTTGCTGACCCTAAATAGGAAAAATATTTTCCCTGTCTAGTAAATTGTCAATGTTTGGTACAAAATTTCAGCAGAGAAATAGAGTAGAAAGAGAAGGTGGGGGCTCACGTTTCGGGAGCGACTAGTATCCACATGCCTTGAGCTCCACCAACACATGTTTGGATACGTAAGATAATAAAAGAGATCTTCAACTGTAATGTAACTGATGCGATAGATAGGGTTAGGTATTGGTATTTACCCAGTTCCTTTCTTTACCATATCATACCCACTAACACCAACTCATTTTCTGTCAAAACAATAAAGAGATATTGTCTACATACTATTTATGAAAATACAGACAATTCTCCTGATACAACTAAGCCATTAGATAATGCAAATTAACTAAACCACTTTATATTGAAAACCCGAATTTATTGAGGTGAAACGAGGCTATTAGAATAGTTATAGCTTTCAGCAGCTATAGTATTGGTCACTGAAAAATGGTGGGCGATCGAGCAGTGGATTGACCCTCGTGTATCCCAGGTCAGTTGGGCCGGCTGGTGCACTCATGTTTCTCGATCTCTCAAAGGTTTGGGCCTAACTTGAGTGAACCATCTCTGATACCAAGTGTTAGTTTGGAACACCACTAATATATTAGAGGGGTGGATGGATAAATAGTGTATTAAAATAGATTTTCGACCTATTAAAATTTTGCCTACTAAGACACCTAACAATACAAGTACTAGAACCAAGTTCTCGAGGCTGGTTCTACTAACTCCTGTAACGAAGTAAGTGCAGAAAGTAAATAGACAAGAGTCATGTCCTCAGTCAGCTAGAGCAACGCCATATCTTGCGTAATCACCTCTCCCCAATATATCTTCAGTCTGCCTCTACCTATCCGTTGGCCTTCCAACGCTAGCCTCTCATACCTCCTCACCGGAGCATCAGTGGCTCTCCTCTTAACATGCTCGAACCATCTAAATATCGCCTCCCGCATCTTGTCCTCCACAAGGGCCACCCACGCCTTGTCTCATATAACTTCATTTCTAATAACTTCCAACGCTAATTGTTTGAACCTTTACCTCCTAGAAGTTACAAAAGTCAAAGTGTGGGGTGGGAGAGAGTTAGTGAAAAAAAAAAGGGAATCAAGAATGAAGGTTCTGGTTGGTGAACTGGCAGTGTACAATAAATCTCTAAAAAAAAAAAGAAAGGAAAAGAAAAAGAAGAAGCCAGTTGTACCTAAAGAAAAGTGGGGGTCACAAGTGAAACAAAATGTGGAATAATGATTGGGTTGAACATGAAGGTGAAACAAAAGGAAGTGTGTATTAAAAGTGCTTAGGGAGGTTAGTCACTATATCCAAATATATCCTACCGTCCCTTAGCCTACATTACAACCTATATGACCTCTTAATCTTTGACTGAATGGCTCGATTAGTGGAGTATTACACTAGGGGCAAGCTTATGGCATGTCTGTGTGGAATGTGAATGCTCTTTGCTGAGAGTGAGTGAATTCTTTCTAAATATGGTTCCTTGTTGTTGAATTTTATGTGTGTGGAACTTCTCTCAAATTTTGTTTATGTGAGGGCATGTGACTCGGGAAGAAAAAGTGAGTCTTCACTTCTGTTAGAGAAATTAGAGTGAGCACAAGTGTGTCTTGGCATGAGAGTCTGCATTTGAGATATGATTGTGCACCGCTTAGGTCGATCTTTGACAATAGCAGGTGTGACATAAATTGGGGCAATGCGTTGAGCAGTTAGGCCTAGAAGTGTGGTTTAGTTTGCTCGAGGACGAGCAAAGGTTTAAGTGTGGGGTGTTGATTATAGGTGAATTTGACTATAATCACACCATAAATAATCACCTTCTTGTGTAGTTTTAATGCTAAAAGTGAGAACAAAATGCTCTTATTAGTGCTTTTCATGATTTGCAGGTGATATATGTACAAGGAAGGCTAAGGAGCAGTTTTGGATTCAAAAAATTGAGAAAAAAGGCCAAATGTGTAAACTCCCTATGAAACCACGCCCTGCTAGCCCTTAGAATTCAGAGAACTGGTTTGGCCACGGTTCTACCGCGACCGCGGCAGAACCGCGGTGGGAAGCAGCTGCAGAACTTCAGTGATTTCGCGAGGGTGATTGGCCGCGGTTCTACCGCGACCGCGGCAGAACCGCGGCAGGCGCAGAAAGTTTAGGGGTCAAAGTGTCAAATACGGGATTTTTAGACCTAAACCCTATTTAAAACATTAGACTTCGCCCAAGAGAGGCAGGTATTGATTTTTAAGGTTTCTTAGCAAGAAAAACCATTGTGAGAGAATACTCTAAACATCTTTCTTCTTTTCTTTTGATTTTTATGATGAATTCAATCTTAGTTTATTTTCCCATAGCCATGAGTAGCTAAATTCCTTGTCTAAAGTTTTGATGGAACCTATTGGGTGATGAACTTTTTGTTTATGTGAATACAAATTGCTAGTTTGATCTCTATTTGTTCAACTTCTTGTTTGTTGTAGTTAATTGACAGGATCCTCAATTAGTTGTGCCTATTTAGTGTGCATAACTTGGAAAAGAGTGCATATTTAGGTAATTGTTGAACAACACCACTCCTAGATTATTAGAGGAATCTATAATTGCGGGTTTAAAGGCGGGATTAGGGATAACGAGGCCTTGGGTGTAATCTAAAGTGAATCGTGCTAAATAAAGTAAGCTAGTGTATCTCGGGAGAGTGCAATAGTAAATTATTGTGATTACTCGGGAGAGATTTGCGGTAAGATTAGCGTTCATGATTGATAGAGATGTGTTGGTCAATTTGTATGAGTATAAACAGAAGGGATTCCATCAATAGGGGAAATCATTGCCTTAGCTTTTCCTCATAATTGTTTACAACCTTATTAGTTTAGTTTACAGCTATTTAGTTACTTGCAAGCTAGTTGTTAAAAAAAACACTCAACTGAGATTTGAATATTTGGGAAGCTGGTTCTGAAGAATTAGTGGGTCTGAAGATAGTGGTTGATAGGTTAACTCTCTGTGGATTCGACCCTGGGCGTAATACTCGGGTTATATTTGCAACGTTCGCAGAGTCCTTTTTTATAAGGCATAGTTGGGCGTGATCAAATTTTGGCGCCGTTGCCGGGGAGTTAACGGAATTATCAATTGCCATTGACAGAAATACAAGATTCTTATAGTAGTCAATTTTCTCTCTACCAACTTTTTCATTGAAAATTTGACGGTTGTTGATCTGGGTGCACAGGTGTATGCCTAGAAATTCTACGAGGACTGGAGAACTACTTGAAGGACTCTCAGACCCCGAGAAAACATTCCGGGCATTGAATCGTGCTAACAAAAGACTTCAACAACCCCAACAAACACACAAATTCAAAATTGACATGGGCGACATAAACGACCCCAACGGAAACGTCAGGAATGAGCAATTGGCACCTCCCGTGCCTGAAGGTGCACTAAATGACCGGGCACAACCCACAGCTGACAATCTGGCCACTGCCATTGTTGTGCCCGCAATACAAGCTGAATCGTTCCAGATCACAAATAACATGCTACACATGTTGCAGAACAAGTGACTCTTTTCTGGGACACAAACAGAAGATCCTCACCAGCACTTGAAGAACTTTCTGTCTATATGCAAAACTCAAAGGCAACCCAACGTGACTCCGGAAGCAATCAGGCTATTATTGTTTCCATTCTCGGTGACAGGAGCTGCGCAAGTTTGGCTAAACGCGCTCCCCATAAACTCTATAGAAACTTGGGAGGAGTTGGTTAAGAAATTTCACAACAAGTTCCATCCGCGCAACAAAACCGCTCAACAATTTGATGAGATTGTGAGCTTCAAACAGAAACCAATGGAGACACTACACGAGACATGGGGCAGGTTTAAAGGAATGTTGGTTATGTGTCCCCACCATGGTGTTCCAGAACAGATGTTGGGAAAACGGTTTTACATGGGACTGTCAGACAGCATGAAGAATATCGTTGATGCCTCGGCTGGTGGGGCATTCTTGAGCAAGACTTGGAGAGAAGGACAGAATTTGCTCGACAGGATGGCGCAAAATTTGGGTTGGACAACTAGGAACGCACCTATCACTCCAGTGCCTCTTGATCCTTCTAATACAATGGCTGAAAATATGGCGACTCTCTTGACACAAATGAGCATCCTCACCAAAAAGGTGGAGGAATCAAGGCAGAAGCAGCAGGTTCATATAGTAGATACTACCAATGGGGGCTTGTGCACATCTTGCATTAGCCAACCAATTGGTAATCCTTGGAATACAGAGCATGATAATCATCATCAGCACCCTGAAGATATGAACTATGTGGCTAACTATGGGGGTCAGAGGCAAGGTAATCAGAACTGGGGTCAACAGACTCAGCAGCAGTATAGGCCACCGCAGCCACAGTATAACGCCGGAAACATGGGAGGCATGAGACCCCCCAACAACATGGCACCGTATCCTAGACCACAGGGGTACAACAATCAGCAGCAAGGGTACTACCCACCTCAGCAACAGCAGGGTGGAAGACAGGAAGACGGGTTTGCAAGACTTGAAGCAATGATGCAGCAGGTTATTTGGGTCCAACGCTAAGATAAATGAAAGGGTGGATGCACATGATGCAGCTATCAAAAATATTGAGGTACAAGTGGGCCAGATTTCAATGTCACTTAACAATCGTCCTCAAGGGACATTACCTGCAGATACCCAAATCAATCCAAAAGATCAGGGCCCAAAGCAGCTGATGGCGGTGAGTCTTCAGAATGGCAGGGATCTAGATGTTGAGCAAGAGAGAGCTCGAGAAAACATACAGGCTGAGACACTCATTCTAGTGCCCATTGAGCTGGATGAGTCTACGGGATTGACAGAGGTAACAGTCCAGCCCGCACCTGAAGAAAAGAATATGCAGCAAGAGACTGAGACAGTAGCTGAGCCAGTAGTTGAAACAGTAGCTGAGAAAGAGAAATCTCAAGTGATTGGGAAGAAAAGACCTCCTGCACCATTTCCGCAAAGGTTGGCCAAGCATCAAAAGGAGGAGCAGTATAAAAAGTTCCTAGAGATGCTCAAACAAATCCAGATAAACATTCCACTGATTGAAGCTCTAAAGGAGATGCCAGGATATGCTAAAATGATGAAGGACTTGATGTCTCGGAAGTTTGACTTTCAAGACTTGTCGACTGTGACCCTTACTCAGACATGTAGTGCAGTGGTATCTAGACCTGTTGCTGAAAAGCTATCTGATCCAGGTAGTTTTACAATTCCATGCACTATTGGGAACTATGCCTTTGCTAAGGCACTCTGTGATTTAGGGGCCAGCATTAATCTCATGCCCCTGGTCATTTATAAGAGGTTAGGCATTGGGAGAGCTCGACCTACTTCTATGTTATTGCAGCTGGCCGACAGGACTGTTAAGCGTCCATTTGGGATTCTTGATGATGTGCTTATTCAGGTGGGGAAATTCGTGTTCCCTGCAGATTTTGTAATCTTGGATTGCAAAGTGGATGAAGAAATTCCTATAATTCTAGGACGACCCTTCTTGGCCACGGGGAGAGCTTTGATTGATTGCGAGACTGGGGAGCTTAAGATGAGGCTCAATGATGAAGAAATTATATTCAATGTGCAGAAATCGATGAGGCGACCAAGTGAGTTCGCAAATTGTTCCCTTATTGATGCAGTGGATGTAATTGTAGAGGCTGATGATGAGGCGTTGACGGTTGAGGATCCCCTTGCTGCATGCTTGACAAATTTGGATGAAGTGAATGGTGAGGATTTGGCGGAATGGGTGTTGGCACTGGAAGGTAAAGGGTTCTGGGAGAGAAATCTGGAGTTTGAGCCCTTGCACTTAGAAAAGAGAGAGACCCCTCCAGCTAAACCATCCATCGAGGAACCCCCTAAGCTGGAATTGAAGCCTTTGCCAACCCACCTCAGGTATGAATTTCTGGGGCCTGACTCCACATTACCTGTTATTATCTCATCTGGTTTGTTAGATGTGCAGGTTCAACAGCTTTTACAGGTACTAAGGGAGTGCAAAACTGCCATTGGGTGGACCATGGCAGACATCAAGGGGATCAGCCCCGCCTACTGCATGCACAAGATTCTGCTGGAAGAGGGGCACAAACCTTCCAGGGAACATCAGAGACGGCTAAACCCGAATATGAAGGAAGTGGTGAAGAAGGAAGTGATAAAATGGTTGGATGCGGGAATCATTTTCCCAATTTCTGACAGTAGCTGGGTTAGCCCAGTTCAATGTGTGCCTAAAAAGGGTGGTATGACGGTGGTAAAGAATGACAACAATGAACTTATATCAACAAGAACCGTCACAGGCTGGAGAATTTGCATGGATTATAGAAAGTTGAATCTAGCCACCAGGAAAGACCACTTCCCACTTCCCTTCATTGATCAAATGCTGGATAGATTGGCAGGGAGGTCACACTTTTGCTTCTTGGATGGGTACTCAGGGTACAATCAGATCTCCATTGCCCCTGAGGATAGAGAAAAGACCTCCTTCACATGCCCGTACGGAATTTATGCCTTCAGGAGGATGCCCTTTGGCCTATGCAATGCACCCGCCACATTCCAACGGTGCATGATGGCCATATTCACTGACATGGTAGAAGATATAATGGAGGTGTTCATGGATGACTTCTCAGTGGTGGGGAACTCATTTGAGGATTGCCTAGTGAATCTGACGCGTGTGCTGAAACGGTGCATCAAGACTAACTTGGTTTTGAATTGGGAAAAGTGCCATTTCATGGTACAAGAAGGAATAGTCTTAGGGCACCGGGTGTCAAGCAAAGGAATAGAGGTTGATAGAGCAAAGGTTGATGTCATAGCAAAGCTGCTGCCACCAACTTCAGTCAAAGCCATAAGAAGCTTTCTTGGACATGTCGGGTTCTACCGGAGGTTCATTAAGGACTTCTCCAAAATCGCCAACCCTCTCTGTAAGTTGTTAGAGAAAGATCACCCTTTTGTATTTTCTGATGACTGCAGGGTAGCTTTTGAGGAGTTGAAGCAAAGGCTGGTCACAGCACCCATAATCGTTGCCCCTAACTGGGAGCAACCGTTCGAATTAATGTGTGATGCTAGTGACTACGCGGTGGGGGCAGTGCTGGGCTAGCGGAAGGACAAATTGATGCACCCAATCTACTATGCTAGTAGGACGCTGAGCGGAGCCCAGTTGAACTATACAGTGACAGAAAAGGAGATGCTAGCTGTGGTATTTGCTTTTGACAAGTTCCGGTCCTATCTGATAGGATCCAAGGTAATCGTATACACTGACCATGCAGCTCTTAGATACTTAATAGAAAAGAAGGACTCTAAGCCACGCCTGATTCGTTGGGTGTTGCTACTGCAAGAGTTCGATCTTGAAATTCGTGACCGCAAGGGCACTGAAAATCAAGTCGCTGATCACCTATCACGACTTGAAGGAGCTGAAGGTCACATGGCACCCAAAAGGCAAAGGCGCTCTGGAGGCACATCCCAACGACCTGCTTATGATGAGTCCAGATTCCAATCAGAACTGGCGGAGGAAGACTTCAACGCCAAGGCTACAAAGACCTTTATCCATGAGATCCCGATTGATCGGGTAGCCATCCGAGCCAAAAAGGTGGAGATGTATGAAGAAATACGGAGGCGGGAAATGGAATTCCTATTTAACGACCCTGCACCAGTTAACAAGATGCTGGTTCATGAATTTTACGCCAACTGCCCATTGCACTTGGGTAGGGAGGTAATTGTTCGGGGTATGGTGGTCAGTGCTCAAATTCAAACAATTCGCCGGGTGTTGCGGCTGCCTCCATTCACCAGTGACGTCGACTATTACCATGACAGGCCAGGGGTGACATGGGAGGTCATGACAGATGTACTTTGCACAGGGGGGCAGC
This sequence comes from Nicotiana attenuata, assembly GCF_001879085.1. Classification (NCBI taxonomy): domain Eukaryota; kingdom Viridiplantae; phylum Streptophyta; class Magnoliopsida; order Solanales; family Solanaceae; genus Nicotiana; species Nicotiana attenuata. The sequence goes on along the minus strand of NC_031989.1, from coordinate 95,970,798 downwards.
CCATTTGGATACGTGACCAAATAACCCTCAACTCTAACTCTTTCACTCACTTGGCCAAGTGTTGGTTGACTGTTATCTGTAGCAGGTTCCTGCCATCCAGCAATACCACGGACGTGAACTTCAATAGGGCACTGTTGACTTGGTGCTTTACCCCCACCAATCCTGCATATGGAGATTTGCCTCCCAGAGCAGCTTTCAAAGCTTCTAGCATCAGAGTGGGCAGGGGTACACGCACCACAATTGAGATTGATGATGAGGAGGATGATCCGGTTCCTTTTGCACCGTCCCGGAGGTCTGTTGACAGTGTCGGGCCCTCTCGGCGCCCCCATTCTGGAGCAGACCTATCATGCTCACAGTCCTCCCGGCCTATGTTGCGCTCCTTGGAGGAAGAGGTCGCGGATCTCCGCACCTCGGTGGATGATCTACACACACGGATGGACGCCATGTCGCAGAGGCAGGCTAGATCTGAGAGCCGGTTTATGGCTTGGTTACGTGCATTGGGGAGGGCCTGCCATGTAGACCCCAACACTGTCTTCGACTCGGATTGAGTCTCAGGGAAGTCTTCTAACCCTTCTGTTCTTTACTTTATTGATATGCCATGGGGACATGCCATGATTTTAAGTGTAGGGTGGGAGACTTGCTCTAACTGTGTATTTTAATGTATATAGATGTTGTTGTGCTGTAGCATTAGATGTGTTGTATATATGTGAGTGTGTTATATTAGGAGTAGCTGACTTGGACCAACGACGGACACTTGTTGACGGGTCTCTTGAGGGTCAAAGTCAGATATATAAAAAAAAAAAACAAAACAAAAACTTGTAGAGGACTCTTCCTGATGACGGACTAGGTGGACAGTACTCTTGAGGGAAGTAGTCCATGTAGAATTTTTTTTTATTATTTTTCTTCTTTTAGGTAGTGTAGTACCTCCCCCTTGGTATTTTTTTTACCGCGGTTCATTTCCAAGGGTTTTTATTGAACCGGGTTAGGTAGATTTTTTTTCTTTTGTAGTTTTAGGATTAGATGGGTGAAGGTCAGAATGTAACCCCAAATGTGCACACTTGGAAAAAATGAACTGAGGGTGCGATGTCTAAGCTTGTTTGTGGACTCATAATATATGCCTTAATTTGCAAATCTTGTCTGGCTTGAACACTCGTATGATTGTGTTGATGAACTGATTCGGAATGAGTTACGTGCTAAGTGTGTGTGAGTTGTTACTTGCATCCTATGCTTGCATATGATACCTAGAACTCGCCCTGTGTGTTTGCAAAGAGAAATAGAAGTCGTTTGGTTTTAGAGATGATTGAGGCATTTCTTTGTGCAACCCTTTATACTTGAGAATCCACCTGTGCATATTACCATAGTTAACCCCTTCGAGCCTGAAGCCTGTTCTTTGATAACCCTATAATGAACTAATTCGCTGTGTTTGAATAAGCTAATTGTTGAACCTTTACCTCCTAGAAGCACTTGAATCACTAAAGAATATACAAAAGTCAAAGTGTGGGGTGGGAGAGAGTTAGTGAAAAAAAAAAGGGAATCAAGAATGAAGGTCTGGTTGGTGAACTGGCAGTGTACAATAAATCTCTAAAAAAAAAGAAAGGAAAAGAAAAAGAAGAAGCCAGTTGTACCTAAAGAAAAGTGGGGGTCACAAGTGAAACAAAATGTGGAATAATGATTGGGTTGAACATGAAGGTGAAACAAAAGGAAGTGTGTATTAAAAGTGCTTAGGGAGGTTAGTCACTATATCCAAATATATCCTACCGTCCCTTAGCCTACATTACAACCTATATGACCTCTTAATCTTTGACTGAATGGCTCGATTAGTGGAGTATTACACTAGGGGCAAGCTTATGGCGTGTCTGTGTGGAATGTGAATGCTCTTTGCTGAGAGTGAGTGAATTCTTTCTATATATGGTTCCTTGTTGTTGAATTTTATGTGTGTGGAACTTCTCTCAAATTTTGTTTATGTGAGGGCATGTGACTCGGGAAGAAAAAGTGAGTCTTCACTTCTGTCAGAGTAATTAGAGTGAGCACAAGTGTGTCTTGGTATGAAAGTCTGCATTTGAGACATGATTGTGCAGCGCTTAGGTCGATCTTTGACAATAGCAGGTGTGACATAAATTGGGGCAATGCGTTGAGCAGTTAGGCCTAGAAGTGTGGTTTAGTTTGCTCGAGGACGAGCAAAGGTTTAAGTGTGGGGTGTTGATTATAGCTGAATTTGACTATAACCACACCTTAAATAATCACCTTCTTGTGTAGTTTTAATGCTAAAAGTGATAACAAAATGCTCTTATTAGTGCTTTTCATGATTTGCAGGTCATATATGTACAAGGAAGGCTAAGGAGCAGTTTTGGAGTCAAAAATTGGAGAAAAGAGGCCAAATGTGTAAACTCCCTATGAAACCACGCCCTGCCAGCCCTTAGAATTCAGAGAACTGGTTTGGCCGTGGTTCTACCGCGACCGCGGCAGAACCACGGTGGGAAGCAGCTGCAGAACTTCAGTGATTCCGCGAGGGTGATTGGCCGCGGTTCTACCGCGACCGCGGCAGAACCGCGGCAGGCGCAGAAAGTTTAGGGGTCAAAGTGTCAAATACGGGATTTTTAGACCTAAACCCTATTTAAAACATTAGACTTCGCCCAAGAGAGGCAGGTATTGATTTTTAAGGTTTCTTAGCAAGAAAAACCATTGTGAGAGAATACTCTAAACATCTTTCTTCTTTCCTTTTGATTTTTATGATGAATTCAATCTTACTTTATTTTCCCATAGCCATGAGTAGCTAAATTCCTTGTCTAAGGTTTTGATGGAACCTATTGGGTGATGAACTTCTTGTTTATGTGAATACAAATTGCTAGTTTGATCTCTATTTGTTCAACTTCGTGTTTGTTGTAGTTAATTGACAGGATCCTCAATTAGTTGTGCCTATTTAGTGTGCATAACTTGGAAAAGAGTGCATATTTAGGTAATTGTTGAACAACATCACTCCTAGATTATTAGAGGAATCTATAATTGCGGGTTTAAAGGCGGGATTAGGGATAACGAGGCCTTGGGTGTAATCTAAAGTGAATCGTGCTAAATAAAGTAAGCTAGTGTATCTCGGGAGAGTGCAATAGTAAATTACTGTGATTACTCGGGAGAGATTTGCGGTAAGATTAGCGTTCATGATTGATAGAGATGTGTTGGTTAATTTGTATGAGCATAAACAGAAGGGATTCCATCAATAGGGGAAATCATTGCCTTAGCTTTTCCTCATAATTGTTTACAACCTTATTAGTTTAGTTTACAGCTATTTAGTTACTTGCAAGCTAGTTGTTAAAAAAACACTCAACTGAGATTTGAATATTTGGGAAGCTGGTTCTGAAGAATTAGTGGGTCTGAAGATAGTGGTTGATAGGTTAACTCTCTGTGGATTCGACCCTGGGCGTAATACTCGGGTTATATTTGCAACGTCCGCAGAGTCCTTTTTATAAGGCATAGTTGGGCGTGATCACCACCGCTTTATAGAACTTACCTTTAAGTTTTGGTGGGACATTCTTATTATACAGAACACTAGAAGTGAGCATCCATTTCATCCATCCTTCTCCAATACAGTGTGTGACATCCTCTTCGATCCCCCCATTCCTTGTATAACAGACCCAAGGTATTTGAAACCTTCTCTCCTAGGGATGATTTGTGAATCAAGCATCACGTCTTCGTCCACTTCCTAAGTTGCGCTACTGAACTTGCACTCCAAGTATTCGTTTTTGGTCATTCTCAACTTGAAGCCTTTAGACTCCAGGGTCTGCCTCCAAATCGCAAACCTCTTGTTAGCACCACCTCGCTTCTCATTAATCAGTACAGCGTCATATACAAAAAACATGCACTATGACACCTCCCCTTGAATGTGCCGCGTCAGCACGTCGATCTAGGGCAAAGAGAAAAGGGCTAAACGCTGACCCCTGATGCTACCCCATCAAAACTGAGAAGTGTTCCGAGTCCCCTCCCATTGTCCTCACCCGAGTCTTGGCCCATTGTGCATGTTTTTAATATCCCTAATGTATATAACAGGAACAACTCTAACCTCCAAACATCTCCTTAACACCTCCATCGGCACTTTATCTTAAGCATTCTCTAAGTCGATGAACACCATATGTAAATCCTTCTTCCTCTCCCTATATTGCTCGATCAACCTCCTAACAAGGTGAATAGCTTCTGTAGTCAAACTACCTGGAATAAATCTGAATTGTTTCTTTGGAATAGACACAATCCTCCTCACCCTCAGCTCCACCATCATATCCCATACTTTCATAGTATGGCTCAATATCTTGATACACCGATAGTTGTTGCAATTATGGATATCTTCTTCGTCCATTTCTCTGGCATCTTCTTCGTCCTAAAAAAGATATTGAATAGCCCAGTTAGCCATTCCAAGACTGCCCTACCCACGATCTTCCAAAATTCTACCGAAAATTTGTCTGGTCCGATCGCTCTCCCCTTTCTCATCTTACAAATAGTCCCCTCTACCTCCTCATCTTTTATACGCCTACAATATCCAAAGTCCCGATGACTCTCGGAGTGTTCTAAGTCACCCAACACAATGTTCGTACTCCCCTCTTTCAAGAGTTTATAAAAGTAAGTCTGTCATCTTCGACGAATAAGTGCCTCATCCAACAACACTCTACCTTCCTCATCCTTGATGCACTTCACTTGGTCCAGATCATGGGCCTTCCTTTCAAGCACCTTGGCTAATATGTAAAGCTTCTTATTCCCTCCCTTGCCACCAAGTTCTTCATACAAGTGTTCAAACGTTGTAGTCTTAGCCGCTATTACCCCAAACTTCACTTTTTTCTTAGCCACCTTATACCGCTCCCTGTTCGCCCACTTCTCCTTAAGCTTAAGCATTGATGTCTCAAATACCTTAGTGTAACAGTGTTCAACAACCTAAGCACGTATTTTTTTCTCAAGCAATACACACTAACTAGGCACCGCTAATCGAGGCCTCTTCAATTAACTAAAACATATTACGTAGTTAAACACATAAAAAAATAAATGCTCAACTGTAAAAAAATGCAATCAAGAATTCATCCAATAATCATTTTTGTTGCACCCCATATTTTCGTACGTAAAATTACGTCGTAAGCAAACTGATGTAAGACTATAAATGAGATCATATTTGATAAATATATAATGTATGTTAATCATGTCACTTTGAAGGTTACAAACATTTAAGATCATGAACAACAAGTACAAACAGGGTTGGAAGGTTACGAAGCTAAAGGAATTGAAGAAAATAATATTTCGTCGAAAGTCGACAAGTTGAGAATATTATAACCTTGCCTTTGGGGTAAAACTAGGGTTCTTAAAATGATTAGACAGTTATATTATGAGTTATTTAAGTCGTACGATAGTAATGTATTATGTTTTAAAGTCAAGCAAGTTGTGGAATAAAAGTGGATGAAAGTCATCACAAGGTACATTCATAAGTTTTACTGAAATTGGGTCAAATGTCATTAAGCTTTTCTCCCAATATACTTAGAGTTATGGGGTTATCTTCCTACCAAATGGAGATCTATGAGTCTAGTTTCTAACTCATTAAACCATTTGTCAATAAGTCATTGGAATAGGGAGTTATATGTGTTTCTGCAAGACTACACAGACTGCATAGCTGACAAGTAGATGTGTCACCTACTTGCTTAAATGAGAGGACTAGATATGTCCAAAAAGGGGCTATTTTGGGTCGGCCAAATAGACCTTTTAAGGGATTATTTTCTTCATATTTCATACTCATTATAGATCATAAAAACTTGAGATAATCCCCTGCAAAAGTCTCCCAAAAATTTAACACAAACCCTAATTGATTTTCTCTTCTTTCAAGTTCTAGTTGGAGAAAAATCTAAGGATTGAAGGACCAAGATAGGAGCTGAGAAATTCACCAAATAAGAAAAGTATACTGCTCTCTTTTATCCATTTTTTCTGCTGAAAAAGTATAGAAATTCGTTCTATAATTGTATGAACTCACGGGACAGTGATCGGAAGGCGTGAGTTCGAGTTGTTCCACTTGTAGTGGACTATTTTGTGGGATGTTTCGTGTTGATGTTGGGTTGTACCTTTTGCTACTATTTTTATGAATTTTGAGTGGAGTAATGGTGTGGAGAAACACAACATAATGTCAGGGTGGTTGGCTGGTTGTTCGTAATTACTTTTCTGGGTTGTTTGACACTACTATGGTTGTCATTTTGTGTGTGAAATGATTGGGGCGTGTGGCCTGTTTTGTGGTATTTTGTGATGGATATAAGGTTGGAAAATGATGTATACATGTTGTTCTTGTTGTGTTGTTGTTGTTGGTTTTATGTCGACTTGGGAGTTCGTAAGGATTATAGAAATGATGCTGCCCGTTTTATTGTAAAATAAGCTTGTCGTTCGTTGTGCGATAGTTGTTCCTTCCGTAACATAATGATAATATTATTATCGTTGTTGTATATTAAGGTGCGATGAGACGAGTTCAACGTGGTTATTGGATAGATTGTGATAAGGTATGTTAAGGCTAAACCATTCCTTCATTTTTGGCATGATCCCATAACTACATGTGTTTGATAACGAGACATAAAGAGAAATTCGTATTTCTGAATCTATGTACACTATCCCAGTCTCATAAGTTATAGTATTCCCCCTTATCGGGATTTTATATTCAGTTAACTATTATCTTCTTCCACTCGAAAGAGCGGAGGGATATATATATATATATATATATATATATATATATATATATATATACACACACACACACACACACACACACACACACACACACAGAGTATTCAGTATTTTCAACACCGTCGAGCTATAATCGGTGGGCAGGCCCCTATTGGGCAGTATTATAGTATATTCACCACCATAGATCTATAATATGTGGGCTGCAACCTCTGATCAGATGAGATTTTATATACCGAGCCTACACTGGCCGAGCGCCTATGAACGAGCCCAGAATGGCCGAGATACAGAGCTTATTATGGATGAGCGCCTATGAGCGAGCCTACTACGGCGGAGCAGTTACGCGTATCGAGCCTTATAAGGCCAAACAACTATTTTGATTATTATATTGAGAGAGTTGAGTCAGTATTAGTAGGTAAGTATATCTTCAGATCATCTTGACTCCCAATTACTTTCAGTTATTATATTATCAGTCCAGTTTCAGCTTTCAGTTATTCTATTGCCTTACATACTTGGTATACTATTTCATATTGTATATTGTGTATATAAATGTATATTATGTGGGTAGGTCAGGGCCTTGTTTTGACTAGAGTACATCCATCAGTAGAGTGTTGTAGACATATCCCGTCGGTTAGTGCAGTATGTTGGGCTTGTAGACCTTGTATGTATATTTTATTTTGGTTTGTCCGTTGTAGTAGTTATGGCGGCTTTGTCTGCCCAGCTTTATATTGATGTTTAGTTAGAGCTAGTCTCCGTTCAGTTTTATAAATTGTTTCACAAATTGTTTTGCAATGTGGCCCTATGGCCAAAGTATGACATTGTATATTTAGGGTCCCTCAGTCTCAGGTTGGTATACTCGATTAAGTGAGGGACCAGGTGCCGGTCTCACCTCCCCAGGTTTGGGGCGTGACAATTTCGGTCAAACGCTAGAGTAAAAGTTAGCCACTCATAATATTACAAATAATTACACTACTGAAATTTATAATCAACCGGAGAACTAGGAAGAAGAGCAAAAACTCGTAGCCGAATCCGTCCGTCTTCACTCCTAGCAAGTTTTTTCCTCCAAAAGTAGTTTGGTATCCTTCAATAAGCTTTTCAAGGGGTATTTATATGACCTATGATGGTTATAAGGTGCCTCCAATTAAATCCAACTTTGGACAGGAATCCTTGGGAGCGTGTTTGAGTTCTTGTGCGAGGTTCACGACCCTTGAACGAGTCTCCAGTTGGTCTTTTCTTCTTTTTCCTTGTGATGCTCCGTATTGTAGAGCTTAATTTACTATTTTGCACGAATAGACAACCTTTTGGCTCATCTGACCCTCTCGCGACACAAGGTTGATGGACGAGCTGTTTCTAGTTCTTCTTCTTTTGTCTTCCTCCTGCTTGTACTAAATAATCCTTTTTTTATAAAATTTCATCCAAACATGTTCCTATAATGTTGAAACAAGCAATGAGCACAATTTTTATCCAATAACATGCAAATATCCCGCAAATCACATAAGATATGCAATGTTAATATTATCAAAACATGCACTCAATGACATGTTAATATTATCAAAATATGCACTCAATCACATAAGATATGACTCGCTTTCTTATGCCAACTCAAGAACCAAGGACTTTAGTCTTATGCAAATCATGGGCCCGCAATGACAAAAAAGAAAAGAGTAGTCTGCACACTCAAACATTCATTCAAATGTGACTTAAGGACTCATATATCAAAAGAATTCACTTCCTCTCACAAAGAAATTAACATTCTACCCAAGGTCGTACCATTGGTTTGTCGGTAGTGTAAGATCTAACTAATATAAGCTTGTAAAGTCTAGCATCAATTAGGTCATTAAGGGTAATATAGACTAAGGGACGGGTAGGAAGCATTAGAAAAAATAGTGACTAACCATCCTAATTCTTCATAACAAATTCCTTTCCAAGAAACCATGACACAAGTAGGCCCTCTTCCTTTAAGAACATATACACATAGGAAATTCACTTTTCCTGATTACTATGAACAAGAGGTGTATTTTTATTTTTTTTTATTTCTTTGTTTTGGTATTTTCTCTTCATTTTGTTATTTCCTTTTCTTGTGCTCTTTTTATTTGTTTATAAAACTCTCCAAATTTTAGTATTGGCTGTTAATGGTCTTTTTACAAAATTTCACCCATCGACCTTACTATGGTTCCAGTCAAAAGCTACCAAATATCCTTCTTTACCTTCCAAATGAGTTAAGTACTTTGTAGGTAAAGGTCCAAACATATTTGAGTAGAACAAAAAAGGTACTCGGTTTATAATATGGGTGACAAAGAAAAGGTCTACATGCTCAAATGGGCTACATGCTCTAAGGATATATTTTAGAACTACTCCTTCCGTCCCAATTTATGTGAACCTGTTTGACTGGGCACGAAGTTTAAGAAAAAATAAAGACGTTAGAAATTTGTGGTCCTAAACAAGTCAACAAGGGGCCCAGTGTATTTGTGTGGTTATAAAAGCTTCTCATTAAGGGTAGAATTATAAGTGTAAGCTAAATTTTTACCAAATTCAGAAAGGGTTCATTCTACTTGGAATGGACCAAAAAGGAAATAGGTTCACAAAAATTGGAAAAGAGGGAGTACTAGGCAATAAGGCTCAATGATTAATCAAACAAATGCTTATATCATCTCCTAGAGTCACAAAATATAATTATGTCGCTTCAACTCACACATGGGGCATTTCAAGACTAATGATGGCACTGGATACAAGAAGTCTGTCTAGGAAGTCCACCTTCAAGAAAATTCCAAAAGTTTTGTAATATTTGAAAAATCAATCTAAAACTACCCGATTCAAGAAAATCGACATCCTCGGGAAAGAATTGTAATTTAAATGAAACCCGAGATTCAGACAACACAAAGATTACACAAATTTTGTACAATCATAGTGGACTCAAGTCATGATCTTCATATATATAACGAAAAATATGCAATATGTAAGGCCCCATAAAAATTTTCAAAGAATTCGAGGTTTGGTGGTGCCGAGGTAGGCTAATGTACCAAGCTCGTCGGAGTACGGACTTATTGGGAGAGATCTGCCGAACAAGGCATTTCGGTGGTCCTATATGCAATCGCAGATTAGTTCCGCGGATCGCAGAATCGTCGCGGAGTTGAACAGATGAAACCCAATTTTGAATGTCATTTTGCAGTCCGTTATGCGACCTCATAACCATTTCGCGGGCCGCATTTATATCGCAGAATCCGCATGAGGAATCCTTAAGGGAGCATTCACGATCCGTTATGCGATCGCATAATTGCTCTGCAGACCGCAGTTCGGCCGCAGACTTGAGCAGGCCAGCCTAGTTTTGAGGTCTATTCCGCGGGTCGCAAACCTTTTCTTCGGTGTACTCTGTGATCTCAGTGTTGGGTTCGGAGGGTCCATTTTGTGTACTTTATAACTCGACCCCATTTGATTAAAAGCCATTAGGGGCATTTTAAAGGCAAGAATCCAGCATTTTAGAGAGATCTGAGAGCTAGTTAGAGAGAGAAGGTGAAGCTCCATCACTCCAACACTCTACTCCTTGATCAAGATTTGGGAATTCAAGGGAGGAACTCACAAGGTCTTCTTCTAAGAGGTAAGGTTCTATTCCCTAGCTCACAATTTCGAAATTGGGCTTAATATAGGTAATGGAAAGTATGATTCTTGAGAGTGGGAGTTGGTCGTTGTACATGCATGTACCAATAAAGGCGGTGGGGAGGTTGTTGAACTAATTTTGGTGAATTATTGGAGTGGGTTTGGATTGTGCGATGAAGTAATTCCACCATAGAAACATTGTTGTCAAATCCGCACACTAAATTTTTGATGAAATGTATAAGTGAGCTTAATACTATGAGCACCTTCCTAATAATGGTCCAATTTGATCGTGTCTATATAGATTAAAGTTTCCAAAGGTAGTGGAACACTGTAGTAACTCTAGGAAAATCTCAATCGAGGTATTTTTGCTAAACTCTTGTAGAATCGAATTCCATGAAATTCTTGTAAGCTTTAGGCGTTGTTTGCCCAAGCTCTTACTTCTAATGTTCGGAGCTATTCCCAATAAGTTGAGTTAATCCCAAATTGGCATTGTGTTGAAAGTTAGATACTTAAAATGTGTTCCAATTTCTCCTATCATGTTATGCTCTCATTCGGGAAAATATTCAAGTATGATTAATATATCAAATGCTATGACATAAATTCATGTTTCTATTGCAAATTTGTTACGCTCTATTTTGGAAAGAAAGCTGAATGTGTTTAAGACTCCTATTGTTCATATATATTTAAAGTATTTATTTCAAAATTCTCTTTTTGTTGATAAACTATGATGAATGAGAGTATGGGATATAAAATGCAGCCATCGTGCCAAGAACGAAGAATTACATTGTGGCCAATAGTGCCAATGAAATAAAAAGAAGTGTGAAAGGCTATGAAATGACTTGTAACTCCTTTATTTGATAAATTTTTTTGGGAGGATCGTTTGACCATCGAGGAAGGGTGGGTTCAAATAACCATAACTCGAAACTACACATGCTGGTGTAGCACTAATTGAGGGGTAAATTCACGTGGTGGCGTTGTGTTCCTATGTCCACCAACACACACTGGGTGAGACGACTTAGCCGACCGAAGGAAGATCGGTCCCCATGCCCTAAGCATGGTGGTGTTGTCGGTGCTAAAGATCCCCTAACTTAAAACATCAATATTTAATTGAATATTTACCTCGCTCTTAACTTGGCATTTTAATATTACTTTAGTTTCTTATTGATTCCATGTTTCTCTCCTTTTATGTTGGTACTATATTCCATGAGAGGGTATTTAGTTCTACATACTGGTACTATTCCATATGTATTAACGTCCTTTTTGTCGGGGGCTCTTCATCCTCAACAGGCGCGTTTGATCCTTGTTTGCAGCTTACCCTCTACTTAGTGGATTTTAGTGAGATCTATTCTGCTTCAAGGCCTCATATCACTTGATTTTGTATATTGTGATTTAAGGTGTAGCCCTATTCTGCTTCAAGCCCTTTTCGCTGGCACTTTCATGGTACTGCCATATTTCATTCAAAGGCTCCGTAGACATGGCGTGGGTTGTATTTTTATTGGGGTAGCTGACTAAAAATGTTGTAAATATGAAACATGTTTCCACTTTTGACTATGAACTGTAACATTGTGGAAATCGGAAAGGAAGTTTCTAAAAGAAATGAAATTGGTGTTGTACATGTTATTCACTCGTTTGTCTAACTCTTGACGTTTATCTTCACATTATTCATGGGTAAAGTTGGGTAGAAGGCATCATTTACCAAGGCAATGTTGTATCAGGCTACCTATCTTTTTGTAGTTGGATCTCCATGTTTTTGGAATGCTCCAAATTCGACTTGAGCATCTAAATCTTGGTCAATACCAGCAAAACATCTCTGAACATAGGCTTGCTTGACTGAGATATCTTGGTTGATCGCCAGTCGTGCTCTCCAAGGTCGAGGCGTGACAAGCTTTGTATTAGAGCCTAAAGTTTTAAAAATGTCCTAGGATGTCTCGTAGTCGTTCCTAGTAGATTCCTTCTTATCGATGTGTTGTTTACCACATTTATAATTAGGAGGCTACTTGGGCATTTAGGATGAACCCTTATTTGATGTTCTAAATCGTGCGATAGAGCAGATTGTAAGACTATTCCTCTATTTAACTCGTGCATTGTTCTAATTTTCAATATATGGCGCCAAAGAAGAATTCAGGGAGTGGCCAAAGATCTAATTCCACCCAAGGAGTGGAATATGATACAATACCTGATGTTACGCGTGAGCACCCGTAGGGTGAAGGCATTCCCCAACACAACACCTCCTGATTCTACTACTCCTGCTGAGAATGCATCAATTTCTAATCCTGCCGAGAATGTGCTAATTCCTCCTGCAACTGAGTTTTCGGTTCCATATCCTTCCTCGACTTTCGGTCCTAGTGTTTCTGATGTGGACCTTAAAGGAGCCATACAGATGTTGATTCAGATAGTGGCTTTCCAGGCCCAGAGGATGAATGTTGCACCTACTTTCTCTAGCCAGTGGGGGGATTTGGCCTGTTCCAGGGTGAACAAATTTCTTTAGTTGGATCCTCCAGTATTCACAGGTACTAAGCCCGAGGAGGACCCCAAGGTATATATTGACGAGATGCACAAGTGTTGCTCCCAAACGCACACGCAAGTATACGTGGTCGACAAGTAATATAATGATAAGTTGAGTGTCGAACCCAGAAAGACTTGTGTAAACTACTCACAGAATTACTAAAATTGTTATTCAGTCCAGCTAAAATCAAAGTCCAATAATATGATTATACTATACTACGATTCTAAGTAATACTAAATTATCAAGTAACGAATTGATTGTTGTGTATTCAGTAGAGACAAGTATTCCATGGTTGTAATCGATTCACCATTCGTATTGTGTTCTAATTAACTCTCCCTTTCATATAATTCACTCATGATTGCTAATTAATCGATAAATGCTCTCATAGCCTTCTCCCGAAGTACTGCTCACCTATTCTCAATAGATTACGCCTATATTCCTATGAAATCAATCTATTAAGAACCTATTAAGATCACAATATTTAATTAAGCACGGTGACTAGGTATATTCCTATCCTAACCACAAATCCGCTCCCCCTAAGGGTTAAGATCATGCTCTCTTCAATTCTTCTCTAATCTAAACACGTCTTTCCCAAGCATAGCATAGATAGTAAATAGAACCTAACTGTTGGCCAGACAATTAAGAAATTAAACACAGAATTGAAGAAACAACCATATCTTGGTGAATTATAATCAAGGTCAAGCTAATATCAAACAACAATATTCATGGCTAACTCACAACCCCAGAACAATGAGTGTTTAGCCACTCATGATGTAATCAAACAATTGCATGATTGTTGAATCAATTGAAAATACTAGAAAAAGATGAAGAAAACTGAGAATTCTCCACTTCCTCACGATCCTGTGTGTGTTTTTACTCCAAAGTGGCGTCCTCCCCTTTCTTGGTCGGCTTCCTTCGTTTAATATAGGGTTTAGGGCTTAAAATTTCGTGTTTTGCACTTTGGTCCCTGAAGTTTACGCATCCTGCCGCAGTCCTACCGCGGTTACGCCAGGACTGCGGCCAGAGTGGCCTTCAGAATCTGCAGCAGTGTTCTGCCGCGGTCCTACCGCGGTTACGCCTGGACAGCGGCAGACCAGCTTCAGTTCTGGTTTTGTCCCTTCGCTTGGTGCACTTTATGGATATTGTATGATTGGCCTCCTTTTCTCCGTAATTGATCCCAAAAGTACTCCACAGACTTCTTTTATTGGATATAGCCTGCAAAGCATGAAAAGCACTAATCAGAGCATTTTGTTATCACTTTTTACCGTAAAAGCTATACAAAAATATGGTTTTTTAGGGCCTAATTATAGTCTTATTTACCTATTATCACCTATGATCAACAAGACCATTTATGTGATGCGTGCCACTGAGACAGAAGTAGTGGAGTTGGCCTCCTACTGCCTTAAAGAGGTAGTGTACTTATGGTTTGAGTTGTGGGAGGAGTCCCGTGAGAAGGGGATCGCTCCTATGATGTGGAGAGAGTTTGCGGATGCTTTCAATGATCATTTCTTGACTGCTGATAGTAGGGCAGCCTGTGCCGCCGAGTTTGAGAACTTGAAGCAAGGTAGTATGAGTGTATGGGATTACCAAATAAGGTTTGCGGATCTTTCTAAGGATGCTGCGTACATAATGCCCACAATGGATGATGGGGTTCGTAGGTTTGTGTAGGGTCTTAGCCCTTTGGTTATTAATGAGGCTGCTACAGCGGCCTTAAATTCTGATATGAACTATGGGAAGATGGTGGCATTTGCTCAAGCCATAGAGACCCAATAATTGAGGCCAAAATGGAGCGAGAGGGTAATAAGAAGGCCTGGTCCACGAGCAACTTTAGTGGTTCTTACAGTGGTAGTAGTGGTGGAAGGTCAGTATTCAGGGGAGGGTCATCTGGACCGATCCATTCTTTTTTCTCACTCTTCAACCGGTGCACAGCTATTAGGACCCGTTCAATAGCAGTGGAGCCGTTTCAGGCGTGATCAAGGCAACATGGGATCTTATCAGCAAAGTCAATTAGGCGGGAGATTTTACCTGGAGCGGAGGCCCCGTGACCTAGGTGTGGAAGATGCATTAAGGGGTCTGCTACATGGACCTACAGATATGCTATGGGTGCAGTCTTAGAGTTCATATTTAGATGGATTATCGTTCGTTCAGTCATAATGCTGGTAGGGGTATGGCGCAACCAACCAGTTCTACTGCTACTACATTTACGACACCTCCTCCAGCTCAAGGTACTCTAGCACCCGCAGGGCATGGTGCAACTAGGGGTGGTGCTTAGAGTTTGGGAGGACCCAGTAGGTTCTATGCTGTAAGGGGTTCCAAGAGTTTAGAGACTTCTCCAGATGTTGTCCAATCTCATGCATGTCGTGTTAGCTCATTATGTACTACCAATGTTGAGTGTGATGCTCAACTTTGGTAATATGATTGATGTTATTTGATGCTTTAGTTTTCTTGACTTTGTGAGACCTCCTGACAATATTTTGTATTTTGTTATTATTATTAATAAAAGCCACCCCTAAGCACACATCTTAGTGGTATATTAGCTTAAAAAAGCTTCCCGGGATCCCACTAGACAGGGATATTGATTTGCGATCGATGTGATGCCAGGCACGCATCCTATATCTATTCCACCCTAACGAATGGCTCTGGCAGAATTGAAGGAATTGAAGGAGTAGCTGAGGGATTTGCTACAGAAGGGTTTCATTTGAACGAGCGAGCCACCTTGGGGAGCACCAGTTCTCTTTGTAACTAAGAAAGATAAGTCACTGAAACTGTGTAATGACTATCGGCAGCTCAACAAGGTCACAATCAAGAACAAGTACCCACTACCAAAGATATATGACTTGTTTGGTCAGTTTCAAGGTGCTAATTACTTCTCCAAGATTGACTTAAGGTCGAGGTATCACCAGCGGAAGATCAAGCAACAGGATATTCCGAAAACAGCCTTCCGAACTCGATATGGGCACTTTGAATTCCTGGTAATGTCTTTGGGGCTAACAAATGCCCCGACAACTTTCATGGATCTTACGAATCGTGTTTTCAAGCCTTTCCACGACTCTTTCGTGATAGTGTTCATTAACGACATCCTTGTGTATTCGCGAAGTAGGGAATACTATGCCGATCATCTTAGGGCAGCTTTGCAAACTCAGAAAATCAGCCTAAATTGTATGCAAAGTTTTCGAAGTGTGAATTTTGGCTTGAATCTGTCACTTTCTAGGGTTATGTCATCTCTGGATCGATGTTGATCCTAAGAAGATCGCAGCTGTGAAGAATTGGCCTAAACATATAACTCCAACGAGATTCACAATTTTTTGTGCTTAGTTGGGTACACAGAAAATTTGTGGAGGGGTAGTCTACTTCTTCTTCTCCATTGATTAAGTTAATGCAGCATGCAGTTAAGTTCCAATGTTCAAATGCTTGTGAAAAGAGCTTCCAAGAGTTGAATTCAAAATAGACTACGACAGCGGTGTTGACCTTACTGGAAGGTACAGATTGTTGTTTTTATATTGTGATGCTTCAAGGATCGGACTGGGTGTGTATGATGCAACATGGCAAGGTGATCTCTTATGCTTCAAGGCAACTCAAGAATCATAAGTGGAATTACCCAGCACATGACTTAGAGCTTGCGGCGGTGGTATTTGCATTGAAAATTTGGCGTCATTATGTGTATGGGGTCCAGGTTGACATATTCATGGATCATAAGAGCCTTCAATATATCTTCAAGCAGAAGGAATTAACTCAAAGGCAAAGAAGATGGCTTGAGTTACTCAAGGACTACGACATCGATATTCCATACCATTCATTGAAGGCTAATGTTGTGGCAGATGCTCTTAGCCGGAAATCTATGGACAATTTGGCTCACTTGGAGACATATCAAAGGCCATTTTCCAAAGAAGTTCACCGACTTGATAGTCTGGGAGTTCGTCTTGCGAACTCTAGTGATGGTGGGGTGATTCTGTAAAACAGGGCCGAATTGTCACTTGTAGTAAAGATCAAGGAGAAAACATGATGATCTGTTGCTGGTGAAATTGAAGTAGGGGATTCATAAACACAAAATCATGGCTTTCTCTCTTGTCTTGAATGATGGTACACTAAGGTACCAAAGGCGATTGTCTGTCCCGAATGTGGATGGTCTCCGAGAGAGAATCATGAACGAGGCTCACAATTCCAGGTATTTTGTGCACCCAAGCTATAAAAATGTACCATAATCTTAAGGAAGTTTACTGGTAGAATGACATGAAGAGCGATGTGGCGGATTATGTGGCGAGATGTCAAAACTATCAGTAAGTGAAGGCCGAGCACCAAAAGCCCGGTGGCTTAGCACAGAATATAGAAATTCCAATATGGATGTGGGAGATGATAAATATGGAATTTGTGGTAGGTCTACCTCGCACGCCTTGCAAGTTTGACTAAATTTTGGTGATTGAGGGATGACACACAAAATCAGCACACTTCTTACCTATTAAGGCTACTGACACAACATAACAGTATGCTCAGTTGTATATCAAGGAAATAGTCAGGTTGCATGGCACTCTAATTTCTATCATCTACGATTGAGGGGAACATCTCACAGCTAATTTTTGGAAGAAATTTCACCAATGTTTGGGTACTAAGGTGAATCTCAACACAGCTTTTCATCCATAGACCGACGGCCAAGTAGAGAGGACTATTCAGACACTTGAGGATATATTGCGTGCTTGTGTTTTTGACTTCAAGGGTAGCTGGCATGATCATTTGCCGCTCATAGAATTTGCCTACAACAACAGTTACCATGCTAGGATTCAGATGGCACCATTCCAAGCTCTGTATGGTAGGAGATGTACATCTCCCATTGATTGGTTTGAAGTTGGCGAAGCAGAATTGATAGGGCCAGACCTCGTGCGTGAAGATATGGAGAAGGTCAAGATCATTCAGGAACGATTTAAGACTGCTCAAATTCACCAAAAGTCATACTCTTATGCATGTCATAGAGATTTGGTGTTCAAAAAGGATGATTGGGTGTTCTTTAAAGTTTCTCCCATGAAGAGTATAATGCGATTTGGGAAGAAAGGGAAATTCATCCCCAACTATATCGGACCGTATAGAATCATTAGAGGATTGGTCGAGTGGCTTACAGGCTCGAGCTTCCTCTAGACATGTAATTAGTGCACCCAGTGTTTCATGTAACTATGTTGAAGAAGGTGGTTGGAGTCACGTCTCTCATTGTTCCGGTAGAGGCTATTGAGGTTAATGAAGAACTAGCTTATGAGGAGATTCTGGTTGCCATTCTTGATAGACATGTCCGAAAGTTAAGGAATAAATAGATTGCCTCCATTAAAGTGCTATGGCGAAGCCAACAAGTTGACTAGGCCACCTGGGAAGCTGAGGAAGAGATGAAGAAGAAATACCCTCACTTGTTTGTGTAGCCATATTGTTGTGTTTAAAAAGAATGTTAGAAGTTTACTTTCTATGAGTTATGTTCTGTCTTGTACAGTTATGCTAAAATGTCCCTTTTTGGTAATGTAATGCTGATGGTGTTATGGTTGGTGTTGTTAACTCATCTATGGTGTAGTGTTGTAGTATCAAAATGTTGTTAGGATTGGTTTCTGAGGCTCTCTAACAGGTGGATAGGTGCAAATACAGAGAAAACTATGCCGAAATTTTTGGAAATTTTGGGAGTTATCCAAATAAAGGGCTTGAGATGTGTGGGAGAAGAGTTATTTCATGTTGCGTGATTTAGGCGGACTCTATTCCTCATTCAAGGATGCATGATCCTAAGCAAGCGATGATGTAAGGCCCCGTAAAATATTACCAAGAATTCGAGGTTTGGTAGTGCCGACATAGGCTAATGTATTGGAAGGGAGTCCGAATATCCCCTTCCGCCAGCGTAGAAATAATAGTAATAATAGTCCACAATTTGCTACCAAGCATTTACATAGTCACGGAGACATATACATTGCATGTCGTTGAAGTCCCCAACTTACTCGTGTCGCATGTCTGTGTATGGAAATCTTGGTTTTCAATGTCTAAGCAGGCACTTTACAATACTAGATGAGGGGTTAAATCAGTCTATAACTATACTTCAGTTTCAAATTAGTTAATCTGAAACTCAAATAAAAATAGTTCAATTTAAAAAAATATAATGGTTAAAATAGAAAGTAGGCAGCTAAATGAATGTCCAAACTAGTTCCCTAGCAACAAAAGTTGTGGTTGAGTAGTAAATAATCATTAATCCTTAGCTAGAGGTCCTAAGTTTAAGTTTGTATATGGAGTCGTCTTTGTTAAATAGCACTTTACCCCCACATCTAATGTAACATTTCTAGGCGCGAGGGCAGATTTAGTCTACTCCCAATACGAGTACCGGGCACTGAGTAGATAAGCATTATGGAGTTGGTGGAAGAGATCTGTAGAACAAGGCATTTCTACGGTCCTTTATGCGACTGCGGATCAGTTCCATGGGCCGCAAAATTGTTGTGGAGTTGAAAAAGAGAAACCCATTTTTGAAGGTCCTTTCGCGATCCATTATGCGACCGTATGACCATTTCGCAGGGCGCATTTCCATCACAGAATCAGCATGAGGGATCCCGGATGGAGGATTCACAGTGTGTTATGCGATTTGCTCCGTGGACTGCAGACTTGAGTAAGGCAGCCCAGTTTTTTAGGTCAATTTCGCGGTCCCTTTAGCGGACCTCATACCTGTTCTATTGTGTACTCTGCGATCTCACTGTTAGGTTTGGAGGGTCCATTTTGTGTACTTTATAACCCGACTCCATTTTGATTAAAAGCCTTTGGGGACATTTTAAAGGCAAAAATCTGGCATTTTAGAGAGAACTGAGAGCTAGTTAGAGAGAGAAGGTGAAGCTCCATCCTCCAAAACTCTACTCCTTGATCAAGCTTTGGGAATTCAAAGGAGGAACTCACAAGGTCTTCTTCTAAGAGATAAGGTTCTACTCCCTAGCTCACAATTTCGAAATTGGGCTGAATATAGGTAATGACAAGTATGATTCTTTAGAGTGTAAGTTGGTCACTGTGCATGCATGTACCAATAATGGTGGTGGGGAGGTTGTTGAACTAATATTTGTAAACTATTAGAGTGGGGATGTGTTGTGGGATGAAGTAATTCCACCATAGAAACTTTGTAGTCAAATCTGCACATTTACGTGAGCTGAATACCACAAGCACCTTCCTCATGATGGTCCAATTTGATCATGTCTCTATACATTGAAGTTGAAGTTGCCAAGGGTAGTGGAACACTATAGTAACTCTACCCAAAGCTCAATCAAGGTATGTTGGCTAAACTCCTCTTGTAGAATCGAATTCCATAAAAATTTTGTAAGCTTCAGGCGTGGTTTGACCAAGCTCTTATTTCTAATATTCCGAGCTATTCCCAATAAGTTGAGTCACCCCAAATGAGCATTGTGTTGAAAGCTATATACTTAAAATGTGTTCTAATTGCTCCAATCATGTTAGTATGGGATATAAAATGTGGCCATCGTGCCTAGAACTAAAAACTATATTTGTAGCCACAAGTGACAATGACATGAAAGAAAGTGTAAAAGGCTATGAAACAATTTATAAATCCTTTATTTGATAAATGTTTTTGGGAGGATCATTAGTTCACCAAGGAATGGTGGGTTGAAATAACCTAAACCCGATACTACATGTGCCGGTGTAGGAGTAATTGAGGAATAAATTCATGTGTTGATGTGTTTAGATTATTCCACTTAATTGGTATGAGATGATAGCTGGCAAAGGAACATGTAGACCCTAACAGAATTGTGGTAAGACAGCATTAGCCGATGTGGCAGTGATCGGACACCATGCCGCGCACATGGTGGTGGTGTTGTGTTCCTATGTCCACCTACACACACTGGGATGAGGCGGCTTAGCCGATCGGGCAAAGATCTGTCCCCATGCCCTAAGCATGGTTGTGTGATGGTACTAAGTATCCCCCAACTTAAAACATCAATATTTAATTGAAGATTTACCTTGCTCTTAACTTGGAATTTTGATATTACTTGAGTTTCTTTTTTATTCCATGTTTCTATCCCTTTATGTTGGTACCCTATTTCATCAGAGGGTATTTAGTTATACATACTAATACTATTCCATATGTACTAAAGTCTTTTTTTGCCGAGGGCGCTGCATCTTTAATGGATGCAGGTGGTTCCTCGGCAGGCGGCTTTGACACTCGTTAGACCTCTACTCAGCGAATTTCGGTGAGCCCTATACTGCTTCGGGGCCTTATGTCACTTGATTTTGTATATTGTGTTTTGAGGTATAGCCGTGGCCTTGTCGCTAGCACTGTCATACTACTCTCTTGTTTCATGGTGTGGGTTGGCATAGACCGGTCTCGAACCTTGGTCCCTTATACTATTGGATCCTCTAGCGTTACACCAATCGCATATACAGCCTCTATTTGCTCACCCTCCCGTAGGAGGGCATCCAGTCATAGCAGCCTCAACTCTTGCCTTTGTCGGCTCCTCAACAACAATCATCGTTTCCAGTTCATTATCAAGAGTGATATTAGTAGCACTCAAATCTATCATCTACAGCTCCTAACGGTCCATCTTCTCCTTGACGGATGCTATTGGCAACATCTTCTTAAAGGAGGTCGACATGTAGTAGAACTAGGACTGAATCTACTTGTCCTTGGTCTAGGCTCCAGTCATCAACGCATGATCACGTGCCTTCAAATCCACTCTCAATCATCGGATCTCATCCTCCATTGTAGCGACCCGCTCCCCATCACCTTTTTTCTAGAGGCTCTCTTCATTCACCGCATGGACAGAGCAGATATCACATAGTGCATATGTTCCAACATCACACTTCCCTTTTCGTGTAACTTGTGCATGTCCAGTAGTGTTGTCAGAATGTGCATAAAAGAGAGTCCCCAGTACATGTTCTTTGGGTCGTGGCTATTTGACCTCTCATCATATCTTCACTGTTCACTTGGACTTTTGTCATAAAAGCATAAATTAGAAAAACACAATCCCAAATCGTAATTATCTTGTGTGTGGCTAGCGTTCATCTACTGCCTACCCAATTTAGCCAAGCTCAAGTTTACTTGTTCATGAATGCCTTTGACAAACCCTATCTTTTACTCCATGTTGCACTACTTGGATCTTCACGCAACACCTCAAGCATGTGTGTTTACCTTGAAAATATGAGTAACAATTAAATTTGATTTGTGGTTTTAAAGATACGTGATTTAGTTCAATACCAATTAACAATCAAGAAGTATGAAGTACAAATGAAGGAGAAAAGTGAATCACACCAATGTTCCTCAGCAATAGTGACCTCGAGCTCAGGGACCTCGAGGTAAGCTTGGTATAATAAGAACAATAATAAAAGCTAAGTAAGAACAATAGAGCTAAAGAACAATGTTGATGAAAAAGTAGGCGAAAAGGCAGAGTATATTCTTTCTCAATGATCAGATGGTCTTATAAACGATTGGGTTCCCCTTTATATAATAGGAGAACCCTAAATAAGGAATATTTTTATTTACAGTAGGGAATATTCTTGTTACACCTGTCTAACCACCTAGTACGGAATCATACAATCTTATTCCGGGATTCGCGTCATGACCTTGGGGACGTTGCAGGAACCTAGCTTGCTCTGGTACAAATCCATAGCGGTACTATTTCGGAGTGGGGCATACTCGGGCCCGGTATTCCTCGTACTCCCATCTCCAGGCATTGCGCTTTGTCTTCGAGCTTGATCTTGGTCCACTAGTCTCAAATCTCGACCTCACCCGAACTCGGGCCCATAACGGACCCTCGAGCCTATAAATCGGAGGCATACGATTTTGATCATACACAGATAATCCCCGCATTTCTTAGAATGAGATGATAAGAAACAATTTGATCCTCGCTTTCCCAAAGTCTTTAACTATGACGTCCTTCGCGTGACACAGGCGTTCGAAGTGACTGAAACTTCACGTCAGTCCATTCCCCAAAACATTGAATGCACGCCAGTATTGGTCAGCCACTAGCGCCGCCAAACCATCGTTGCCCTTCTATAAATATGAGGCTATTCTTTTGAGTAGAAAACTTTTCTCTTTTTTTACATCTTTCTCTTCCTCATATCTTTCTCTCAATCGCCTATTTCCACCGCCTCTTTAAGCGCCGGAAAACACCAAGTTCTTGCAAAAAACACCACATTTTGATACAACCTGTATTCTTTGGCTTAAAATCATGGCTAAAACGTCCAAAACGGTCCCCAAAAAGGATAAAGCGTCTTCTTCTTCTACCTCCCGACCGGCTAAACCGGTGGTGCCGCCAACTCTTGAGGATATCACCCCTGGCCCTTGTGGGATTAAGAAAGACTTTAGCATTGAAAATCCCCCTGATGTCCCAGGCCGATGCGAGCATGCATCTCTCTATATTAGTTCGATATAGGAGAAGCATCTTGAAGAAGTGGGGAAGGACTGCGGCTAGGGAGATGAAGTCGTGGTTCAAATCCCAACCCCCGGGGAAAGCATTACTACCCATGTGGAGGGGTTTTTAAGTGTTTACACGTACCCCTTCACACTGGGTCCCCTTGATCCGGTGGTGATCGACTTCTGCAAAATGTACGAAGTCACCCTCGGCCAGATTCACCCCTCTTTTTGGCGCATCGTGATCATGCTGTGCTTCTTTTCCGAAAAGGCCGAGGGGTTGGAATTGACCCTCAGCAACCTGATTCGATTATATCGGCCCCAGCTATTTCGAGGGCTTATCAAGTTACAACGTCGAACAATGAAAGCCCTCTTTGCCAGTACTGATGAGACCAAAGATCGAGGTTGGATGAGCCGGTTCATCAGAGTAAGAACTTCGTGTGTCATCCCCGGGGATAAAACGTTGTTCCCGAAGAGATGGAACTTTAATCGTAAGTGGAGTTCTTTTTCTCGGTATCTATTCATGTTCTGCTCTCACATTCCATAATGCCTTTACCCTTCTTTTTGCAACCACTGCCTGGGCGCCCCTCGCGGTGCCAGACCTCGATGATTGGGCCCAAAAGTTAGCTGCCACCTCTTCCTACGATGAGAGAAAGTGGCGTGAATTATCGAAGGGACAGTGGGAGGCCAAGAACCATTGTAAGTGCTTTTCTCCAGTTTAAAACACTTTTCATATATTGGTGGCGTCAACTTATTCACGTTTACTTGTGCATGCCTTGGAGATGCATCCGAGATGAGGCCGGCTCCGCCCGGGGAAAAGACCAAGCCTTCGATTCCGAAATCGGAGAAGGATAATAAAAGGAAGAGGGTTTTGAAGCCTGAAGACCCTCTAGATAAGAAAACCCAAACTCGAAGGATGCAAAAAAGGTTTGCTCAAGCGGGCCCAGATTCGGCCCACTGTTCCCCGGATGATGAAGAAAACGATGGTAGAGAGTCAGCGCTGGTACCTCGAGCCAGGAAACCCATCGAGTCCGCCAAGCCCTCCGAACTAGAGACCTTATCTTGTGGTGAGGGAACCCGAAAGAAAGATGCAAGAAAGGCCCCCATGTCCCCAGAGGTTGAGATCCTTCCTCCGCCTTCATCAAATATGCCGGAAGGGGCAAATGTTGAGACCCCGAAGTGAATGAGAACGCCCCGAGCGACGAGCTTGGGTCCATGACAACAGGTCACTCCCTTTCTTTGCCAACTTATTCCGAGGGGGCAATAGAGGAAGCCAATACTCTATATATGCCTGACCCAAACAAGGTCCTCGGAGAAGATCCCTTTTAGAGGTTGTTTGCTAGGATCGATGATACCACCGACCTCAACGATGCTTCCGCCCTCTTCGAAGAGGCTCAGCATCTCCTCTCTCGAGTAAAACACTTACTTTCCATATTCTTACTTTTCTCTTTCTTTCTTTTCCTTTGACTAATACATCTTCAGTTCATGTATAGGCCATTGTAAAATTTAGAGTTGAGCTGAGCCGATGTGAGGCCGAGCTCAAGAAAGTTTCGGACGAAGAGAAGGCCCTGAGGCTCCTTTGTGGCCAAAAGGATGAGGAGCTTAAGGATCTTCGGGCTGAATTGGCCGAAGCCCAGAAAAACTAGGCCGAGCTAGATGAGCAAGTAACTATGAAGTTAACAGGGTACAACCTTCTTGGCCCTACTTCGGAGGCTAAAACTTTGCTATCTCAGCTGCTGCAAAAGTTGGAGATGATTGGGCGGCTCTGGAGCGAGGTTGATCAAGTTAAAGCTGATTATCATCGGTGGAAGAAGAACATAGATCAGCTTGCTGCCGATATGGAAGTTGTTACAGCCTACTGGCCTCGGCTGAAACCCGGCTCCAAGGAATTGAAGAGAAGGGTCTGGCTCAGGCCAAGAATATTGAGAAGTTAGGGGCAGAGCTTGCTAGAGCCCGGGCCGAAGCTGTACAGGCTAAGGCCGAAGCTAAGAAGACAAAGGTTGCGGCTGACAAATCCATTGCCATGTACTTAAGGGATGCTGCGGCTGTTCAAGCAGAGTTGAGGGAGGCCTCAGACCGGGAAAAAGGAGCAATGAGTTGACCAAGTGCTAGGCCAGAAGGGAGACCCTCGAATAAATTCATGCTCGAGGGTTCAATCTTGTCGAGGAGATAGTCGAGGCAAAGGCGCGGGAAACCGATGCCAGGTTTCTTGCTTCTTCCGATGATGAGGATGTAGCGAGTGGCTCCGGGGATGGGGAAGGTCAAGAAGATGTTCCCGAGTGAGAGGAGACTCCCGAAGATAGAGATGCAAAAGGTGCAGTTCCTGAGGATTGTGCTCCCGGGATATGACCCCGAAAATAGATTAGGTTCTCTTTTTCTTTTCTATGTAAGGGCCCCTTGCAGGCATTGTAAATATGTTTTGTTAAACATCCCTCATGAATATAAAGTATCTTTTCTCTCTATCCTCAACTTGTGTTGAATTTTATTTTGTTTTCATTTGTGGAAGATTTCGATAATTCAAACAATCAGTTCGAGTATTGATTCGGACTCAGAACATTATAAACCCTTAGATCTTTTTCGATAGATATAATAATCCTCGAGCTAAGTTTAAATCGATCGATGTGAGCACGGGATATCGTGACTCTTGAGTCCGGGTCGAGTGAGAATGGAGTCTCAAACTATAAATTTTTGGCCCTTAGGTCTTTCGAAGCTGGCCCTTGGGCTCTTATATATCGGACCTTAGGCTCTTTGAGTTGGACCTTAGGCTCTTTAAATTGGGCCAATTTGTCCCCTAGAAACGGCTATATAATTTTCCCTCATTTTGGCTAGACTTAGTGAAAAATTAGTTATGCCTTAGCATGTGTTTTTTGTACCCGCTAGGTTTTTCGAAGGTTCGACGTATCGGGACCTTGTTTGTGTATTCATAATCGAATACCTTTATCGAGGGCCGATGTTATCGAAGCCTTTAAATTGTGCGAAGGCTGAATTTATCGAAGCCCATTATATTTTTCTTTTGCCGAGGGTAGACCAATTTAATCAATTTTTACAAAGTGTTTGAAGGCCTTTGATTTATAGCGGAAGTCGGACGTCTCCGAGCCGCATTATTTAGGTTGTAGCATTTTTTGGATGACCGTAGTCTTTAATATGGCCGTAATCCTCGGGTATGCCACTTGGACTTGTTTCCCGATAACTTTTTAGATTTGTTTGGAAGGTTAGTCCCCGAGCATATTGGCCTTCGCCTTTGTTTCATGGGGGTGCCTCTTTGAGGTCTTATGGGTCCGAGTTTTCGATGACTCGGATGTACTGACTGTCAATGGTAGTCCCCAAGTATTTGGGGGTACTTTTGTGCTTTGGCTCTTGAGCTGTTTCCCGTACGATTATAAGTGTAGCGTTCGTATAACAGTAGACTTCTTTGAGACACAAAGTATTTTTGATATTAACAGAATGCTTTTTCAAATAATTGATACATGCGTACATGCTTTGTCTTCAGGGCTCCACTATTCTATATGGGCACGGTTCATCTGACCGTTTGGCCCATTACAAAGTTTTCCTATCGATACCTTCTTAGGCGTGAAGTATTTTCCTTGAAAATATAACCTCCGAGGGTGTTGCCCCCCAGTATTCAAGGTTGACTGAAAAGAAGCCTTGGATACTGTTGAGTACTCCTTAGGTAGCACATAATTGTTGCCTCGTTAAAAACCTTGCCGGTAAAACATATTGGGACAAAATCCGATCTAAGGAAAAAAGAGTGCAACACATGCTTTAAAACCTTAGGCCTTCGTGTGAACAGGGTGTCTTCGAGATCGCATGCCTTCAATAGCTTCGATCGAGAATCTATAACAAGTTAGTTTTATACTCACATAGACAAAATGTATAATGTCATACCTTAGCAGTAGTATCGTTTGAGTAGCGATATGTTCAAATTGTTTGGCAGTTGTTCACCTCCCATTGTGCTAAGTTTGTAAGATCCTTTTCCGACAACTCCGAGGACTCGGTACGGTCCTTCCCAATTTGGGTCCAGTTTCCCTTCGTTAGGGTCTCGAGTATTGAGGGTGACCTTTCGTAGAACGAAGTCCCTGATTCCAAACTGTCAAAGGTTGGTCCTTCTATTGTAGTATTTTTCGATCCATTGCTTATGCGCGGCCATCCGGACAAGCGCTGCTTCTCGCTTTTCATCTAATAACTCGAGGCTAGAATTCATGGCCTCGTGATTTGATTCCTCTGATGCATGTCAAAACCTGGCGCCGGGTTCTCCAACCTTGACGGGGATGAGGGCCTCGGAACCATATACTAGAGAAAATGGGGCGGCCCCCCTGCTAGACTTCGATGTCATCCGGTATGCCCAATGGACCTCGGGTAAAACTTCTCTCCATTTCCCTTTCGCATCGCTAATCTTTTTTTCAAATTTTGAATGATAGTTTTATTTGTTGACTCAGCCTATCCGTTTCCAGTTGGATGGTATGGTGTTGATAAGATCCTCTTTATTTTGTGTGCCTCGAGGAACTCTGTCACCTTGCTGCCGATGAATTGTTTTCCATTGTCACATACAATCTCGGCAGGTATCCCGAACCGGCATATGATGTGGTCCCAAATGAAGTCAATAACTTCTTTTTCTCTGACCTTCTCGAAGGCCTGTGCTTCTACCCACTTTAAAAAATAATCAGTCATAAACAGAATAAATTTAGCTTTACCTGGGGCCGTTGGTAGAGGGCCGACTATATTCATTCTCCATTTCATGAAAGGCCACGGGGACAGGACCGAATGGAGTTGTTCCCCTGGCTGATGGATCATTGGTGCAAATCGTTGACACTTATCACATCTTCCGACAAATTCCTTCGTATCTTTTTCCATGCTATCCCAGTAGCAACCGCCTCTGATAACTTTGCGAACCAAAGACTCGGCGCCGGAGTGATTACCACAAGTTCCTTCGTGGATTTCTCAAAGGACATAGTCGGTGTCACTTGGCCCCAAACATACCGCCAACGGCCCATCAAATGTTCTCCTATACACTGTTCCATCTTCATCCAATGAGAACCTAGCAGCCTTGGCTCATAGGCCCTCGATTCTTTATGGTCCGATGGGAGTTTTCCATTCTTCAAATAGTCAATATACTTATTCCTCCAGTCCCACATTAGACTTGTTGAATTTATCTCGGCATGACCCTCTTCAACCACAAACCTTGATAATTGAACAACAGCCCCCGAAACGATGTCACCTTCTTCGTCCGAGGATCCCAGATTAACAATTGTGCCGACCTCGCTATTTTGCTCTCGAGGCACATGATCCAAAGTCCACTCCTTGAAGCAATGCAAAGTTACCTGTAGTTTATCCAAGTACCGTTGCATTCTATCTTCTCGAACCTCGAAGCTTTTATTTACTTGGTTTAGAACTAATAGAGAATCACACTTGGCTTCGATGACTTCTGCTCCTAAGCTGTTAGCTAGCTCAAGACTAGCAATCATGGCCTCATACTCGGCCTCATTGTTAGTTATTCTCTGAGTCTTGATAGACTGTCTAATAATATCACCTGTGGGTGGCTTCAAGACAATGTCAAGCCTGGACCCCTTCACATTCGAGGCACCATCTGTGAAGAGGATCCATACCCCCGATGTTGTACCTGAGCTTAACAGGAGTTCTTTCTCTACTTCGTGTACGAGGGTCAACGTAAAATCGTCCAAAAAGTCAGCTAGGATTTGAGACTTGATGGACGTTCGGGGTTGATATTCGATATCGTACCCGCTGAGTTCGACAACCCATTTGGCCAATCAGCCTGATAGTTCGGGCTTATGCAAAACATTACGAAGGGGGTACGTGGTCAATACACATATAGGATGACATTGAAAATACGGTTTTAACTTTCAAGATGCGCTTATCAATGCAAGTGCTTATTTTTGAAAGTGATGGTACCTAGTTTCAGCATCTCCTAGAGTTCGGCTTACGTAATAAACAGGAAATTGCATACCTTGCTATTCTCGATCTAGTACCCCATTTATCGCTATCTCGGACACTACCAAGCATAGGTAAAGTTTTTCATCTACCTTCGGGGTATGAAGCAAAGGCAAATATCCCTTTTATTATTCTAAGGCTTGCTGACATTCTGGGGTCCATGCGAAGTACTTTTTCTTTTTGAGCAAGGAAAAGAAACGATGACTCCGATCCGACGACCTCGAAATGAATCGACCCAAGGCAGCTATTTGCCCCGTTAGTCATTGCACGACCTTCACACTATCCATGATCGTTATATCTTTGATAGCCTTGATCTTATCGGGGTTGATTTTGATACCCCAATTTGACACCATGAAGCCGAGGAACTTACCCGAGCCAACTCTGTAGGCATATTTTTTCGGGTTAAGCTTCATGTTGTATTTCCTCAAGATTACAAATGTTTCCTACAAATGAACTAAATGGTCCTCTGCGTGCAGGGACTTAACCAACATATCATCAACATAAACTTCCATTATTTTACCTATTTGTTCTTCGAACATCTTGTTAACTAGGCGTTGGTATGTAACTCCTGCGTTTTTTAGCCCGAAGGGCATTACGTTGTAACAATAAGTTCCAAATTTAGTAATAAATAAAGTCTTTTCCTGGTCCTCCGGGTTCATCTGAATCTGATTGTACCCGGAGTAGGCATCGAGAAAGGTTTGGAACTCGTGGCCAGCTGTGGCATCGATCATACGATCGATGTTTGGCAAGGGAAAAGAATACTTTGGACATTCCTTGTTCAAGTCCTTATAATCTACGCACATTCTAAGTTTGTTTCCTTTATTAGGAACTACAACTACGTTGGCTAGCCACTCAGGGTACTTTACCTCCCGATAGACCCTATTTTAAGAAGTTTGGTTACCTCGTCCTTTATGAAGGCATGTTTTACCTCGGACTGAAGCCTCCTTTTTTGTTTCACCAATTTGAACCTTGGATCGGTGCTTAGGAGATGTGTGGTGATTTTCGGTGGAATCCCTGTCATATCTAAGTGGGACCAAGCAAAACAATCCATATTATCAATAAGAAATTGAATGATTTTTTTCCTGAGTTCGGGGGTGAATCTCGTTCCCAGGTATACCTTTCTCTCGGGCATGTACTCGATCAAAATGACCTGCTCCAGCTCCTCGATAGTTGACTTGGTTGCGTCAGATTCTTCGAGAACGACGAAGGTTCAAGGAGTAAGGAAATCCTCATCTTGGTCTATGATTACCTGCTGATCTAACTCCATCGAGGCTGGAGGTGGTAATTGCCATTTGGCAGCCTGCTTATCTTTAGTGTTCGACTTCTCCGAGGTCGAAGGCTCAGGAGTCGGCACCACTTCCTCGATTCTAAACATCTCCTTTACTGCTTGTTGCTCCCCGTAGACTGATTTTACTCCTTCCTCTGTTGGGAACTTCATCATCTGGTGAAGAGTTGAGGGAACTACCCTCATGTTGTGTATCCACGGTCTCCCGAGGAGTACGTTATACCTCATATCACCCTCGATGACATAGAACTTTGTATTTTGTATGGTCCCGGCCATGTTTACTAGTAAGATTATTTCTCCCATTGTCATTTCACTTGCCATGTTGAATCCATTCAGGACCCGGGATGCAGGTACAATCTGATCTTGTAGGCCGAGTTGTTCCATGACCCTCGATTTGATTATGTTTGTTGAGCTACTTGGGTCCACTAAAACACGTTTAACTTGAATTTTATTCAAAAGGATAGATATTACCAGGGCATCGTAGTGAGGCTGAGATATGCATTCTGCTTCCTCGTCACAGAATGTTAAGACGTCCTCGGGCACATAGCTCCGAGTTCATTTTTCTCTTGTGATTGATACTTTTGTGCGCTTGATCACAGGTAGTTGAGGGACATCGACTCCGCCAATGATCATGTGGATTACATATGATGGTTCTTCTTGTTCATTTTTCCTTGCATCTCTCTCCCTGAAGTGATTCTTAGCCCGATAACTTAGAATTCTCGAAGGTGGCCCTTGTTGAACAAACGAGCCACTTCTTCCCTTAGTTGTCTGCAATATTCTATTCGATGACAATGTGTGCCATGATACTTGCACATCACGTTCGGGTTTCTTTGAGAGGGATTGGTCTGTATTGGCCTGGGCCACTTGGTGTCTTTGATTCTCCCAATAGCTGAGACAGCTCTTGATGCATCTACACTGATGCTGTACTCTGATAATCGAGGAGCCTCTGTGTGCTTATCGAACCCGCTCTTACTCATGAGTCCCCGAGAATTTCGACCGCGATCGTTTCTCCTATCGCTCCAAGGAGTGTTGCGGCTCTACTATTCCTTCGATCAGCGTATGGCTGATAACCGTTCTTAGTTGAATCTTGATTCCCAGTCTGTATCCTTTGGGGGTTTCGCCGCGAACCTGTTAGGATAAACTAAACCTGAGGGGGCTCCCAATTGATCATCTTCGACCCTGATTTTTGACTGGTAACGATTGTGCACGTCTAACCATGTCACGGCTGGATATTCGATCAAGTTTTGTTTTAACTGTCGAGATGCAATCGAGCTACTTTCATTCAAACCCTACATAAAGGCCTGTACTGCCCAGTCATCGGAGACCGGTGGCAATTCCATTCTTTCCATCTGAAACCTGGACACAAACTCCCTTAGCATCTCGTCGTTCCTTTGTTTTATTTTGAAGACGTTCGATTTTCTTGTGGCCACCTTTATGGCTCCGGCGAGTGCTTTCATAAAGGCATCTACTAACATAGAAAACGAGTTGATTGAGTTAGGAGGTAAGTTGTGATACCAAATCATAGCTCCTTTCGACGACGTTTTTCCGGAAACTTTCAACAAGACTGATTCGATATCATCGTCACAAATCATTTCCTTTGATTCCGCAAGTGTACGAGGTGATATGCTCATTGGGGTCGGTTGTTCCGTTATACTTGGGTATATCGGGATGCAAAATTTCTTAGGGATGGGCATTGGAGCCGCGCTTTGAGGGAATGGTTTTTCTATGAATTTTTTAGCGTCTAAACTTTTCAAACCTGGAGGTGCCCACGGTATCTAGTCTACACAGGAGTTATAAGTCTCCACCTTCTTATCATTATCGTCAATTTTCTTTTCTCCGGACTCGATCCTCTTAGTGAGCTCTTCGAGCATTTTCATAATCGTGGGCTCAGTCCCCGAGCCGTTTTCATTCGATCTTTCAGATGTTGGCTCAGCGCGTCGATTATATTCATGTTCAGCTACGCTCGGAATATTATTTTGACTATGAGGTTGAGAGATGGCAATTTGCTGAGCCTGCAGCATCTTGAATATCACTTGGAGACTAACTCCTCCATCTCCTACTCCTGGTGTTCCTTGGTCCCTTGGTCGCGCTTCCCTGCGTTCATTCCATACGGGGTCCGTGCCTGAATCCGTGTTTAGAGCATTATGTGAACTCATATCAATTAGCTCCATGTTTGGCACTCCCTCAGGGTTTTTGGGTGGTACACCGACCACTATATTACTGTTTTCTCCAAGACCCTCATTGTCATGAACAGGTGCGTTTTGTGTACTAGACATCTTTAAGCCTGAGAATCAAAAAATCTTGACAAGAAAGAGTGTAAAGATAACGTGTGAAACGAGAATCAGTAAAGAAATAATCACTATTATCTTTAGCCACACGGTGGGCGCCAAACTGTTTACCTCGAAAATATGAGTAACAATTAAATTTGATTTGTGGTTTTAAAGATACGTGATTTAGTTCGATACCAATTAATAATCAAGAAGTATAAAGTAGAAATGAAGGAGAAAAGTGAATCACACCAATGTTCCTCAGTAACAGTGACCTCGAGCTCAGGGACCTCGAGGTAAGCTTGGTATAATAAGAACAATAATAAAAGCTAAGTAAGAACAATAGAGATAAAGGACAATGCTAATGAAAAAGTAGACGAAAAGGTAGAGTATATTCTTTCTCAATTATCAGATGGTCTTACAAATGATTGGGGTCCCTTTTATATATTAGGGGAACCCTAAATAAGGAATATTTTTATTTACAATAGGGAATATTCTTGTTACATCTGTCTAACCGCCTAGTACGGAATCGTACAATCTTATTTCGGGATTCGTGCCATGACCTTGGGGATATGGCAGGAACCTAGCTTGCTCTGGTACAAATCCATAACGGTACTATTTCGAAGTCAGGAATATTCGAGCCTGGTATTCCTCGTACTCCCATCTCCAGGCATTGCGCTTTGTCTTCGAGCTTGATCTTGGTCCACTGGTCTCGAATCTCGACCTCACCCGAACTCGGGCCCAGGACGAATCCTCGAGCCTATAAATTGGAGGCATACGATTTATGTGTGTGTATACGGCAGAAATCGACGGTTCTATTTCTCGAGCATCAGGGCACCTCGAGGGCTCCCGGCGGTCGATCCTGACGATTCTCGACAGTTCGACTTCGAGACACTACTAATAATGACCGGCCCCGAGGCAGTGCAAGTTACCACTCTCGACGAACTAAGGTGGAGTTCCCAAGACACGTGCATATGGCAGGTCAAGTCTAGTGGACTAGCCCCAAAAGGCGAATCAAGGATTTAAATGACTGTACCATCTCCATATCTTTGTAATTAATGCTTTCCGTACTGCGCTAGGATTTCCCTCATATATAAAGGGGATCCTTGTCATTTTGTAACCTCCTATTGTTCCATACTGAATAGACAAGAACATTCTCTCTGCTCTCTAATACATTCTCTTGATATTATTGCTTCCATTTATTATCTTCATTTATACTTCTTCATTTATTGCTTATTATTGGCCATAAAGAGCCACACTTGATTTTACCATAACTGTTAAGCGTACATTAATCGCCCTCGATAGCTTCCAGCTGAGTGTCAAAATCGACCACGAGGCCCTCAAATCGACAAGCTCGAGACCCCGATTACTAACCTTTCGGCCTGGTTACCATCTTTTTCCCAAAATGTTATCTCGTTTCTAAGTCTTTCACATAGAACCAACTGCTTAACAACTGGCATAATAATAGATCACGTATTTTTAAAGTCCCATAATCAAATTTAATTGTTATTACCATTCTGACGGTAAATAGTTTGGCGCCCACCGTGGGGCTAAAAATAATAGTGATTATTTTCTTGCTGGTTTAACCACGTAACGCAAGTTATCTTTCACACTTTTTCTTTCCCAAGATCTTTGATTTCAAGTCAAAATGTCTAACTCAGTGAACGCACGTG
Organism: Nicotiana attenuata; assembly: GCF_001879085.1. Classification (NCBI taxonomy): domain Eukaryota; kingdom Viridiplantae; phylum Streptophyta; class Magnoliopsida; order Solanales; family Solanaceae; genus Nicotiana; species Nicotiana attenuata. Next base: position 95,936,492 of record NC_031989.1, on the reverse strand, counting down.
AAAACGTCAACCTCGAAGACCATGGACAAAATGGTGTTGACATCCCAGGCATTGGTGTACCACCACGAAACCCTAAGAACGCACCTGAATCGATTCTCGTGGACACGGTTTCACGTGACGCTCAGCACGTCGAGATGAGCACCCATACCGACAGTAGCATACACCAAGGCAACCAACAGGAAGCCCAGAAAACCCCAGCTCGGGGAGAACGGGAGGTTAGCCTTCATGTTATTTTTGAAATGTTGCGGGCACAACAGCTGGCTATTGCTCAGCTGCAAATTCACCAAAAAACTCCTAGGACGGTAGCACCATGGACGGCTCCCCCAGCCGAGCAGGCACCAGAGAGGTCAAGCAACAATGGGTCGGCAGTCGACCCCGCCATCAAAAAAATGATCGAGGACCTCACGAGGAGGATTGAATCGGGCGAGAAGAAGATAGAGGCCAACGACAAAAAGGTCGAGACCTATAATTCCAGGGTCGACCAGATTCTGGGAGCACCCCCGATCCTGAAAGGTGTGGATTCGAAGAAGTTCGTGCAAAAGCCGTTCCCATAATAAGCGGCTCCGAAACCCATTCCGAAGAAAATCAAAATTCCAGACCTTCCGAAGTACAACGGAACGTCGGACCCCAACGAGCACGTCACTGCCTACACTTGTGCGGTAAAGGGCAACGACCTAAGGGACGAAGAGATCGAGTCTGTCCTGTTGAAAAAGTTTGGGGAAATGCTCTTTTAAGGGGCAATGATGTAGTACCACAACCTGGCCCCAAACTCTGTAGATTCATTTGCCATGCTGGCGGATTCTTTCATAAAGGCACATGCTGGTGCCATCAAGGTAGCAACAAGGAAATCCGACGTCTTCAAGATCAAGCAGAGGGATAATGAGTTGCTGCGAGAATTCGTGTCTCGTTTTCAGATGGAACGAATGGAACTACCACCAGTCTCCGACGACTGGGTGGTACAGGCCTTAACTCAAGGTCTGAACGAACAAAGCTCGGTGGCTTCGAAGCAGCTAAACATAATCTGGTCAAATATCCTGCCGTAACCTGGTCGAACTTTCACAACCGATACTAGTCGAAGATCAGGGTCGAGGACGACCAGCTAGGAGCCCCCTCGGGCTCGGTATACCCAAGCAGGCTTCTGGCGAAGGAGCTAAAGCCAAACAAAGAAAGGTACCAGCCATACACTGAAGACAAGAGAAATGCCCCAAGGCGCAACATGCCCCTCAACGGCCGAAGGATGGGCCGAGGATAGGATCCTCGGGGACTCATCAACAGAGCCAGATTTGATAGGCACATAGGGCCAACGGAGGCGCCTCGCTTGTCAGAATACAACTTCAACGTCGACGTATCAGACATTATTTTCGCCATCAGTAAAATCAGAGATGCCAGGTGGCCCAGGCCTGTACAGTTGGATCCTTCGCAAAGGAATCATAACTTAGTATGTGAATTTCACAACACGCACGGCCACAAGACCGAGGATTGCCACTAGCTCCGAGAAGAAGTAGCCAGTTTACTCAATAAAGGTCATCTCCGAGAATTCCTAAGCGATCGGGCCAAAAATTAGTTCCGGGAAAAAGAAGCGACCAAGAAGAACGAAACGAATGAGCCCCAACAGTTTGCTAACCTACTTGTCGGCTACCCGCACTCTGTAACCAGAATAGGGCTCTGGACTTAAAACCACCCGCTTTTAGAAGTCTGGAAGGCGGCGCCTAAACTATTTGGGAACTCTGGATGGAAGGCAATAGCAGTAAATTAGAAAACCCAATATCTCAACCGGCTGCTATTATTCAACAAATTACGGACTGGCTGAAAGACTGTTCTCAGCTTCTTGACATCAGATCATCTTGGACGTTTACTGATTCTATTCTTCTGGATGCGCTCTACATTCATCAAGCTCGTAAACTCGCAATTGACTCCAAAATCATTGTTGATTGCTATAATATAATTTGATCACTCCTCTCATGCGGACTCTTATTCGATGTCAATCGCTCAGCTTCTTTGTTTAATGAAGGCGCATTCCCCCTGAGTGAGATCATTCCTTTGTCTTAACTCGGGCTAAAAAGGTAGATTAGCCCCTGATTTCACCCTTTTTGATTTCAAGCTACTTGCGCCTATTGTTTATTGGTCCAATGGCCTCACCGTTGGCTGTCCCTCTATTAAAATGTTGGGAACCTGGCTGGATCCGGGCTGGGATAGTGCCGCCCATTCTTAACCAGTTCCGAAAGGGTTCGCTCATGCTGGAGGGAGCATCAATAGACGCCTGTTGGCATTCCAGCCTTCCTTCTCCTTTCAGGGAGAGCTAATGCGGGTATTTTGGTTTGTAGGTAATAAAACCTACTATTCCGCTATGAGGGAAAGGAGTGAAAAGCTATGTGAAGTCTGGTAAAAGTGGTGGCCTGGTTGTCCCCACACCCCCTTATCATGCGTGTCTGTGGGAGCAGTTTGTGCTAGCGTTTTGGCGCTCGCCTTATGGTTCTCAGTCCTCCTTCGCCGAGATGCCCTTTAAAAAGATTTTTTCCCGCATCGGAACAAGACCCACTATACTAGATTTAGCCAATTCGGGTGCGGATGGGGATTCCCCAATAGATTCTACAGATTCGGATTTGGATGCCCCTGCGCATAAACATTGAGTGAAATTCATTTTGTATCGTACAAGAAAGGAATTCCATTTGTGTATGTGCTCCCGATAAAAAGAAATAATGTACTCTATTCCATTACATACATGGATCGGGTTGAAAAACCAGACCCAGTCTCTCTTGGAATCCTGAATATGCCAATAAATAATTAATTGTACTAATCCACATGTTCTTGGTGGATGCAGGACTTGGGACCCCCAGAATTTGTATGCAAGATGAGCCTACAGGAGTGCCAAGGTTAAGAAAACATCAATTGAAGATGAACCCGAAAAAATGTGCATTCGGGATCGGGCGGAGGCCTTAAATCAGTAGGGCAATAGCATAGCTATTATTGACCTGACCCCTATTACATTACTTAAGCCTACTCTTTCTTCAAGATACGAAACGAGCAGCCGAAAACGGCTGTCCCTATTGTATTTTAGATGGAGTCATCTACAGGGCTAAGAATCTTACCTTTACTTAGAGAGGGGTAGCGGTACCATGCTCTTCCGTGCTCGTAGGTTGACTCACCTATGCATCCCGACTAAGGTCTCACAAACGTGCACTTCCCTTATGCATCCAACCGCTTCACTAATGTGAATAGGTTATACAGAAGGGTAGGTTGGTTATATACTCTTATGCGCCTTCCTTCTTCGAACCTTTTGGTATGTATTGCCCCCTAACTATAGATCAGATCCACCAGACAAGAAACTCAATTCCGCACTGCTGCTGAGTCGTCGGACTTATCCACCAAGGGATTCGTGGAATTTCTGTGGATTGCGTTGGGGGAAATCTACCAAAGCTAGGCAGATAGATAGACTCCTTTCCCGCTGCTAAGGGAGAGCAAGAAAGAAAATCAAATGATTGTTTTTTAACCAGCGCCCTCTTTTGGGTATGCAGGTACTAAGAGTCCTCTCACTACCAACCAGCAGACATCATCTGGCTGGGTCTTGCCGGTATCAACAACGAGGAAGAAACAACCAAATGGAAACAGCAACTAACTATGGCTCTTGGCCCAGACAACGTCCTAGGCGTAGGGGAGATCGGAGCAACAGGGAACGCCTAGACGACGTTTTTCTTCCTGGGCTGCAGTAAGTAGATCGAAAGGTCGTTCCGCCCCTTGTCCCCGAATATGGGGAATATGTTCTCATAAAATCTTGCTCCAATCTGACCTAGCTGGCGAGCGATCCCAGTTCGCGACAGAGAACAAGACAGCAAGCGAGCGTACTTTTGTTCGCTTCTTCTCCACCAAGCACGAAAGTTTAAGGATAACTGTAGGTCGGTGGCTACCTAAGGAAACTTCGATTCGATCCGCCCCCCGGCTGGGAGGCATCTACCTCATCCCGATCACAAGGAGAGGTTCACTATGATGGGGGTAATTTTTTTTCCCTTAAGGAAAAAATGAAATGCATAGGGGGCCATCCTTTTGTTGCGGCATGCTCCTCAGATTTACGGATTCGCAGGGGGCCTCAGGCCCTACTTAGTTTCGCAAGCCTCGCAAGAGTGACTCCCCCCTATCACTTAAAGGCCGGAAGAAAAAAATTTCCCACGGCCTTATTTACCAAGCTCGGGACTAGAGGAGCATTTTTGGAATTTGAGGTATCGCTTGTAATGTAATAAGGATGAAGTCTCATTCATATAGTAATGTCCCTAGCTTGCGCCCTATTTGAGACTAAGGCAGGTTTGGAACCCTGTCCTATCACCTTTATCAAATCCCTAGCTCTCTTCCTTAGTGCAACTGCCCTATTCCTACCATGGGAATATCTATCTTTCTTTTTTCTTTCATATCTATAGTTTAGGATAGAAAAGTAGACGGTCTCGTATATGAAGAAAGTCAATGCCAATTGAATCAATGTTATTAGCTGTGAATTCGAACTTTTTGGTATTTTCTGTTTCTTCGGATGATATGATGGGTCAATCATTTGCTTCATTGGTTCCAACGGTGGCAGCTGCGGAATCTGCTATTGGGTTAGCTATTTTCGTTATTACTTTCCGAGTCCGAGGGACTATTGCTGTAGAATCTATTAATAGCATTCAAGGTTAAAGATGACTCAGAAACCTAAACGATGGATGTTTTTCCCCCGTCTTCCCAAACCAATTTACCTATTTGAGATGTCTCCATGTGTGGCGTGATAAGATAAGGACCACTAGGGGCCCGGTTTGTCCTTCTTCCCGCAAGAACCCTAACCCTTCATTCTATTCCATACAGCCTTGGTAGGACATCTATTTCTCAATTCTATAAACCGGTAAGCTCCATTTTTTTTATGGGACCTGAAGGCTAGGCTAAACCTCCCTCAAAGGGACGAAGTGACTCGACTGAAAGGAGAGGGATGAAGTGAGCGGAACTCTTTTTCAAAGAACTGGCGATATTCCCTTAACTGCAGATTCAATAGCACCGATTATGAACCCGGAAAGAGAAGAGCACCGTCTACTCATACTGTCACACCGGCAAGGACTTTCACTTTCTAAATAGAAAGGAAGAGGTCAGGCCCACCTTTCACAAGAGTAGAAGCTGGTACTCAACACTTGTATTCTATTCCCCATTATTTATCTTTCTCGCTATTAGAAATATCATAAAATCTTGCTCCAATCTGACCTAGCTGGCGAGCGATCCCAGTTCGCGACAGAGATCGGACTTGCTTGAATCGATAGGCTTACCGGACTTCTCTGTCTATTCAATTGATTTTGTTGCAGACTCTTCCCCACGCCTATTTGTTCCCCCGGCCCTGTAGCTAAAGTCAAGCCTCTTCATTAATTCATGGCAATCGGTCTAGTAAGGAAGAAGTGAGCTCTAGCCTTAGTCTTAGTACGCGCACTCCGACCTATGGCTTTTCGATGATTTCGATCAGACAGAAGCTGAGAGTGGTGCTCTAGCTCCCACTGAGCTCTCCTCATCGGCTAAAACTTCTACTAAGATTGAAAAGAGTGTAGACTTGTCTCCAAGGATGGAAGGATCTTCCACAAAAAGGAAGGTACCTGTCGTTCGTACTCATCGCCAACCAACTACCACTACCTTGGTCACGATTCCAGTTCCTATGGGTCACAAATGACGACACGAACCTGTATGCGTCGTCAAATTACAGTTTCGACCTCATTTGCCCGGTTTTGATTGTCGGAACCCTTCTTAACCACTTAAGTGTGGGGAGCAGGCCCCGGCCGGGGGGCATGGGAAGAACCAGGCTGATCCGGGTATGTGTTTGCACCATAAAGAAAGAGCAAATAAAGAAGAATCCCCCTCCTGAACCCTAAAAAAATCCCGAAGGTCTAGTCTAGAAAAAACCCGGATTTTGTTGGGTTAGCTTTTTGGTAGGAAAGGCGGTCACAGGAAGAAATGACCTACCAATGAATAGATTAGTCTACTAACGTCATCGGGGTGATGAGGTGGACAATTCCTTACTCCAGCTTCAAAGGAGCATCTTTGCATGAATCAGTACTAACTCCTCAGTCAGCTGACCTTCGATTTCGGAGATTAGAGCAGAAGAACTCCGTAACGGCGGAGAGGGGTTTCGCCTCGAATCCAAGTTCCTGTCCAGAACTAGAACAGCTACCTCAGCCTCACACCGAACAACACTCGACTTGATCCTTCTTTCTTTTCTCCTTCCACTCTTGCCTTGCCGCTGTTGTTGGTGAGTGAATAGCTATTAGTGCCTTTCTTAGTGGATTTACTGCTTTACCGCTTGACTTGCCTATCAACTGTTAACCCTTTGCGCGAGTCTCCGTGCTATTGAATCAGAAGCAAAGAAGAGAAATGAAAGGAGCTCTTGATCTTGGGAGGCATCGACACCCCACAGGAGCCCATGATGAGGAGAACAAAAATATCCATCACCCGAGAAAAGCGAACTCGGGGATACATACCTGAGGATGCCCTCACATTCAGCGACGAGGACATCGAGACCTTATCTCAGCCTCACAACGACGGACTGGTAATCTCTTTCCTTGTAAATACATTTCAAATTAAACGTGTACTTGTAGATCCAGGTAGCTTGACAAACATTATCAGGTCAAGGGTTGTAAAGCAGCTCGGACTGTCGACCAAATTGTACCTGCTTCTCGAGTCCTCAACGGATTCAACATGGCGAGCGAAACGACGAAAGGGGAAATCACCCTCCCAGTCAACGTGTCTGACACAACCCAAAACGTAAAATTCCATGTCATCGAGGGAGACATGAGATACAACACCTTGCTCGGAAGGCCATGGATACACTACATGAGAGCAGTACGTACACCCTCCATCAAATGATGAAATTCCCGACAGAGGATGGGATTAAAATCGTCTACGGGGAGCAGCATGTGGCGAGGGAAATGTTCGCGATACATGACGTGGCCCCGACAACGGCACCTTCGCCTTCGAAGGAGCCGAAAGATAAGCAAACAACAAAATAACGACAACAAGCTACAATCCCGACTACTCCCGATTAAATAAAGCAGGGGACCATACCGAGTCCTCGTCGCAAGCGACCAAAATACATGGGGGCTCGAAACATCGCCAGCACCTTCTACTCTAAGGTATGACCATCTCTTTTCTCTTTCGATTACATTCTACACTAACCTTTATGCAGGCGCCCGGCCGAGGCAGTCGAAACGCCAACCCATCTCGAAGACCTTAAGGTTTTAAAGCATCTGTTGCATTCTTTTCCTTCGACCGGGTTTTTATCCCAAAAAGGGTCTTACCGGCAAGGTTTTTAATGAGGCAACATCTACATGCTACCTAAGAAAGACTCTACGAGTATTCAAGGCTTCTTTTGCAACCAACCTCGAACGCTGGTAGGCATCTCCCCCCTAGGAGGCCATCTACACGAAAAAGCCATGAAACGCCGAATGGGGTCTCAATAGGAAAACGATGTACCGGGCCAAACGGTCGAACGAACCGTGTCCGTATAAGATAGCAGAACCCCTGACAGCGAAAACATGTATACTTGTACCAAGTAATCGAAGAATACTTTTTGTCAAAGCGTTTCACGCTTCAAAAGAAACTCGGCATTCTAGCAAAAACGACTCCTCTATCAAACGCGTCCCGAATACTCGGGGACTGGCGTCAACAATCCAACGCCTGAACGGCCTCCGGGTCGAAACTCCAAACTCATAAGCCCTCAACGAGGCAACATCAAAATCGCAAAACGTCTCCAAAATCGAAAGTGTCCCGAATACTCGGGGAGTGGCGTTAGAACCTCAAAAATTGCACGGCCTCCGGGTTGGAATCTCCAAAATCATAAGCCCTCAATGAGGCAATACCAAGTTTGCAAGTAACGGCTCCCGATCCAAGATACCCTCGATGAATCGAGGACTGTTGTCAATCACCATTCATTAAAAACCCGAGGCCATAAGACCCCGAGCGGGCAGACTCGGACTCGTATGACCTACACAAGGCTATAACAGTATATGTAAGACCTCAAGCAAGGCATGAACCATACTTATACCAAATGGAAATATCTGTAAGACCTCGAGCAAGGCATGAACCAAACATGTGGCAAGTATCCAAAATTGTAAGACCTCAAAGGCGTGTAAAACTTGTAAGACCTTACTGAAGGCATAAACCCGATCTCAAAGTTAAGGCTATATATCGAACTTGTAAGACCCCTAAAAGGCATACCCTCAATATAGACACTAAAACTACTCCACTCGGGACTGAAAATGGCTCCGGCCTAACATAAATGACTACGGTCACAAGGCTGCACCAGCCAAACTAACGCGACTCGGGGACGCCCGACCGTCGCTGCAAAATCACAAGCCTTCAATTACTTCGAATCTACTTCGAAAAGAACCGGTTAAATAGACTACCCTCGACATAGGCAAAAGAGCTTCGACCATGTCAGCTCCAAATTACAGGCTTTGAGATACTCAGCCTCCGAGCCAAACCTCCCGAGGTGCTCGATCATTGCACTTCACGTACTCTTTACCACTAATCACACGGTCAAGAGTTCTCTTCAGCTCAGCTCTAGCATCGGCAGCGCTCTTCAAATAGGCTGCCACTTTCTGGTGAGCCCTTGTGCTGCTCATTACAGCCTCAACCCGGGCATTCACCACCTCGGCCTTAGCTTTCAAAAGCTCGGATTCGAGCTTTGTGATCATATTCGCTCGTACTGAATCATTCGCACGAGCGGTCCAAACTTGCACCTCGAGGGAAGAATCCCTAGCCAAAGCACCCTCCTTGGTCGCAACTCGGGCATCTACCTGAGCCTACAGCTCGTTAAACTCGCGTTTTGCCCGGCCAACATCGCCCCAAAGTCGTTCCAGCTCCTCCGTTTTGCTCTCCAACTGAAATATCGAAATGTTACTCTCCGAAAATGAAAGGAGGAGCATGCATCAACACGAAATACAGGCTACCTGTCTTTCGAGATGGCTTTCGCAGTTCCGACTTCGTTCTGTCTCACACCATAGGGATACCAGCTCACTTTCCTTTCTCGCACAAAGAATCCTAAGGGATTTCTCCCTATTCGAATCTTTCCGCAACTTCGCCTTATGGCGAAGCAGCTCGGACTTAAGCATGTCCAAAGCCTGCAAGGAAAGTTCAATAAGAAAGGAAGAATGCAAAACCGAGATAAGCTTATAACGGCCACCAAAGCTTACCATAAAGCCAAGCCGCCGAGCCTCACCAAAGGCCGAGCCAATGTCCGATGGCCTAGTATCCCCCGAAGCACCTTCGGCAAGAAAAGAAGAAGGCGCCGTATACCCCTCGCTCTTCGAGGTACCCTCGGTAGGAACGGGAAATGATCTTTCGAAAACAGAGGCCTCCAAAGTCAGAAGATCGGCCGACTGGCCTCTTTTGAAACTCTGAAAAAGACACGCCCCGATGCGAGCCTCCTCACACCTCGGTGACTCTTTCTGTTTATTATCAACCCTCGACCCCGAGGGCGACAGTCTCACCTCCCCCTCCAAGGGGCACGACCTCATCCCGGGAAAACCTCCAACACCTGCGGCGACTAAGTCAGTGTGTTAAAAAGAAAAGTCCCGTTCTGGAAAAATAAACCACTAAGCGCCTACCGTGACACTTTGCCTCCCATCTCCCCTTGGACAGGTCTCGCAACCTGCGCTTTTCATAGGTCGAACAAGCTGTCAGCATGCGGGACCATCCAGCCAGATCAAGGACCTCGTTCGGCAGCCAAGGAGTCGCTACAAGGAATGAAACAGAAAAATGTCGTTATGGATCTCACCTCCGCTACAGACAAAGCGGTAAAAATACAGATATGCCACCTACGTGTGAAATTCTAATTCTGAAGAAAGGGCAGAAACTCTCCAAGGATGATATCAACTATCCGTGCTTGAACGAACCGGCTCATCCACCCCCGGTCCTTGTCCTCTTCATTGTTAACAGCAGGGGACCGGGTGGATCGACGCTGAAGAGTAATCAAACCCCGATGAAGCAGCAGCCGATACAACCTCACAAGATGAGTGAGGGTGAATTCGAGCCCGGCCTTATCTGCAAAGTACCTTATTGTCTGCACTATCTTCCAAAGGGATGGGTGAGCCTGCGCCAGGTAACCTGATATCTCCAACAGAACTCAAGAACGACCCAATCTGGGGGACCCGACGTAAAAGAATGCATATACACACTCAAAAACCCCTCGACGTGGGTCATGATGCTCTCCCCAGGGGAAGGTACTTGCAGTACCACTCCTTCTCCCCATCCGCAGTCTTTTCTGATCATTTCGAGGTGTTCCTCCCCTACTCATGAGATGAACCTTGACGCATGCTCCCGATGTCCTTGAATGTTAGGAGGTCTCTCTGACGTAAAGTCTCTCCTCAAAACAATGCACCTCGAGGCCCGCTCGCCGGGCACAGGCAGTGTACCACCGACCGGACGCGAAATAGAGGCAGAACTCCCCTTTCCTTGATGGGCGGATGTCGATGTAGCAGTCATAGTTACGGCAAAATAGGAAAAATAGGGTAAAGATTTGGGCAAAGGTTTTGAATTGGAACAAACGGAAGAATTAGCACAAAGAACCAAGTTATGTGGAAGAAATAATTACTCAAAGTAGCAGAATCATTATTTGAGAAGTAAGCAAGTGAATATATAGGGGCAGAGCAGCGACTGCTCGCCTACCCAGAAGGCCAATTAATTATGGCCATGATAATGTCACCTTTTTTCTTTTTCTCTCTGGGGAAATGTACTGGCGGGACCACCCCGGGGGCCCTTTTATCGGGTTGGATGAATGTTGTTATCCCACGAAATTCGAGAGGTATTTAGACCTCGAGGGTTTCTTGATGTCATAAGCATCGGCCCCAAAGGAGCTATTGACTTGACTTCGGGACAAAAACCCGATTTTCGGGGCCTTGATTACTCCAAGTACGTACTCCTAACAGTTAATGTTGAAGTTCAAGAGCTAACTCCGCAAGAACAAAGAGATATGAAGAATGGGAAGACTTGAAGTAGAAAGATTCTCTTGCATTGCCAAAAAATATATCTAGGGGGCGGGGCGTCTTTGCAAGACTCGTGTCCCCGAGAGTACCTACACAAAAAAAAAAACCAAAAGTTGCACAAGGCTACTCTTCATCGCCACTACCCTCTGAACCATCTCCAGAACCCTCGTCTCAAGCAACTAGGAGCGCCAATTTTCCCTCCAACTCTCGGGCCTCCTCAATCTCGGCTGAGAGATCAACACATTTGGCTCTAACTCCCTCTAAGGCTTCCCTCTTTGCCTTCACACTAGCATGAGCGACAGCCTGAGCTAGTTTTAGCTCGGTCTCCATCGATATATTTCGAGCTATTTGATTCACAATGGTTGCATCCTTCAGATAAGTAACTACTTTTCCTTCGACCTCGGACTTGGCCGCAATTAGCGCGGCAATCTCCTTTCGAGCATCTTAGAGAAGACCGTAGGTCAATGTCAATTCCGAGGTCGCTGCCTCATTTTGCTGCCTCAGCCCAAGGATCTCCACATTCTTTTGCACGATCTGTGAAGGGAAAAGTAAGCCAGTCAGTATCGAATTATGGGAACGAAGGGCGAATTTATGCGTGGCAAAATACCTGCTCAGTGAGATCAGCCTTTTCTCGGAGCACTCCCTTAAAAGCAACCCGAAGCTCGCTTGACTCCTTCTCCTTTTGGGTGGAGAAAACCTCCGACTCTCGTAGTACCGAGGTAAGCCTCTCGAGCTCCTATTCACGGCATGAAAGCTCCTCTCATAGCCTGGAGAGGGAATGATCATACATCTCTTTAAACTACGGCAAAATAGAAGAATTAGAAAAACAAGGAATAATGCTAGAGACTAAAGGAAATATGCATACACAGTTATCACCTGCCGCTGGAACCTCTCCGCTGCCTTGACGGCGCCAGGAGCATTGAGAACAATGTCATCACTGACATCGTCAAGAATGTTGCCAAGCGCACCTCCCCCTTTGAGAGGACCCCCCGCTTTGGCGGTATTCATATCCTGAGCGTCCCTTAGCTCCCCCGACGAGAACTGAGAGCCCAAACTTAGATCATCTAGGCCATCGATGTCCCCAAAGGGCAACTCCTACCCTGGAAAAGCTCCTGGCCCAGACCCTTCGGGACCAGCAACAACGATCCCCCCAGCAAGAACTGCACCATATCCGGTCACGGGAACTGGGACCACATTAACACCCTCCTTGAGGGTCTCCATCTCACGGGACCGACCTTAGTCGGTCGTTCCCGATTCAGCAGCCTCCGGTCGGGGTGCCTGCGGGACACCCGCGCCCGACCTCATTCTTTGTACCGAACGGCACTCGCCCTCATCATCATCTTCATCCCCAATGCCGAGACTTGCTTCAGAAGCTAGAGTCGAGGCCCTGGCGGCGGATCGAGGCCCGCGTGACTTAGGTTTCTTTGTTACAGGAGAATTAGCATCCACCTTACCCTTCTTTTCTTGCCCTTAGCTGGCTCCAAAACCTCTGTCTCGCCATCAGGAGGCAGTCTCATCAGCACACCATCGCCAAGGCCTGCACGAACACAGTGACTGAAATTTATCAGCACAAGGGATATGGAGGAGAAGCATAAGATTGATATATAGATAGCAAGAAGAATTTTACCGTGATTCTTGGCCACCCACCACGTCTTAGCTAGGTCGGGCCAAGACCAGACGAGATACAGGAACGAGGTATCCAACCACCTGATCCATCACGGCAGATCCTGAACCGCTTCGGGGTACCAAGCGGTAGCTGCAGAAATCGAAAGGAGACCATCTTTTGCGGAAGGGAGGAAAGAAGATCACAAAATAGGTCCGAGGGAAAAATGCTTACGCTGGGTGTTCCACTTCTCCGGGAATGGCATCCTCCCGGCCGGAATGATGTTCGAGATTGTAACAACCTGGCCGGTCGTTTTTGGAATTTATGCCCTGATCCCCTATTTACTATTTCCCCCAAGTTTATTTCTGCTATTTCGATTTGTCGGGATGTTCGGTTTTGAGTTTCGGAGAGTTTTGGAACACTTAGTCCCAAAATGAGAGCTTAAGTGTTGGAAAGTTGACCGTAGATAGAACAGTGTGAAGACGGCCTCGGAATGGAAATCTGATGGTTTCGTTAGCTCCGTTAGGTGATTTCAAGTTTAGGGGCATGGCCGGATTGTGTTTTGGAGGTCTGTAGCTAATTTAGGCTTGAAATGCCGAAGGGTCGAATTTTGAAGTTTCCGGTTCGATAGTGGGATTTTGATCCAAGGGTCGGAATGGAATTTGAGAGTTGCAGTGGTTCCGTTATGTCATTTGGGACGTGTGTGCAAAATTTCAGGTCATTCGGAGGTGGTTTGGTTGAGTTTTGGATCAAAAGCGAGATTCGGATGATTTTTAGAAACTTAGGCTTGAATCCGATGAGTTTTGGGGAATTTGATGTTGTTTGAAGTGTTTTGAAGATTGGTACAAGTTTGGATGATGTATTAGGATTGGTTGGCATGTTTGGTTGAGGTCCCGGGGGCCTCGGGTGTGTTTCGGATGCTCAACGGGTCATTTTGGAACTTAGGAAAATTGCAAAAAAGTTGCAGCAGTCAGTTCTGGTATCCTTCTTCGCGTTCGCGAAGAGGAGCTGGGGCTGGGGAAGATTTTGGCCTTCGCGTTTGCAAGAGGGACTCCGCGTTCGTGAAGAGGCTGGGTGGTTGTGCTACGCGTTCGCGATTGGGCCTCGCGTTCGCGTAAGAGGAATTGGCCCAGCGCAGTTTTGTGCATCGCGTTCGCGTAGTGCACGTCGCATTCGCGAAGAAGGAAAAATGATCAAAATTATTTTGTGCTTAGTGAACGCGAGGCTTTGACCGCGTTCACGAAGAAGGAATATAACACCTGGGCAGAATGTTTTAAAAGGCTTATTTCGCGAGTCTTAGCCTAGTTTCCTCCATTGTTAGGCGATTTTGAAGCTTGTTGTAGTGGGTTGAAGAGGTATTCAAGGGGAATCACTTGGAGGTAACATTTTTTGACTTTATAACTCGTTTTTATGTGATTGAAGACCTAATTAGTGATGAGAAATTTGGGAAAAATGGGTAATTAAGGCTTGAGTTTAAGAGGCCTTTAAATGAGGATTTGAGGGGTCATTTGGGCTCCGATTTAAGTATTCTTGGTATATATAAACTCGTGAGAGTATCAGGATTCTGAAAATATAAATTTTACCTGATTTCGAGATGTGGTCCTGAGGGGCGTTTTGGTTATTTTACCTAATTTCGTGTATTAGCTTAGAATTTATTTATAGAATCAGTTGCTTGAAGTGTTATTTACATTATGAAACTTAATTGAATAGATTAGGGCCATTTGGAGTCGGATACTCGTGGCAAAGGCGTGGTTTCGGGTTGACTTGTACTTGTTCGAGGTAAGTGTCTTGTCTAACCTTGTGTGGGGGACCTTTCCCCTTAGTATTGATATTGTGGTAATTGAAATGCCTCGTACGTGAGGTGAAGAGCGCGTACGTGTGCTAATTGTTGGAAATATTGTTTTTCACTAAAAATAGCCTTGAATTGTGTTCTTCCTTTTCTTGCTTACACTGTTTGGACATTAAACCTGCTGTAGCTTAGAGAAACATGTCTACTTGACTAAATTGCTTCATTTGCCTTAACTCCCTTAATTGTATTACGTGAACCATGCTAGGTTAGGATTACCTGCTTCACTTTGATATGAAATTAATTGGATTGAATTCTTGTTGTTGCTCTGTATTTACTTTGGGACTACGGAACGGAATTCCGGGAGATCCCCCTTGCACTTTTACTTTGGGACTAGGGACGATATCCCAGGAGCTCCCTTGTATGTTTACTTTGGGACTACGGAATTGTATTTCGGGAGATCCCCCTGCACATTTATGAGTTGGACTATGGGACTACACTCGGGAGATCCACTGGAGATGATATTTATATTTGGGGACTACAGGAAGGTATCATGGGAGATCCCCGGTTGTCATCTTGGAGCTGAGTTGTATCTCTTACTCTGTTTTACTTGCCTCTGTGATTGTTGTTGCTGTCCTTTATATCTTGTGTTACTTATTTACACTGTTTATTTCATACTCTTAAACTTTATATCTTATCTAACCTCAGTAGGGCCCTGACTTTCCTCGTCACTGCCAAACGAGGTTAGGCTTGGCACCTACTGAGTACCGCTATGGTGTACTCATGCCCTTCCTGCGCATGTTTTTCATGTGCAGATCCAGGTACCTCTACTCAGGCTTATCATTCTTGAGGCGAGGTGAGTCTACGAGACTTTGAGGTATATCTGTCGCGTCCTCAGACAGAGGAGTCTCTTTCTATTCCTGCATCTAGTATTTAGCCCTTCTGTACTTTATGTTATTGATTAGACATTCCGGAGATTAGAGCTATGTAGTGTTTTTCTCAGCTTGTGGATCCGTGAGTTTTCAGGTTTTGGGATAGTGTATCAGACTTTGGAAAGTTGTGTGTATATGCCAAGAAGCATTTAAATACTATTTCTTTCAGTTATTCGGCTTTTGATTATTTATTCCGCAAGATTAGTTATTTTCCGCATTTGTTAGGCTTACCTAGTCGTAGAGACTAGGTGCCGTCACGATAGTTCACGGAGGCTAAACTGGGGTCGTGACAAGTTGGTATCAGAGCTCTAGGTTCATAGGAGTCATGGATCACAAGCCGGTTTAATAGAGTCTCGTTGATCGGTACGGAGACGTCTGTACTTATCTACGAGAGGCTATGTAACTGTTAGGAAAAATTTCACTTCATTTGAGTTCCTTGTCGTACGAGATTTTTGATATCCCAATTCTAAACTTCTGTCTTTCTATTCTCTCACATATGGTGAGGCCACGTGCTTCTCGAGATGACCAGGCACCCGCGCCCCCTACTGGAGCCGTCAGATGCCGGGGCCGGGGTAGAGGCTGAGGACGCGCTCGTAGTGCAGCTAGAGCACCCGCACGAGCTGCCGCTGAGGTACCACTAGCAGTACCAGCCGGAGTCCAGACACCTGATACGTCTGCCACTACTACTCCAGCACTCTAGGAGACTTTGGCACAGTTTATGAGCATGTACACCACTTTGGCTCAGGCAGGGTTGCTTCCCCTTGCTGCAGCCACATCCCAGGCCGGGGGAAAAGCACAGACTCCCACCGCCCGCACTCCTGAGTAGCGAGTGCATGTTGATCAGGTCCCAAAGGTTATTCCTGCACCGCCTGCAGTGCTAGTTCAGCCTGAGGACAGGGCAGCGGCTTCAAAGGATGAGCAGCGGAGACTTGAGAGGTTCAAGAAATATGATCCTCCTGTATTCAGTGGGTTAGCATCGGATGATGCCTTGGGATTTCTGGAGGAGTGCTACCGTATTCTCCGTACTATGGGCATATCAGGATCGAGCGGGGTTTCCTTCACTACCTTCCAGCTTCGAGGAGCCGCCTATCAGTGGTGGCGTGCTTATGAGTTAGACAGTCCGGATGAGGCAGCTTCCCTGACTTGGGCTCAGTTTTCAGATATGTTCACGAGGGAGTATGTCCCCCAGAGTCTTGGGGACGCCTGGCGTGCAGAGTTTGAGCATTTGCGCCAGGGTACTATGACTGTCTCGGAGTATACTATCCGTTATATCGACTTGGCTAGACATGCACCAGCTTTGGTTTCTACGGTTCGCGAGAAGGTTCGTCGGTTCATTGAGGGGCTTATTCCCAGCATCGGATCTAGCATGGCTCGTGAGTTAGAGATGGATATATCTTACCATCAGGTGGTGAGCATTGCTAGGAAGATTGAGGGTATGCATGCTAGGGACAGAGAGGAGAGGGAGGCCAAGAGGTCTCAAAAGTCGGGCCATTATTCTGGTGCCCGTGCCCCAGCTGGAGGTCGTCATGGTAGGGGTCATATGGGCCGCCCCGTTCATGCAGATCTTCCAGCAGCCAGTGGTATTCCAGCTCCACCTAGGCCTCAGGAGCCTTATTATGCACCTCCAGTCTCTAGTGCGCCTCCTGCACGGGATGCTTCCAGTGGTCAGTTCAGCACACCTGGCCCGACCCAGTCACAGCCGCCACGTCCTCCCAAAGCTTGTTTTTAGTGTGGTGACACACGCCATATGGTGAGGGATTTCCCCAGACTCAGGAGGGGAGCACCTCCGCAGACTTCTCAGCCACAGCAGGCCCCGCAGAGCTCTCAGGCTATGGTCCCAGCGCCAGTTGCTACTCCACTGGCCCAGCCAGCCAGAGGTGGAGGTCGGGGAGGTAGAGGTCGCCCTCGAGGGGGAGGCCAGGCCAGATATTATGCTCTTCCAGCCTGTACTGAGGCTGTCGCCTCCGATTCTTTCATTGCAGGTACTATCGTGGTCTGTCACAGAGATGCATCGGTTCTATTCGATCCAGGCTCCACTTATTCTTATGTGTCTTCATACTTTGCCCCATATTTGGGTGTACCTCAGGATTCTTTGAGTTCCCCACTTTATGTTTCTACTCCTGTGGGAGATTCTCTTATTGTGCATCGCGTTTACCAGTCATGTTTGGTTATTCTTGGTGGTTTTGAGACCAGAGCCGACTTATTGTTGCTCAGCATGGTTGATTTTGATATCTATCTTGGGCATGGACTGGTTGTCGCCCCATTATGCTATTCTTGATTGTCACGCCAAAACCGTGACACTGGCCATGCCAGGTGTACCACGTATTGAGTGGAGGGTCGCTTTAAGTTACACTCCCAGTAGAGTTATTTCTTTCCTTAAGGCTCAATATATGGTTGAGAAAGATTGTGATGCGTACTTAGCTTATGTGAGAGATGCTAGTATGGATACTCCTTCTGTTGATTCAGTCCCAGTAGTACAGGATTTTCCTGATGTGTTTCCAGCTGATCTTTCGGGCATGCCACCCGACAGAGACATTGATTTTGGCATTGATCTGTTGTCGGGCACTCAGCCCATTTCTATCCCTTCGTACCGTATGGCTCCTCCTGAGTTGAAGGAGTTAAAGGAGCGATTGCAGGAATTACTTGATAAGGGTTTCGTTCGGCCTAGTGTATCGCCTTGGGGTTCTCCTATGTTATTTGTGAAGAAGAAGGATGGTTCTATGCGCATGTGTATTGATTACCGCCAGTTGAATAAGGTGACAGTGAAGAACCGCTAACCTTTGCCTCGTAATGATGACCTATTTGACCAGTTGCATGGTGCTCGTGTGTTTTTTAAGATTGACTTGTGTTCAGGCTATCATCAGTTGAAGATTCAGGAGCCAGATATCCCGAAGACTGCCTTCAAGACTCGGTATAGTCATTATGAGTTCCTTGTTATGTCGTTTGGGTTGACTAATGCCCCAGCAGCCTTCATGCATCTGATGCATAGTGTTTCCTGGCCATATCTTGATTCATTCGTGATCGTTTTTATTAATGACATTCTAGTATATTCCCGGAGTCGGGAAGATCATGAGCAGCACCTGAGGACGGTACTCCAAGCCTTGAGAGAGAAGAAGTTGTATGCTAAGTTCTAAAAATGTGAGTTTTGGCTGGATTCCATGTCGTTCTTAGGTCATGTGGTCTCGAGAGAGGGTATTCAAGTGGATCCGAAGAAAGTGGAGGTCGTGCAGAGTTGGCCCAGACCATCCTTAGCTACAGAGATCCGTAGTTTTCTTGGCTTGGCGGGTTATTACCGTCGATTTGTTCAGGGGTTTTTATCTATTGCAGCACCTATGACCAGAAGGACCCGGAAGGGTGCTCCGTTCCAGTGGACGGAAGAGTGCAAGGAGAGCTTTCAGAAGCACAAGACAGCCTTGACTACAACCCCAGTTTTGATATTGCCTACCGGTTTGGGGTCTTATAGCGTCTATTGTGATGCCTCGAGAGTTGGCCTTGGAGAGGTATTGATGTAGGATGGTAGGTTGGTTGTCTACGCGTCCAGACAGTTGAAGATACATGAGAAGAATTATCCTGTCCATGATCTTGAGTTAGCTACCATTGTTCATGCCTTGAAGATCTGGCGTCATTACTTGTTGTGTTCCTTGTGAGATATATACTGATCACCGGAGTTTGCAGCATGTGTTCAAGTAGAAGGTCCTTAATTTGCGTCAGAGGAGATAGCTAGAGCTGCTGAAGGATTATGACATCACTATCTTGTATCACCCGGGCAAGGCCAATGTGGTGGCCGATGCTTTGAGCCACCGGGCAGAGAGTTTGGGGAGTTTGGCTTATTTACCAGCAGCAGAGAGGCCTATGGCGATGGATGTTCAGGCCCTAGCCAGCCAGCTTGTGAGATTGGATCTTTCGGAGCCCAGTTGGGTTCTAGCTTGTGTGGTCTCTCGGTCTTCCTTGTTCGATCGTATCCGGGAGCATCAGTTTGATGACCCTCATTTACTTGTCCTCAAGGACAAAGTGTTGCATGGCGATGCTCAAGATGTGACTATTGGTGCTGATGGAGTATTGAGGATGCAGGGTCGAGTTTATGTACCCAATATTGATGGGCTTCGAGAGTTGATTCTAAAGGAGGCCCATAGTTCACGGTATTCCATTCATCCGGGTGCCGCGAAGATGTACCAGGATTTGAGGCAGCACACTGGTGGAGGCGGATGAAGAAGGATATAGTTGGGTTTGTAGCTCGGTGCCTTAATTGTCAGCAGGTGAAATATGAGCACCAGAGACCGGGTGGATTACTTCAGCAGATAAAAATCCCGGAGTGAAAGTGGGAGCGGATCACCATGGACTTCGTATCTGGGCTCCCACGGACTTTGAGGAAGTTCTATGCCATTTGGGTTATTGTAGATCGGCTGACCAAGTCCGCGCATTTCATCCCTGTGTGTACTAACTATTCCTCGGAGCTGTTGGCGGAGATTTATATCCGGGAGATTGTCTGTCTGTATGGTATTCAAGTTTCTATCATTTCAGACAGAGGTACTCAGTTCACATCGCGATTCTGGAGAGCCGTACAGCAGAAGTTGGGTACTCGGGTGGAGTTGAGCACAGCATTTCACCCTCAGACGGACGGATAGATCGAGCGCACTATTCAGATTCTTGAGGATATGCTCAGTGCGTGTGTGATTGAGTTTGGGGGTTCTTGGGATCAGTTCTTACCGTTGGCGGAGTTTGCCTACAACAACAGCTATCAGTTCAACATCTAGATGGCACCGTACGAGGCCTTATATGGTAGGCGATATAGATCTCCGGTGGGTTGGTTCGAGCCAGGTGAGGCCAGATTATTGGGCACAGACTTGGTTTAGGATTCTTTGGAGAGGGTCAAGGTGATTCAGGATAGACACCGTACAGCCCAGTCCAGACAGAAGAGTTACGCGGACCGGAAGGTTCGTGATGTTTCCTATATGGTTGGAGAGCGGGTTCTGCTTTGGGTTTCACCTATAAAGGGCGTCATGAGATTTGGGAAGAAGGGGAAGTTGAGTTCGAGGTTTATTGGCCCTTTTGAGATATTGAGGCGTGTTTGGGAGGTTGCTTACGAGCTTGCCTTACCTCCCAGCTTGGCAGGAGTTCATCCGGTATTTCATGTTTCGATGCTCCAGAGGTATCACGGTGATCCGTCGCACGTGTTGGATTTCAGCTCAGTCCAGTTGGAGAAGGATCTATCTTATGTTGAGGAGCCAATGGCAATATTGGACAGGCAGATTAGGAAGCTGAGGTCAAAGAACATTGCATCAGTTCAGTGGCGGGGTCCGCGACCTGGGAGACCGAGCAGGATATGCGCAGCCAGTACCCTCATCTTTTCACTACTTCAGGTATGTCTTTGTGCTCGTTCGAGGATGAACGAATGTTTATGTGTGGGAGGATGTATCGACCCAGCCAGTCATTTTTGGAATTTACGCCCCGATCCCCGATTAATTGTTTCCCCCAAGTTTATTTCTGCTATTTCGATTTGCTAGGATGTTTGTTTTTGAGTTTCGGATAGTTTTGGGACACTTATTTCCTAAATGAGAGCTTAAGTGTTGGAAAGTTGACCGTAGTCGGAATAGTGTGAAGACGGCCTCGGAATGGAAATCCAATGGTTCCGTTAGCTCTGTTTGGTGATTTCGGGTTTAGGGGAGTGGTCGGATTGTGTTTTGGAGGTCCGTAGCTAATTTAGGCTTGAAATGCCGAAGGGTTGAATTTTGAAGTTTCCGGTTCGATAGTGGGATTTTGATCCGAGGGTCGGAATGGAATTCCGAGAGTTGCAGTAGTTCCGTCATGTCATTTGGGACGTGTGTGCAAAATTTCAAGTCATTTGGAGGTGGTTTGGTTGGGTTTTTTATCAAAAGCGGGATTCGGAAGATTCTTAGAAACTTAGGCTTGAATCCGATGAGTTTTGGGAAATTTGATGTTGTTTGAAGTGTTTTGAAGATTGGTACAAGCTTGAATAATGTTTTAGGATTGGTTGGCATGTTTGGTTGAGGTCCCGGGGGCCTCAGGTGTGTTTCGTATGCTCAACGGGTCATTTAGGAACTTAGGAAAATTGCAAAAAAGTTGCAGCAGTCAGTTCTGGTTTCCTTCTTCGCGTTCGCGAGTGGGTCCTCGCGTTCGCGAAGATGAGCTGGGGCTGGGGAAGAGTTTGGCCATCGCGTTCTCAAGAGGGTTTCCGCGTTCGCGAAGAGGCTGGGTGGTTGTGCTACGCGTTCGCGATTGGGCCTCGCGTTCGCGTAAGAGGAATTGGCCCAGCAGAGTTTTGTGCATCGCGCTCGCGTGGTGCACGTCGTGTTCGAGAAGAAGGAAAAATGGTCAAAGTTAGTTTGTGCTTCACGAACGCGAGGCTTTGACCGCGTTCGCGAAGAAGGAATTTAACACCTGGGCAGAATGTTTTAAAAGGCTTATTTTGCGAGTCTTAGCCTAGTTTCCTCCATTGTTAGGCGATTTTGAAGCTTTTGAAGTGGGTTGAAGAGGGATTCAAGGGAAATCACTTGGAGGTAACATTTTTGACTTCATAACTCGTTTTTATGTGATTAAAGACCTAATTAGTTATGAGAAATTTGGGGAAAATGGGTAATTAGGGCTTGAGTTTAAGAGGCCTTTAAATGAGGATTTGAGGGGTCATTTGGGCTCCGATTTTAGTGTTCTTGGTATGTATGAACTCGGGAGAGTATGAGGATTCCGAAAATGTAAATTTTACCCAATTCCGAGACGTGGTCTTGAGGGGCATTTTGGTTTTTTTTCCTAATTTCGCGTATTAGCTTAGAATTTAATTATAGAATCAGTTGCTTGAAGTGTTATTTACATTATGAAATTTAATTGAATAGATTTAGGACATTTGGAGTCGGATACTCATGGCAAAGGCGTGGTTTCGGGTTGACTTGTACTTGTTCGAGGTAAGTGGCTTGTCTAACCTTGTGAGGGGGACCTTTCCCCTTAGGATTGATATTGTGGTAATTGAAATGCCTCGTACGTGAGGTGACGAGCGCGTACTTGTGCTAATTGTTGGAAATCCGGTTTTTCATTAAAAATAGCCTTGAATTGTGTTCTTCCTTTTCTTGCTTACACCGTTTGGACATTAAACCTGCTGTAGCTTAGAGAAACATGTCTACTTGACTAAATTGCTCTATTTGCCTTAACTGCCTTAATTTTATTACGTGAACCATGCTAGATTAGGATTACCTGTTTTACTTTGATATGAAATTGATTGGATTGAATTCTTGTTGTTGTTGTGTATTTACTTTGGGACTACGGAACAGAATTCCGGGAGATCCCCCTGCACTTTTACTTTGGGACTACGAGACGGTATCCCGGGAGCTCCCTTGTATGTTTACTTTGGGACAACGGAGTTGCATTCCGAAAGATCCCCTAGCATATTTATGAGTTGGACTACGGGACTGCACCCGGGAGATCCACTGGAGATGATATTTATATTAGGGGACTACAGGATGGTATCCTGGGAGATCCCCGGTTGTCATCTTGGAGCTGAGTCGTATCTCTAACTGTGTTTTACTTGCCTCTGTGATAGTTGTTGTTGTCCTTTATATCTTGTGTTACTTATTTACATTGTTTATTTCATATTGTTAAACTTTATATCTTATCTAACCTCAGTAGGGCCCTGACCTTCCTCGTCACTACCCAATTGAGGTTAGGCTTGGCACTTACTGAGTACCGCTGTGGTGTACTCATGCCCTTCCTGCACATGTTTTTCATGTGCATATCCAGGTACCTCTACTCAGGCTTATCATTCTTGAGGCGAGGCGATTCTACGGGACTTCGAGGTATATCTTCTGCGTCCGCAGACCGAGGAGTCTCTTTCTATTCCAGCATCTAGTATTTAGCCCTTCTGTACTTTATGTTATTGATTAGACATTCTGGAGATTAGAGCTATTTAGTGTTTTTCTCAGCTTGTGGATCCGTGAGTTTCCGGGTTTTGGGATAGTGTATCAGACTTTGGAAAGTTGTGTGTATATGCCAAGCAGCATTTAAATACTATTTCTTTCAGTTATTCGGCTTTTGATTATTTATTCCGCAAGATTAGTTGTTTTCTGCATTTGTTAGGCTTACCTAATCGTAGAGACTAGGTGCCGTCACGATAGTTCACGGAGGGCGAATTGGGGTCGTGACAAAGGTCCTCACTCGGACAAACCTACTCATCCATCCTCGATCTTTGTCCTCATCGGTGCTTGAGAAAAAAAAAATTGGACCGGTGGTGAAGCTTAATCAGACCTCGATAAAATCGGGGGCTGTACAACCTAATCAAATGGTCGAGGGTAAAGGTCTCATCCTCGTCCCATCAGAGAAATGGCGGAGCATCAAGACTATCCTCAAGAAAGATGGATAGATTTGACCAAGCGTCACTTGGTATTTGTCGCAGAAATCGAGAATAACCGGATCTATCTCCGGGGAAGAAGGATTAGGAGAGTCGACCAGTCCCAAAGTGAACGGGTAAGTATATACGTAAAGGAAACCAGCTTTGTGATCCGTTATGCTCTCATTAGGACGGGGGATCTAAACCACCATTGCCTCCTCCCATCGGCAGTCTTCCTTCACCTTCTTTATGTCGGTCACAATGCTAATGTATCGGGACACATGTTCGCATCGGCCCGGTGTAGATGAAGGTTTGTCAACGGTGAAATCCTTCATCATGTCAAGTCCGGTAGGAGTACATTGCTCCACGGTGGGTATCACTTTAGGCTTTCCTTTTGATGTTCGGGATGAAGAGGCAGCCTCGTCCTTTCGAGGAACTATCTTGGAAGTGCTAGCCATGATGATAGTGAAATTTTTTTGAGAAGGTAGGCAAAAGATCAAGAACGGGGAAAGAAAGGATGCGAGAGAGGATAGATCTGGCCTTGGAAATCTGAAGATGTAGAGAAAGTAAGAATTATCAAACGACTTATGCATTTATAGGAGCCGTGTGGGCAGCGAAAAGGACGAACCAATAGTGGTTCTTGGGTTTCTCGACAATCATGTTTGACAGCAACCCTTGTGCGGTTTTCGACGATGATGCGCTCGGAATAGGAGTTCAAAATAGTTTCCTATCACTTTGCTCTAGGAAACGCGAGGACTATCTGTATACGGCAGAAGTCAACGGTTTGATTTTGCGAGCATCAGGACACCTCGAGGGCTCCCGGCGGTCGATCCCGAGGATTCTCGGGAGTTCGACTTCGAGACACTACTAATAATGACCGGCCCCGAGGCAGTGCAAGTTACCAGTCTTGACGAACTAAGGTGGAGTTCCCAAGACACGTACGTATGGCAGGTCAAGTCTAGTGGACAAGCCCCAAAAGGCGAATCAAGGCATTAAATGAATGTACCATCTCCATATCTTTGTAATTAATGCTTTCCGTACTACGCTAGGATTTCCCTAATATATAATGGGGATCCTTGTCATTTTGTAACCTTATGTTGTTCCATACTAAATAGACAAGAACATTCTCTCTGCTCTCTAAGACATTCTCTTGATATTATTGCTTCCATTTATTATCTTCATTTATAGTTCTTCATTTATTGCTTATTATTGGCCATAAAGAGCCACCCTTGATTTTACCATAACTGTTAGTCGTACATTATTCGCCCTCGATAGCTCCCAGCCGAGTGTCAGAATAGACCTCGAGGCCCCCAAATCGACAAGCTCAAGACCCTGATTGCTAACCTTTTGGCTTGGTTACCATCTTGTTCCCAAACTCTTATCTCGTTTCTAAGTCTTTCACATAGCACCAACTGCTTAACAACTGGCATAAAAATATATCATGTATTTTTAAATTCCCATAATCATAATTGTTATTACCATTTTCATGGTAAATAGTGTGAGAAGTTTGGTTTCTTCCATTTCCTCCATTACTTTGTCATAGCTTGATTAGTTGCTTTGTAGTATATGTTTATATTCTTAGTTGAAATATCTACCTACCTCCAACAGAGAAATAGAGTATCGCCCAGAGTCAGGTCCCAATTGGCCTATAACTCTATTGCAAGAGTCAAGTTAACCTTGCCCTTTAGTCCTAGAGCATAGAGTTTCCTCTCTCTTTTACCTTTTTCACTATATTCAAGCAACCATCCCTTGTCTTCTTTATGTTGTCATGCATCTTCCAAGCATGTTTGCTCACAATCCTGTTCTCCCATACCGACTTGTCAACCTTACCACTTGGCTCCCATGTACCCTCGGATGGTGGACTCACCATCTCCTCATTAGAAGAGTCAAAATTAGTCTCTAACTCAACCACCTTTGGTGCTTTCCCTTTCCCTTTTTTCTTTTGCCGTCTTTAGTTTCTTAGCCAAAGGCAGCTTTGAATCTCGTTTGTAGATTTGGAATGGAACCTCTCTTGGACTAGGTTATCATCTTTGTGGTGTCCTTTGTTGTGTTTGTGCGGGCAACTCAATACTCAATGTAGTTGTCAAAGTATCCACCTCAACAGTTCCTCCTCGCAAGCTATCACGCCTTTTCTTTGTTCATTTTTGCATGCTTCCTTTCGTTTGTGCATTCTATTCAGTAGATGGTTTCTTTGTTTGAAGTATACCATCTCAGTTCAATCTTGCCTTAGCAACGCAAAGTAATGTGCGACACACCCCACACTTAGCTCATGAGCATGGGTGTGCAAATGAGGCATGAGTGACTAGGATAAATTAATTGCATCCATTTAAAACTATATAGCACAATTGAAGTTCAAGTAAGTGTCACAACCCAAAACCCACCAATGGTCATGATGGCACCTAATATTTTGGCTAGGTGAGCAAAAAATCTCAAACATAATATAGCCACCGGCATAGCTAGTATAAGTCTAAACAGGTTCAGTAATATCATATAAAAGGTTAAGTCTGATGACCAAGTATAAATAACACAAGATTCTTGGATCTAGTGTCAATGAGTAGACGAGCTTCTAAAAGTAGCAAAATACAATTGTCTTAAATAAGTTCACAATAGTGTTTGAATGAAATAAGCATTAATGACAAAGAGTGGAAGGAAACTCCAAGGTCCTACGAACAGATATACATCATTACCTTGAGTCTCTGATAGCAAAAGCTAAACACATCCCTGAACTCTACTAGGGCCAATACCTGAATCTGCACAAGAAGTGCAAAAGTATAGTATGAGTACAACCGGCCCAATATACTCAGTAAGTATCAAGTCTAACTTTAAAGAAGTAGTGGCGAGACTCTGACCAACATGATGCTTACTTCCACAATCGGATAATTAACAAGTGGAAATAATGAGAAGGAACAATTTAAAAACAGTGAATATTAGTAATATTTCTCTCAAAGATAATGATCAAGCATAATTTTACATCGAGTCCACATAAGATAAATCATATGCATGAAATAGCATGATTCAAGGCTCCAAATTCGCATATATCGGTGAGATACATCAACTCGAATTTAATGGAGTGCTTCTACATGATTGCATGGTGTATATGCATACACAAACTTCAACCTTTCCACAAAATCAGTATCAACATAATCACTTAGCACACCACGTGTGCATGGCACAAGTGCACCT
This sequence comes from Nicotiana attenuata, assembly GCF_001879085.1. Classification (NCBI taxonomy): domain Eukaryota; kingdom Viridiplantae; phylum Streptophyta; class Magnoliopsida; order Solanales; family Solanaceae; genus Nicotiana; species Nicotiana attenuata. Next base: position 95,909,683 of record NC_031989.1, on the reverse strand, counting down.
CGCAATTACACACACTCAGCACTGTACGGGTGCCTGTCATAACGCCCCTCAACAAGCGCAATTCTATGTGTCTGCACTCATATGCCTAATATAGCATGGGTTATCACCTGACTACAGACGAACTGATGCATATCTTAGTGCCAATAAAAGTATAGACCGAAGGCTCGAAAATCAGTCATCAATCGACTCAGATGTCTCAATGTGCTACAAAATCTCACATTACCATAACTACATCATCCGCACAGAATGAACCATCTCACTATAATTTAGCTCATATAATTGAATCCATATGCTGAAATGTATGTATATGTGTGTGAGATAATATATGTATGGTGAACAAGGACATAAGAAATAAATATGTGTATGTATGTATTGATAAGATAATGTAAGACTACAACTAAATCAAACAGCTTGATATATCACGAATAAGTCGTCACGTCAAAATACAGGATCATAAACCTAGGCATGATCTCTAGCATAAATATGAAAGCTCATGTAGTCATACAATGAAATAAAACATGTATAAAGAAGAATACATAACCAAACATGGCATAAAAAATCCTCAAACTACCCCTAACATGGTATAATCATTGGTCTGTGTATATACGCTCGTCACCTCGCACACAAACTACCCCAAGCTAAAGTAACACAATCAATCAAGTCCATTTTAGGTGAATTCCCTTTTAACAAGGGTAGCAAGAGATTTACCCCTTCCCGAGATCACTTCAACCTTCCACAATCGCATTTACTCTATATGGAACCACCAAACGGTCCAATTCTAACCAATCAATAAGGTCAAATAACGCTTTAGGAATCTATCTTAATTCAAAGGCTTCAATATTTAATGAATTCTCAAAAGTAAAAAAAATAATACTAAAAATTATCCTGGGTCCACATGGTGAAAATCCGAGTCTACCTATCTCCTAGATCTATTTCAAAGGGTGGTAAGAGGATAAAGAAGTAGAATCAAAATGAGGAACCATTACAACCTTCAAGAATCTTGCCCACGAAGGAACCCTCACGAACTAAATGATGATTAAGTCTTTGATTTGTAACATTAGGTATGTGAATACACAGTAGTCCTTTCCTAGAGTGATCAATATGCAAAGGGGGCATAATTTCATTGTCATTGCTTTGATGGAGCCATTTCAGAAGAAAGGGTATATACAAAGGTATAGGAGAAGATTGAACATGGAGACAGATTTTTTCAAACTTGAATGGGAAGATATGGTTATTTTTTTATGTTGTGGTGGAATGGGAATTGGTTGTGGATACTGAATAACAGTTGACTGTTAAATTCTATAACCATGACATTGGGTAGCATATCATGATGACTTTTGTATATGTAAAGTGTTCTACATTAGGAAGACTAAAATTGTGGGATAATTTATACTACATGGCAAGTGACATGGAACTGCCTTGGCTAATAGGAGGGGACTTTAATGTGATTCTACACGAAGATGAAACTACCAGTAAATCCTCCAGAATCTGAGTATTTTGCATTTTGTGTAAATTCATGTGGTCTTTTTGATCAAGGTGATAAAGGCAGTCCATTTACATGGTGGAATGGGAGACCTAATGCTGAGTATATCTTCAAAAGACTAGACATTTCTTTGTGAACTTACCATTTCAAAATATGCTTCCTTCAATTGAGGTGGAGCATTTGACTAGAACTTGATTAGATCATGCACTATTCCTTATGTCTTATGGTGAGCAGAATACTAATTTGTTAAGCCCTTTAGATTTGAACTTCTGGACAAAACAGGATACCTTTATGGATATTGTGAGACAAAATTGGCATGTTGATTTCATTGGGGATCCTCTCTTGATGTTCAAGCACAAATTGAAGAAGGTGAAGGCAGCTTTGTCTAAATGGAGCAAGGATACATTTGGTGATATTTTCAAATAATTGGCTACTCTGGAGGACATTGTGAAAGTAAAGGAGTTGATGTTTGACGAGGAACCTACAACTGAGAATAGGATTGTACTCCAAAAAGCTCAAGTTGAATTGAAAAAATATTTGAGTTTGAAGGAGAAGTACTGGAAGCAAAAAGCTGGAATGACATGGTTTGCTGAGGGTGATAGGAACACTAATTTCTTTCATAATCATGTTAATGGCAAAAGGAAGAAATTACAATTGAGAAGAATTCAAAATGGTGATGGGAACTGGCTGGAGGATCAAGAACAGATAGCTGCTACTGCAGTTGATTTTTACCAAAGGCAATTAATAATGAAGGGGATCCTATAGATTTTCGATGCTGGAGACTGTTCCTTCTAAGGTATCAATGGAGTAGAATCTGGAGCTATGCATATTTCCAAATTTAGATAAAGTCAAGGCTGATGTATTTGAGTTGAGTTCAGATAGTGCTAGTGGTCCTAATGGATTCACTGGATAATTTTACTAAACCAGTTGGGATGTAATATGCTTCGATATACACAATATGGTACTTCACTTTTATGGAGGGGCACCTTTGCCAAAGTCCATCACTCATAATAACCTTGTTCTATTGCCAAAGAAGCCAAGAGTGCAGACTTTCTCAGACTTAAGGCCCATAAGTTTGAGCAACTTCATCAATAAAGTACTATCTAGGGTTCTTCATGATAGATTGGAGAAGTTTCTGCCTTTATTGATGTATCCCAATTAATCTAGATTTCTGAAGGGGAGGAGTATATTTGAAAATATATTACTTACCCAGGAAATACTCACTGGCATAAGGTTGGTAGGTAAGCTTGCCAATGTTGTGATTAAACTTGATATGACAAAGGCTTATGATAGAGTTTCCCGGAAGTGTTTGATGCATGTACTTAGGAGAATGGGGTTTGCATAACACTTCATCAATAAGGCTTGGAACTTGCTATCTAATAATTGGTATTTAGTGTTGGTGAATAGACAATCCTCAGGTTTTTTCAAGTCTTCTAGGGGTGTGAAGCAAGGAGATCCACTGTCCTATGCATTGTTTATATTGCCAACTGAAGTGTTGTCTAGGGCTTTGAATAATTTATTTGAAGACAAGACTTTTGTTCGATTTGGTATGCCCAAGTGGTCTGATCCTCTAAACCACTTTGCCTTTGCTGATGATGCCATAATTTATGCTTTAGCTCATCCCCCATCTCATAGCCAGATCATGGGATTGTTGGGTGACTATGAGCAAGTATCAGGCCAGCTTATCAACAAAGACAAGATTTCCTATTATATGCGTGCCAATGTTGCAAGTGTACTATTTCAAGCAGTGGGTGATATTACTAGATTTAAAAGAGGTAAGTTCCCATTCTCATACTTAGGATGTCCTATATTTAACACTAGAAGGAGGAAGGAATATTACGATGAACTTATCATGGAGGTGAAGGCAAAACTGCATTCATGTAAAGGAAAACTCCTATCTTTTGGAGAAAAGGCAACACTCATATCAAGTGTGTTACAAAGTATGCCATTGCATTATTGTCAGTACTTGATCCTCCAGATAACATATTAAAGAACTTGCATAATATCTTTGCTCGATTCTTTTGGAGCACAAAGGAAGAAGGGAGAAGGCTTCATGGCAGAATCTATGTCTCCCTAAAGAGTAAGGAGGTCTAGGTTTTAGATCTTTACATGATATATCAAGGGCTTTATTTGCTAATATTTGGTGGAGGTTTAGAACTACCAAATCCTTGTGTTCCAACTTCATGTGGAATATGTATTGGGAAAAGGGAAATACCTATTGTATTGCAATTTAGAGGAGGATCACATGTTTGAAGATAGATAATGAATCCTAGGCATATGTGCGGCCCTGAGGCTCGTTAGGCTGGCGACAATGGCTCTTACGCTTTGCCCTTAGGCATATATACAGCCTTGAGGCTCGTTAGGCTGGCAGCAATGGCTCTTATGCTTCGCCCTTAGGCGTATGTACAGCCCTGAGGCTCGTTGGGGTGGCGACAATGGCTCTTACGCTTCGCCCTTAGGCGTATGTGTAGCCCTGAGGCTCGTTAGGCTGGCGACAATAGCTCTTATGCTTCGCCCTTAGGCGTATGTGCGGCCTTAAGGCTCGCTAGGCTTTATTTTCCTCTCGTTAAGGACTTCTGCAATGATTTTGCCTGACCTATCATCGGTTCGGGAAGAACCTTAATTTCCAGTCGTTAGCGGCGATGTTCGAGCACCTCGTAAGGTTCGGCTCGTAGGCTGAGTAGCTCAAAGCCTTATAATTGTGAGCTGACATGGTCGAAGCTCTTTTGCCTGTTAAGGGTAGCCTGTTTAATCGGTTCTATTCGAAGTAGATTCGAAGTAATGGCCTATGATTTTGTAGCGACAGTCGGGCGTCCCCGAGTCGCGTTAGTTTGGCTGGTGCAGCCGTATGACCATAGTCATTTATGTTTGGCGGAGCCATTTTTTGATCCCGAGTATAGTAGTTTAGGCGTCTATATAAAGGGTATGCCTTTTTAGGGGTCTTACAAATTCGATATATATCCTGAACTTCGAGATTGATTTTATGCCTGTAATAAGGTCTTACAAAACTTTTCATGCCTTTTGAGGTCTTACAGATTTTGCTGATACTTGATGCAGATATGATTCATGCCTTGCTTGAAGGTCTTACAGTTCGTGTTGTTGCTTTGTGCAAGTCTTACAAGACCGAGTCTACCCGCTCAGGGTCTTACGGCCTCGAATTTATTGCTGAATGGCGATTGGTGATAGTCTCCGAGTTATCGAGTTCGTTTTGGCTTGAGAGTCATTTCTCGTGAGCTCGGGATTGCCTCATTGAGGGCTTACGACTTTAGATCTTCCGACCCCGGGGTCATGCGTATGTGGAGTTCTTTGACGCTAGTCTCCGAGCATTCGGGACGCTTTCTTTTTGGAGATAGTTAATGATTTTCGTGCTGCCTCATTTGGGGATTATTAGTCCGGAGTCTCGACCCTGAGGTCATGCGGGTGCCGAATTATCGACGCCAGTCTCCGAGTATTCGAGACATTTTTCTGATGGAGAAATCGTTCTGGCAAAAAACGTTGGGTCTTCCTTGGAGCATGAATCGTGTTGGCAAAAATCATTCTTTGATTATTTGACACTAGTACATGTGCCACCGCCATCGGGGTGCGGTTGTGCAAAGACACGGTTCATTCGACCGTTTGGTCCGGTACAGCATTTGCTCATCGGGATCCTACTTGGCATCTCTTGGCTTTTCTTATCAGACGTCCTTCAGAAAGGGCGTCCATCGGCGCCCGTGGTAGAAGAAGCCTTGAGGACCTGTTGGATTCCCCTCATGTAGCATATAGATGTTGCCTTGTTAAAAACCTTACCGGCAAAACCCTCTTCGGGACAAAAAGCTCGATCGAAGGAAAAGAGTGCAACAGATGTCTTTAAAACCTAAGGGTCTTCGGGCTGAGCGTGCGTATTTGATCACTTTGATCGAGTGCATGTATAAAAGGATTAGTATGAAATATAAACTGAAAAGGGAGATGGTTATACCTTATCGCGGGATGTGTTTGGCGACGTTCCGAGGTCTGGTACGCCTCTGTTGTTCGCGGCGAGGACTCAGTACGGTCCTCCGCTGTGTTCAATCGGGCTTAGTCGAAGATGTAGTTTGATTGTCCTTAGGCTCTCTCGAGAGCGGAGATATTAGCGTCGGTGCAGCGTCGTGCACTGCGAACATTTCCCTTGCCACGTGTTGTTCCCCGTGGACGGTTTTAATCCCGTCTTTTGTTGGGAATTTCACTATCTGGTGGAGGGTGGACGGTACCGCTCTCATGCAGTGTATCCACGGTCGCCCGAACAAGGCGTTGTACCTCATGTCTCCTTCGATGACATAGAATTTGACGTCTTGAGTCGCGCCAGCCACCCTGACCGGGAGAGTGATCTCTCTCTTTGTTGTATCGCTTGCCATGTTAAATCCGTTGAGGACCCGAGTGGCGGGAACGATTTGGTCTAGTAGTCCGAGCTGCTCTACTACCTTCGACCTGATAATGTTGGCCGAGCTACCTGGGTCCACGAGTACACGTTTTATCTGAAATGTATTTATGAGGAAAGAGATTACCAGTGCGTCGTTATGAGGTTGAGACAGGGTCTCGGAGTCCTCCTCGCTGAATGTGAGGGCATCTTCGGGTACGTATCCCCGGGTTCGCTTTTCTTTGGTGATGGAAATTTTTGTCCTTCTCATCACGGGCTCTTGAGGAGCGTCGATCCCTCCTAATATCATGTGAATAACGTGTCGTGTCTCATTTACTTCATTCTTCTTGGCTGTCTCCCTTCCTCGGAACTGATTCTTTGCTCGGTCACTCAAGAATTCTCTGAGATGACCGTTGTTGAGTAACCTGGCCACATCTTCTCGTAGCTGGTGACAACCCTCGATCCTGTGGCCAAGCGTGTTGTGAAATTTGCATATTAAGTTATGATTCCTATGGGAAAGATCCGACTGTAAAGGCCTGGGCCATATGGTATCCTTGATTTTGCCGATGGCAAACACGATGTCTGAAATGTCAACGTTGAAGTTGTACTCCGATAGGCGTGGTGCCCTTGTTGGCCTGTGTTTCCATCGAATCTGGCTCTGCTAATGAACCCTCAGAGGTTCTGCCCTCGGTTGACCGGTCGGTCATTGCGAGGTGGGTTGCGTCTCGGGGCATTTCTCCTGTCTTCGGTGTATGGCTGATACCTTTCTTTTTTCGGCTTCAACTCTTTTGCTAAGAGCCTGTTTGGGTATTTTGAGCCCGAAGGGGCTCCCAATTGATCATCCTCGACCCTGATCTTTGACTGGTATCGATTATGGACATCCGACCAGGTTACGGCAGGATACTCAATCAGATTTTCTTTTAGCTGCCGTGAGGCCATAGAACTCCACTCGTTCAGGCCCTGAGTGAAGGCTTGTACCACCCAGTCGTCGGAGACCGGGGGCAGTTCCATTCGTTCCGTTTGAAAGCGAGACACGAACTCTCGCGGCATTTTGTTCTCCCTTTGCCTAATTTTGAATACGTCGGACTTCCTCGTTGCTACTTTGATGGCACCGGCGTGTGCCTTTATGAAGGAGTCCGCCAGCATGGCAAATGAGTCTACAGAGTTGGGAGCTAGATTATGGTACCACATCATGGCCCCCTTTGAGAGTGTTTCCCAGAACTTTTTCATTAAGACGGACCCGATCTCGTCGTCTTTTATGTCGTTGCCTTTTACTGTGCACATATAGGCGGTGACGTGCTCGTTGGGGTCTGAGGTCCCGTTATACTTCGAGAGTTCCGGCATTCTGAACTTCTTTGGGATGGGTTTCGGAGCCGCTCCTCCGGGGACGGCCGCTGCACGAACTTCCTCGAGTCTACCTCAAGACTGGGGGCGCGCCCGGGATTTGGTCGACCCTGGAGTTATAAGTTTCGACTTTCTTATTGTCGGCGGCTATCATCTTCTCGCCCGTCCTCGAGCATTTTTACGATAGCAGGATCGGTCGTCGAACCATTATTGCTCAGTCTCTCCAGTACCTGTTCGGCCGGGGGAGTTGTTCCTGGTGCTACGGTGCTGGGAGTTTTTGGATGGCTTTGCAGTTGAGCGATAGCCAGCTGTTATGCCTGCAACATTTCAAGGATAACATGAAGGCTAACTTCCTGTTCTTCCGGAGCTGGGATTTTTTGGGCTTCCTGTTGGTCGTCTTGTTGTACGCTTCTGTCGGTGCGTGAGGTTTCATCGACCTGATGTGCGTCTTGTGAGCTAGAGTCGGCTGGAATCGGTCCGAGCGCGTCATCAAGGTTCAGTGGTGGCGCACCGACGATCGGAACTGCTACACCATTTTCTCCGTGGTTTTCGAGGTTATTGTTCTCAACTCTGTTCACCGAGCCAGACATTTTGACCTGCAACCGAAGATCTTGGACAAGAAGAAGTGTGAAAGATAACTTGCGTTATGTGACGAAACTAGCAAGAAAATAATCACTATTATTTTTAGCCCCACGGTGGGCGCCAATTTGTTTACCGTAAAAATTGTAATAACAATTAAATTTGTTGATGGGACTCTAAAAATACGTGATCTATTATTATGCTAGTCGTGGAGCAGTTGATGCTGTGAGTGCGTAGTTTGAGGGTGAGACGCGAGCTAAATAAAGTAGTAATCGAACCGAGAGATAGCTGTTCGGGGCCTCGAGCTATTCGATTTGGGGCCTCGAGGTCGAGTCTCGAGCTCGGGCTCGAGCTATCGGGGGAAATCAGAGAAGGACTAACAGATGCAATAATATTAAAGGAGGCTCTTTGTAGCCAATGATAAGCAATAAACAAGCAATGAATATGAAACAAGTATGAAAATAATAGGATAGAACAACAGTGTTGAGAGAGTATCTTAGAGAAAAAGAGAGAGTTATCATATATCTCATGTAGAAAATAATAGGAATTTTCGGGCTTCATGATCACGGCACCCCCTGCCACGATCACGATGCATATGCATGGGTAGATTATTTAAGTACTCTATTTCGAGGGTTTTGGTTATTTTATTACATTTAGAGTTATAGAGCTTGGATTTAGGCAATTTTGGAGGGGATTTTCACGATTTGGATTGGGGTAATTGTTTTTTACTCGAATTTGTTCATTATTCATGATTCCAATCTTGGTTTTATATTTAATTGGTGAATCAAAGTGAAGAAATTGGGGAGTTCAGTAAAAACCTTTTTAAGGTATAAATTGATGATTTGATGGTTGATTTGAGGTCAGTTTTGGATGAAACACATATATTTGGACTCGTATTGGAGTGTGAGTTCGAAATTTGTGTGTTTTGTCAAGTTCTAGGATGTGGGCCAAGGGTTAATTTATTGGGTTGGCTCTGCATTATTTATTCAAGATCTTAGATATATTAATTGAAATTGTTTCTCATGGCTTTTGTTGATGATATTACGTTATTCTGGATAGATTCGAGCCGTCCGGAGGTTGATTCACTCGTGAAGGGCTTATTAGAGGACTGATTGGGCCTGCCTGAGGTAAGTATCTTACTTAAACTTGGTTGAGGCAATAGTTGCCTGAGTTATTTGTGATAGTTATGTGCTATGGGTGATGCGCATGTGCGGGGTTAAGCCCATGCGCATGCACCGGGGTATTATTCATGCTCAGTATAGTGCTCAAGCTATGATATGCCTTTATTTAATTTCTATGCTTTATGTTGTGATGTTTCTTATATCTATAAAGCTATTTGAACAATGTTTTAGGTTACATAGGTGTTAATCTCCTGATTGAACCTGATAATTGCTACTTTCATGATGCAGTTGCGTGATTTGAGCTATGCTAGAATACATTGCACATGCATACACCTTAGTATGTCACTTATACCAGTCCAGGATTATGAAATTTGATATCCATCGATCATGTACATGTATTCTTTTATATCTTCTTCTTGTGGGATATGGATTGGACTGGTAGTATGTGACCACGCCATACAAATTGTGATATTGAGCATGTTACCACGCTAGGAGGATTGTTATATTGAGCGTGTGACCATGCCGGGTGGATTGTGATATTGAGCCTGTGACCACGCCAGGCGGATTTTAATTATTGGCACTTGACTACGCCATGCAGCGTGTGGATATTGATCCATCCTCTTAGGATCACCCTCTCATGTTCCTTCTTGATAGTGTACATGCGGTTGGAGAAAAGCCAATCAGCGGATTGGTTCGGTTATTGAAATGCTAAGGAAAGGCGGACCAGTGTTCGATTTGGTTATTGCATTTCATCTTTACTTGCAATTTCCTTGGTTGTTTGCCTATTTTGTTGCATATCTTCTTTATATGATAGATCGTTGACAGAGCAGAGTATGTAAGATATTATATGCACCAAGGTGGTTTTATCTGTGATTTATGAATTCATCATATTTCTGTTTTGGACTTGTCTAAATTTATTAACTGTATAGGTTATTAGCGAGTATCATTTATAATTCTTGATTCTAATACCTCACCGAGGTTATTTATGATACTTGTTGAATACATGGGGTTGGGTGTACTCAAACTAAACTCAGCACTTAATAGTGCAGATCCAGGTGCTGGACCGAGCCAGCAATTGCTGAGGCTTATTGCTGGGTTATCTTTGCAGAGACGAGGCAGAGCTGCATCTCGACCGCAGTCTTGGCGTCTCTTTTCATTTTTTCTGTTGCCTTTGATTCAGGCTGTATTCTTAACTGGCATTTTAGACTTGCATTTCCTTTTTAGAGCTCATGACTCTATATTTAATAGGTTTGGGGGATTTATTATGTATCGGCATTATTATGTTATGTTGATGGCTTTTAGAGTTGTATTATTTTCGTCATTTATGTTATTATGACTCGTGATTGTTATGTTCGGCTTGCCTAGTAAGTGCCTTAGTCCCCATCACGATCGATTGGTAGTTTTGGGTCATGACATGTTGGTATAAGAGCCCAAAGTTCATAGGTTCTACAGGTCATGAGCAAGCTTAGTAAAGTCTTTCTTATCGGTATGGAGACGTCTGTACTTATCTTGGAGGTGTTACCAAATTGTCAGGAAAAACTTCAATTTCTTGCATTCTTCTCGTGTGGATTTTTTATTTCTCAAGTTTGAACCTTTACTCTTCTATTCTTTCATAGATGGTGAGAACACATTCAGTCGGATCGAACGAGCAGGAGCCAGTACCACCAATCAGGGCCGCAAGAGGCCGGGGCCGAGATGGGGCTCACACTACAGCTAGAGTAGCATGTTTAAAGCCACTAATCGCTCAAATAGAGGAGCAGGTTTCGGATACTTTTGAGCCAGTGGGGCCAAGTTAGACACTGAAGGTACCTATTTTTATACCTGGTATTCAAGAGGCTTTGGCTAAAATCTTAAGTGTGTGCACGAGCTTGGTTCGGGCTAGTATGGTACAAGTTGCTCCAGCTAGCTCATAGTCTAGGGGAGAAGCCCAGACTCCCATCGCCCATACATTGGAGCAGCTAGCTCAGGGTTATCAGACACCAAGGGTATTAGTGGTTTAGCTAGTTGTTGGTGCTCGGGCCGAGGTTGGTCCATCTATGACTGATGAGGAGTGGAATTGGTTGGAGCGACTTAAGAGACTTGATCCTCCCGAGTTTAGTGGAGGAAAGCCAGAGGATGCTTAGAGTTTTCTGGATCGGTGTGATCAAATTCTTCGCACAACGGGTATTGTAGACATTAGTGGAGTTGCCTTTACTAATTTTCAGCTGATAGGGGTAGCCTACTGATGGTGGAAGACATATGAGTCAAGCAGGCCAGCTGGTGCAACACCACTTACATGGCATTAGTTCTCAGTTCTCTTCTTAGAGAAGTTTGTTCCACAGACTCACAAAGAGGAGTTGCGTAGGGAGTTTGAGTAGCTACGCTAGGAGGATATGACTGTGACCCTGTACAAGATAAGATTCACAGATTTTGCACATCATGCAGTATGGTTGGTTCCCACTGAGCGAGAGAAGATCAGGAATTTCGTTGATGGAATCAACTATGGTCTACCTTATAGTTTGGCTCAAAAGGCCAAGACAGATGCTAGGTTTTACCAGGTGGTTGGGATTGCTAGGTGGTTGGGCATTTTCGTAGGCTTGAGATAGAGGAGAGGGAGGCGAAGAGGCCGCATGGTTCAAGTGGTTTTAGTAGAGCCTCATCTCGAGGCCACTCACATTACATCAGAGGTCATCCTTTTACGCCCACACAGGCAGCTCGTTAGATTCTCCGTGGTTCATCAGTGAGCCAAAGTTCATACAGGGCTTTCCTAATTCAGTCATTATTCAGTGTGCTGCTATCATAGAGTTCTTATCGTGCTCCATCTAGTCAGGGTTTCATGTGCTGTTATTAGGGTTATCAAGGTCAGCCTCATAGGAGGGGTTGTTTCAAGTGTAGAGACTTGAGTCATCTCAAGAGGGATTGCGCCAGACTTCTGAGTAGGGTTCCACAGCAGAGCTTACAGCCTGAGATTTCAACACCAATAGTTACACCACCCGCACAGCCAACTAGGGATGGATTCATTAAGTTCAAGATCACCCTAGAGGGGGAGATTGGTCAGGACGTTGCTATGTATTTCACGCTAGGCCAAAGGTAGTTGCTTCCGATTCCGTGATCACAAGTATTTTTTAGTGTGCCACATGAATGCTTCAATGTTATTAGACCCTGGTTCCACTTCCTCTTATGCGTCATCCTATTTTGCTTGTTACTTGGATATACCTCGTGATTCTTTATATATGCATGATCATATGTCTACACCGGTGGGTGATTTTATTATGGTGGATTGTGTATATCAATCATTTGTGGTTATCGTTTAGGTTTATGAGACTAGAGTCGATCTTTTTTTGCTTAGTATAGTTTATTTGAGGTGATTTTGGGTATGGATTGGCTATCTCCATACCGTGCTATCCTTGATCGTCACGTTGAGACTTTGATGTTGGTGATTCTAGGGTTGCCTAGGTTGGAGTAGAGAGGTTCCTTGGTCACACTGCCAATAGAGTGATTTCATATTTGAAGGCTCAACGGATGGTTGAGAATGGGTGTTTGGCGTACTTGGCCTTTGTGAGAGATGTTAGTGCGGATACTCCTACTGTTGAGTCAGTTCCATTAGTGAGGGAGTTCCGAGATGTGTTTCCTGCAGACCTGTCGGGCATCCCACTTGACATTGATACTGATTTTGGTATTAATTTGGTCCCGGGCACTCGGCCCATCTCCATCCCATTGTATCGTATGGCACCAGCAGATTTGAAAGAGTTGAAGGAAAAGTTATAGAAGTTGCTTGATAAGGGTTTCATCAGTCCTAGTGTGTCACCTTGGGGTGCATCGATACTATTTGTGAAGAAGAAAGACGGTTCTATGAGGATGTGCATTGACTACACGTATTTGCACAAGGTTCCTATCAAGAACAAGTACCACTACTGCATATTGATCATTTGTTTTACCAGCTCAAGGGTGATAGGGTATTCTCGAAGATTGATTTGAGATTGGGCTACCATCAATTGAAGATCCGAGCTTCAAATATTTTGAAGACGACTTTCAGGACTCGCTATGGTCACTATCAGTTTCTGGTGATGTCTTTAGGGATAACCAATGCCCCATCAACATTTATGCACTAGACAAACAGTGTATTCAGCCATATCTTGATTCCTTTGTTGTAGATTCATTGATGATATATTGGTATATTCTCGCAGTCAGGAGGATCATGAGCAGCATTTGAGGCTTGTGCTCCAGACTTTGAGGGAGAAGAAGCTATATGCTAAATTCTCCAAAGGCGAGTTTTGGTTAGACTCCTTGGCATTCTTGGGCCACATAATGTCTAGTGAGGGGATTAAGGTGGATCCGAAGAAGATTGAGATAGTTCAAAGTTGGCCCAAACCGTCTATTGCTACTAAGATCTGGAGTTTCCTTGGGTTGGCTAGGTATTATCGCCGTTTTGAAGAGGGGTTTTCATCTATTGCAGCCCCATTGACTAGATTGACGTAGAGAGGTGCCCCATTCAGATGCTCTGATGAGTGTGAGGAGAGCTTTAGAAGCTCAAGACTACCTTGACTATATCTTGAATAATGGTTTTACCTTTGGGGTCGGGTTCTGATGTGATAAGTTGTGATGTTTCACGGATTGGCATTGGATGTGTGTTGATACAAGAGGGTAGAGTTATTGATTATGATTTGCGTTAGTTGAAGCCCCACGAGAAGAATTACCGTGTACACGATTTGGAGTTAGCACCTATTGTTCATGCGCTCAACATTTTGGAGGCATTATCTTTACGGCTTGCCTTGTGAGGTGTTCATAGATCATAGGAGTCTCAAAAACTTATTCAAGCAAATGTATCTGAACTTGAGGCAACAAAGGTGGTTAGAGATACTAAAGGACTACGATATCACCATTCTTTATCACCCGAGGAAGGCCAACATGGTGGTTGATGCTTCGATCAGGAAGGCTGAGAGCATGTGGAGTCTTTCTTGTATTCTAGTTGGGGAGAGACTGTTAGCATTGGATGTTCAGGCTCTGGCCAATCGCTTCGTGAGATTGGATATTTCGGAGCCTAGTGGGGTTACTACGTGTGTTGTATCACGGTCGTTCTTGTTTTAGCGCATCAAGGCGCGTCAGTATGAAGATCCCAACTAGCTTGTCCTAAGGGACACGGTGCAACATGGTGATGCCAAGGAGGATATTATTGGTGATTATGGGTGTCATGACCCATACTGGAGGGCCATGACTAGCACTCGGGCACCAACACGCATTTTATCTAACCATTCTTATTATCTATAAGGGCCGACGAGATCAATATAAATGGTAGACATGAATCCTAAAGAACCTACAATGACAGATCATGGCATGAGGATATATAACATGGGCCGACAAGGCTGTCATGAAGCTATATATAAGGTACGAGCTGACAAGCTCCCATGAAAGACTATACAAAAAAATTAGTTGACAAGGCAATCCAAACTATACATGAGTCAGCACCTGTCTATGAGCCTCTAAAGAAACGTAAGTGCTGCAACATTTCTAGAGTGGGGCCCCGACATACCTGTAATGTCTATTACAAAAATGCATACCAAGACCACGGAAAATCCGGAGAAGGGATCTCGCCAATAACCGCTGAACTGGGCAGCCTATGGTGGTGGGGGAGCTGCGTCTACCTGTCTATCAAGACCTGTAGCACGACATTCAGCATCCACAAATAATAAGGACGTCAGTACAAATAAAGTACTGAATATATAAGGCAGGAAAGAATAAGTAAGAACAGTAATGTAAGCAGGGATAGAGAATATACAACATGTTGACATATGGGTACCTCTGAGAGCTACTGACATGAAATGCATGATACACACACACACACACACACACACACACACACACACACACACACATACACACATATATATAGTAGCCTCCCCCACCACCAGTAGGCTCGGACAAAACGTACCACGCCATCATAAGGCTTGGTGGAATCGTACCTCGCACGTGAGCGTACGTAAACCTATTGATCAGTGGTTGCACAATACGTACACGTACCGCGACGACTATAGCTCGGCTAGGTAGAGTAAGATACCTACATATATATAATCATGCTACGGCTTTAGTGGATATCATATTCTGACCTTTCGGAGTGACGTAGATCGGTATCCTCTGTACATGTTATTAGGACTAACTCTTCATCATGAATCTTATAAGAATCAGGAAGTACCAACAACATTAATAACATAAGAATAAGAGAATCAACATCACTTCAATTGTCTTTCATAAAGAAAGGAAACAAATGAAGATACTGCTAGCTTCTAAGAGTGGAGTATCTTTGGAAGCTCTGATGAGTGGTGATTTTACCACTCATTCTAGTCTCTTTTTTTAGATTTTGCGTCCTTTAATTATAATACGAGATCATTTATGGTGTGTATTGTTATATTTTCAGGTAAATGATGCCATGAAATGAATGAAATTAAATAGATGCGGAATTGAGCAAAAAACAGTGGAAAAATGCAAAACTCTTCGGTGATTCCGCATCTGCGGAACACTGGTTGACTTTTAAGCTCGACCTTGCAATCTATGAGCAAATTTGGTGCATTTGCGAATAAGACTGGAAGGGTAAGGATCGGTATTTGTTGTTCTGAATTAGCTGTACACTCTGCGGAAGCGCCACTACCATTGAACTTTCCGCAATCTGCGGTAGCGCATCTGCCAATCGCAAGTCCGCTTCTTGCGGATCCAGAGTTTTACACTTTAAGTTTGCCATTCTACGGATAGGCGCATTCAAGTTATCTACCGAGCCCGCAACCTGGGAGGATGTGATTCACACGTAGGTGCGATCACATACGGGCTTCAAGACCAAGGGCAGACTTGGAAATTTACATCTCTGCAAATTCAAACCGCACAACATAAATGACCTAGAAGACCCATTTTGCATATCTTTGGCTTATTATTAATAAGTACCTAATAACTAGAGAGAACAAAGTTTTGGAAGCTAGGGTCTTGCACACACAACTTGGGTCTTTAAGATAAAGCTTTTGAATTGAGAAATTTCTTAACCATTTATGTTGATTCTTCATTTCCTTGCTTTGTATTGAATGATCTAAGTGTGGTAGTATTTTATTTCAACAACTTAAATCTTGCTTTTATGGAAACATCAAGTATCTGCCAATGGTTTAAGAGTGTGGATTAAGATATGTTATGTGTTGTTGCTTTAATCTGAATGATTATTTATATTATTAATGAAGTGAGTTATTTTACTTAATACTTATTCCATGTTCTTTTATGTTTTCAAGGGATTAGCTAACCCTAGGACTCGCTTCATTAACTTCGAATTAATTTGGAAACGAATTATTTGGGTTGGGAAAGAATTAATTTAACAAGAAGTTAGGCAGTTTTTACAACCCACATTTCTATAGATTCTAACCTAGTGATAGGGATTGAAACTACTTGTAGCCATAAATCGGTTTGTGCTTAATCTCCTAATTGTTTTTAGGGATATTCAATTAGGAAGTTCTTGTTTGTCGTTTTGAAGAAGCTAATATATAGATTATTACCGAGGCTAATTAACATAAATTTCGCCTCATAATTTGAAAAATCGTGAAATACATATGGATCGTTACTTCAGTGTAATTCCTTGTGTATCCATACCTTGTAGCCATTGATCATCCTTACTTGGCTTTGTAGTTTTAGTTTACATTTTTGGCATTTATATAAAAAATATTTTCTCAAAATCTTTCTAAGATGTTTGCATTGCCATAATAAGTGATCATTTTTACACTCCTAATCGCCTACATATTGGTTCTCTTGTTGGATTCAACCCCGACTCATACTAGGTAAATTATATTGCATGCAACCGTGTCGATTTATTTTATATAGTGGATCTTAGACGTCATCAAAATTGGGCGCCGTCGCTGGGGGAACAATTTGGCGTATTAATGGTTGTTTTAGAAGTAAGCGTAAGTGCTTTGATCCAAACTTGGTGTAATTATCTTTCCTTGCCTTGGTCTATTTTCCTGTTTGTCTCTCCTTTATTTCTTAGTTTTTTTTATAAAAAATGGTCCATCTGATGAAAGATTGGTCGGATGGTAGTTGTTCATCACTTTGGATGACCCTTTTCCTTTTTTGTGGAGACTTCATGGAAAAATTGTTTAAATTCTCCCTGGGGGCGGATGTGCGCACAATCTCAATAACAGAGTGGAGTATGTTGTGATAATGTGTTGTCGTCAAAATGGTCATTGGGAGTATTGTGCTTATTTGTCCTTCCCCTCCCCAAGCCCCCGCTATGATGATTCTACTTTTTGTGATGACAATGATAGGGATATGGAAGTGGAAGAAATTGAGCATGGTCAAAATGGAGAGTTCAAGCTCATGTTAGAGTGCCTACTTGAAGGAGGAAACAAAGAGCAAAGTGCCTTGGAGGAGATTTTGGAAAAAAGTCTTTAAAATGACTTGGCGCTTGAAAGGTTGAACTCACAAATGGAAGAAATGTCGGAAGCTTTAGAGGTCCAAAAAGCCTTGGAAGTGAATGATAGCCAAGAACCTTAGAGATTGAAGTCGAAAATCCTTCTTTGGCACTTGATCAAAACCAAGAAGAACTCTCAAATGTTCAAAATGAGAAGATGATGCTCATGTTGGAGACCATTCTTGAGAATGAGACAAGCACAACTTTGCACTCGAGGACTTGAAGCAAGTCTTGACTCAAAATGATGTGAATATCCGCACTTTGGAAGATCAAATTGAAATATTGGTTGATGCTCACTATGCCCACCAACTTGAAAGTGTGAAAAGAGGTTAAGAAGAGTCCAGCTCCAAGGAAGAAAGTGAGCTTTACTTTGAGGAATCAAGAATTGAACATTCACCAACCGACTCCATGCTTGTTAGTGATGCCAAGAAAAATATGGAATTAGAGTCGACCGGTGTAATTGAAAAGATGGTTGAGATTGACTATAGTCCAGGGGAAAAAGAGGATGTCAAAAATCTGGGAAGAATTGCAATTCGGAGGGTTGATGTCACATTCCAAGCATTTTTGAACATTGGATTGAGTGGTGATATGGGAATTGAACTGCACGAGTCAATGAGGGACTGCAAGGAGGAAAGAAAAAAGCCATACATCTTACAATTTGAGGAAACAAGAAGGCAAAATGACATTCCTCATTTGAAAGCGAAGAAATGCAAAATAAAGAAATTAAAGTTTGGCTTGATCATCAACTTACCACCCCCCACTACTCATGGTCACAAGCTTGATTCCAAGTTAGGTGCCCTATTCATATTATCCAAGTGGCGAAAAAAGTGGTAAAGTTGATCCGCGTCATGCCACGCCGTTAAATGCGGCGCTTGGTGGGAGGCAACCCATCGTTTTTAAAATTTTTGGTCGTTTTTTAAATTTTCTTTTTTAGAATAGCTTATTATGTTATGCTTGACTAATCTGCAAAGTTTCCGATTTTTTGGAGTTGAATTAAGGGGTTTGAAGTGTTGGAACAAGCCAAAACAGTGGCTGCCCAAATCTGCCCAGCTGAAGTATGGTGCAACCGCACTTGCGGACATAAGCACGCACGTGCACTCATGCAGAAGCAGAAACCAAGGTGCAGATGCGCAGAAATTCGTAGATGCGATGAAAAACTCGAAGAAGCGACTTCATAGAAGCGCTTCTGGAGTCGTAGGTGCGGGTATCGGGTTGGTTTAATGAAATAAACCCTCATTTCATCAGGTATATTCTAACCTTTTTTCCCCCAAACTCAAACTCCTCTCATCTCTCACACCATCTACTCTCCCTCGAATTCTCACGCACAAGACCACATAGGTACCATGTCTCTCATCTACTCCCTTCTACTTCTCTTTTCTTTTTCTTCTTCTTCATCTCATTTGTTCTGTAGTCGCGTTTTCAAATTTTTTTTATTTTTATTTTTATTTTTATTATCACTGTTAGTTTTAGGAGTGAGGAAAAATAGTTAAGAGTGTATGTGTGTGTGCTGCTAATGATGAAACAAATTTTTGGGAAGTCTGAGTACCAAATTAAACTGAAAAAAGCATATCATCATCTCTTCTTGTCATGTATTTTACAAATTGTCCAAAAGAAAATTGCTAGCTAAGTACCATAAAATCAAGTTTAATAGAGTCATCGGTTCACATAGTGCACTAATTTAGTATTTTTGAATATAAATTATGTGCTAAAAATCTTGTTAGAGAAGTAAGAGAGTCGAAATTTTGGGCTTTGGAACCCTTTGATGGACACCGCAGAAGCAAAAAAATTGCCGTAGATGCGGCCTCGCACCTGCGTTGACTGTTCCGCAGGTTCAAACTCTAGAGAGATGGGCAAAACTGCAGAAGCGAATAAAAACCTACAGAATCGAGACCGCACCTGCGATGGTCTTTCCGCAAGTGCGGAAACTGGGCAAAATTCCCAATTCTAGTAGCTTTGCATGTGGAGATTCCGGGGCCCGTTCGACATGATTCTTTGGCCTTATAGAATTGTTTTGAATTGCTTAACATGATTCTACTTCCTGACTAACATTTTTTTGACTTTTTGAAGGTATTTTGAGCTTAAAATGGACTCAAACACGAATGAAAATGCTCCGCTTGATCATGAAATTGAGGAGGAGGCTGGAGAGGAACAATTTTATAATGCACGCTTCTTGTCTGCTGATTGTCATCGTCGGTATTATGATAATCTTCTCGCAAAGAGGATCGTGCTTGAAAAAGGGATTGCCGAGGATAAATTGGCCAAGCTGCTTCCAGAATTCTACAGTTGTCTACAAACCTCTGGCTGGTCGTGCTTCATGCCTACTCCGTACAAAGACAATGAGGAGTGGATATATGAGTTTTACGCAAATATTAAGCGTACAAACTTCTCCTACCAACAACTCACCATTAGAGACAAAACAGTGAGGTTTGGGACTGAACAAATCAATGGCATTCTAGGGATTCCTGACCATCCACTCGAGCCAGTGCGAGAAAAGGATCATTGCAACAACGGAGAATAGATTGTTTCTAAACTCTATCCCACAAGCATGACAGTAAAATAAAGCAGCTTAGAATTACAGTGAGCAAGAACCAATACTCAAAATAAACACATGGTATCAGTAACTGTTGCGGCGTGCAACCCGCTCCATAATTACTATTGTTGCAGCGTGCAACCCGCTCCATAAATACCACTGTTGCGGCGTGCAACCCGACCCATATCATTTAACATGTATCATTGTTGCGGCGCGCAACCCAATCCTCACCTTTTACTGTTGCGGCGTGCAACCCGATCCTCAATATCATTATTGCGGCGTGCAACCCGACCCTCACATATTATTATTGCGGCGTGCAACCCGATCCTCAATATCATTTAA
>NC_031989.1:95869591-95889402 GCF_001879085.1 Nicotiana attenuata | reverse complement strand
TCACACTCAATTTCTTGTATTACTATTTCACATTGATTATCAAGACTAGGCCGGAGACTCCTCATGCATGACACATCATTGAAACCAGCATAAAAGAGACTGTACAAGAGAGAAAAGAAAACAAAATAAAGGCTATCAGGAATGAAGAGAGAAGGAAATTGCATTTCATTAAAATTGTAAGATAACAAGGTTTAACTCATCCAAATGGACGGAACATAGAAATCCGAATTACAACCCTGGAAATAATCCAGATTTAATACTCAAAGGAAAATCAAAAACTAACTACCACGACTCCTTCCGAGTTGGAAGAGGAGTAGCTTCCCAGTTATTGAGCTTAGCCTGAGACCCCACGAACTGCACATCAACTTTACTCGGACCTTCGCCTGGTTCCACCATATTCACTTCATCGAACACCCTTTCGAACCTTTCGATCATCTCCTTGTCAGGTTCTATCACCACAGAATTTGGCATTGTTGTTGCTGGGCGTCGTTTAGTACCAGGCCGGACGAAGGAACGGGAAAGGCGAGGAATAGGTTTTGGAAGGGTCCACACTCTCTTCTTCATCTTTTTGGCTCTCCTTATGTCAGCAGTAGTGGGTTTGAAACCTAGCCCGAAAGTGTCCAGATTTCCAGGAAGAGACACTGGCTGTATGATTCCCTGCAGTGAAGCACCCAAACCTTTTCCGGGCAAGAATCCATTCCTTATCATCTCTGAGGCTACCATGACAGATGCGGCAGCTATCTTGGGCATAGGAACACACTCCCCTTCCGGGATTTTAGCAACTGGCACTGTGTCCATGACTTGGTACACCCACGGACCTTTGTCATTTTCAACTTCCTCGAAGGGTGTGATGGCATTACAAGAATTGTTCTCCCCATGGACCACGATCTCTTGCCGATCCCATTCAAATTTGACCATTTGATGCAAAGTAGACGGTACCGCCTTTGCGGCATGAATCCAGGGCCGTCCCAATAAAAGATTGTAGGAAATACTAACATCGAGCACTTGAAACTCCATAGTGAATTCCACAGGTCCTATTGTTAGCTCCAGCACAATATCTCCCACTGTGTCTTTCCCTCCGCCATCAAATCCCCGCACACAGATGCTATTTTTATGAATTCTTTCACTGTCAACTTTCAGCTTTTCTAGAGTGGAGAGAGGGCAAATGTTTGCACTAGACCCATTATCAATTAGCACCCGAGTCACCACGGAATCTTCACACTTCACTGTGAGGTAAAGGGCTCTATTATGTTCAGTTCCTTCCAATGGCAACTCATCATCAGAAAACGTTACCCTGTTAACCTCGAAAATTTTGTTTGCAATCTTCTCAAGATGATTCACAGTGATTTTGTCTGGCACATGGGCTTCGTTTAGAATCTTCATCAACGCCCGGCGGTGTTCATCCGAATGGATCAATAAAGACAATAATGAGATCTGCGCCGGGGTTTTCCTCAACTGTTCCACGATCGAATAATCTTGTGCTTTCATCTTTTTCAAAAACTCTTCAGCTTCTTCTTCAGTAACAGCCCTCTTTACCGGTGCCGGATTGTCTTTAGCTGCTTTAACCTTTCTCAATTCTTCAGGGGCAAAGCACCTTCCTGATCTAGTCAACCCATGAGTTTCGCACACTTCTTCTTTAACTTCCTTTCCTTGGTACATCACAGTCACCTTGTCATAATTCCACGGGACAGCTTTTTCACTAACCACAGGCAACTGAGTCACTGGTTTAATGATAACTGGTTCTGTTCGAGTGCCTTTTACAACCAACACAGGCTTAACAACTGCTCCTTGTATTGTCACCTTAACAGGTTCTAGTTTTACTATCGTCACTGGTTCACTGACTATCCGGTCCACTGCGACCAACGCTTTCCCGCCAATCAATTTCTCATTTGCTTTATTTTCACTTGCCCTAATCATCATCACAGTTTGCGACGGCTTCTTGTATTCTCCCTTCTGCACTAACTCGATCATGTGAGCCTCATGATGAATTGGTAATGGGTTCTGCGTGATATTGGGAGTCTCTGGAGCCTCCACTTCAATTCTCCGTGTATCAATAAGTTCCTGAATGGCAGTTTTCAGATGCCAACATTTCTCCGTGTCATGTCCGGGCGCTCCTGAGCAATACTCACAGTTTACTGAATGGTCCAGGTTCCTTGGGGAAGGGTTTGGCAATTTGAGTTCGATCGGGTTCAACATGCCCAACTGTCTTAGTCTGTGGTACAGGCTAGTGTAAGATTCACCCAAGGGAGTGAAAGTCTTCTTCTTTTACAACCTATCATTCTTAAATGCGGAATTGGGTCGGAAATCGGTTCCAGCGGAATTTCTATTGGTTCTTGGGGGTGGGTAGGCATTTGGAGATGAGTAAGTATTTTGGGGAGTGGGTGCGCGCCATTGTGCATGGGTAGGAGCTTGGGGGTATGTCTGGGCATGGTGGACGGAGAAATGGGGAGTGGGAGGTGGGTAGTAATGCTGAGGTGCGCCATATGGGGTATGTGGGTAAGTTTGGGGGTGAGGGCGAGGTTGGTGATAATATGGTGACGGACCCCTGGACCAAACCCTCGATTCCACTACTGCCACTTCTTCTTTCTTCTTCTTTCCCAATACTCCTCCGGTGCCGCTTTGAATAGCCTGAGTAGTTACTTTGAGTGCTGAATAGCTCATAATCTTGTTAGACTTGAGACCCTCTTCCACCATACTTCCCATTTTCACGACCTCATTGAAAGTTTTCCCCACTGCGGACACCAGATGACCATAATAGGTTGGCTCCAAAGCCTAAAGGAAATAATCAACCATCTCATTCTCTTTCATTGGAGGATCCACTCTAGCTGCCTGCTGAAGAAGGGATCAGCAGCAATCAGCGGTTGATCACAAATAGCCCAATAATAAGATCAGGCAGTCCAGAAATGTTAAACCAAACAGAGCTAACAAATCCACTCCAACACAGCAGCAAATCAACCCAAAAATGAATACTGATGCACAAACAGCCAGCAAAACACCCAAACGAGATTCAAACCACCAATTTCAACTCGAAATCACCCAAAATAACTCAAAACTGAACTTAAAACCCTTCTGAAACTTCCCTGGTGTAAATCTCAGCCACAAACCCACTTAATTTGGCTCAAATGCACCCGAAATGAACCTCCAAACTTCAACAAACAAAGCTAGCATCTACAGAATGCGAATCCACAACCAAAAGCTGGAATCATTTTCCAATTTCAATGGAACAGTAAATTTTTTTTTTTTTAGTTTTTTTTTGTTTGTTTTTGGTTTTGAAATTTGAATTTTCTACTTCAGATTTGAAAAACTAAAGAGAAAGAGTTTTTTTGGGGAAACTAGATGGCTGGAAAAAAAAACCCCTCATCAAGGCAATTCTGATGCCTTTTATAGGCAGCCAAAAATAAGCATCAGATTTCCGTTTCTCTTTTAGCCCCTCTTAATTTTCAATTTTTACCCCTTATTTATTGACTTGTGACTCAAGTTAATGCCTCAAATTTCCTAAAACTCCACTTATGCCCCTATCTAGTAAGATCTAGGGAGTTCTAGCACTATTATCCAATTCTAAATACCCAAGTTGCCCCTGACTATCCTTGAAATTACCTCTCTGCTTAAATGTCCCAAACCCCTTGTTAACCTAAGGTCTGATTTATTCAACTATCAGCTAAAACAATTCTTAACAATTACTTAAAACAAAACTGGAGAACATCATGTATCAAAAGAAACAAATCAATTGCTAAACTAACTAACACAGTCAACTAATTACTTGTTATTGAATTGCTACTAACAACTACTGACTTATCATACTGAATCAATTGTTAACGACCTAATGAGACCCTAATCGAATTACCACTGTTATTATCCCAAACTACATCAAGACTGAACAAATTTCGATCCAACCTATAACTAATTTATTGAACTAATTAGGCTAACGTTTAACACTTAAACTAACAGAACAAAACACAATCAATTAAAATTAAACTAAACTAAAGAAAATTCAAATCAATGTGAAATTAAACAAAACCATAACTAATCAGAAATTTAAGAGACTTATTCAATTTTTAAACCGAAGAAGAAGCATAGAGCATAGAAAGATAAAGAGAAAAGACTCACGGCTAAACTGGACAATCGACTGACTTTCATATTTTGAATTCAACCGGCTTGGGCAGAAATTGAGCTTTAATAACGACGAATTCTCTAAGGGGAAAAACCCAGGGACCATACGGTGTCAAATTGCATGCATTTGGGGCATTTAGGGTTTTGGCCGGAGAAAGCTCAAATGGAGATTTGAGCAGTTCCGGCAAGATTCGAGAGACGCGGTTAGAGGGGTTGGGTAGAGGAGGCTTAGGCAGTTCTATGGTGTTAGTTTGATGTCATTTGGACGAGGTAGCGTCGTGGACGGAAACTTTTGAACGGATATTCGACGAGTTCCGGTAAGATTTGAAAGAAAAGGACAGTGGATTCAGGTAGAGGAGGAGAAGCGGAATCTGGGGTGTATTTTTTGGAGGTAACGGAGTTGGTGGCGTTCGCCGGCGGCGGCCGGTGGAGTTACAGAGGAGAGGGTACGAGGAAGACGGGGAGTGTTTTTTTTTTTAGGGTTTGATTATTCGGACAGTTATATTATTCATCGAGAAAAGACGTGGGCCGTTGGATTAGGGAGGATGAATGACCCGAATTTTGTGACGCCAAGACGGCGTCGTTTGGTGGGGGAAAGAGACTGGATCGGTTGTAGGCGTTTTGGACTGGGCTGGGGCTAGGTTTGGGCTTGGGCGAAATTAATTAACTGGCCCAATTCTGGGCATTACTTAGGCAGCCTTTTTTTTTGTATTTTATTTATTATATTATATTCTTTTTGTATTTTTCTGATTTTATAAAAATGCAAAAATTAAAATAAAATCCTAAATTATTTCCAACACTAAGCTAATTAATTCCTAAAAATTGATTAAGTCCTATTTAAAGTAAAATCAAGACAAATTCAACAACTAACAATTAAAAATGCAAAAATAGACTATTTTGTTATTTTCATTATATTTTTGTTCTAAAAATAACTTAACCCTTAATTAATCCTAAAATATGAAATTAAATCCTAAATGCAAATGCCAATTGTATTTTTTATACTTTTCATATGAATTAAAATGCACAAATAAAAATGCAAACAATTAATAGAAACTAACACAAAATTCACAAAATTGCCAAATAATGAAAGAAAAAGATTTTGTTTGAATTTTTGGGAATAATTCATATATAGGGCAAAAATCACGTGCTCACAATAGAAAAAACTTTATAAGAGATCAATGAATTAATATAAACACACGTCACAGGAGTATACTGATTAGAGTATGAGACTGAGTAAGAATTAGTCTAGATGTTTACATAAAGTCAGAACTTCTAACCAAAAACAATTTTTTTTTCATCAATTTTTTTCCATTGTATTCTGAACTGGTTCTTTTTTAGATGATCTTAATCATCCCTAATTCCAACCTATTCCTTTCAAAGTTTTCCCTATTCAATGCTTTGGTGAAGATGTCAGCTATTTGTTTATCAGTAGCACAGAATTCTATTGAGATTAATCCTTTCTCATAATTGTCTCTCAAGAAGTGGTGTCTAACATCTATGTGCTTGGTCCTTTAATGATGAACATGGTTCTTTGTCATACTAATAGCACTAGTGTTATCACAAAATATTGGTATGCATCCCATTTCAATTCCAAAATCTACCAATTGTTGTTTAATCCATAGTAATTGAGCACAACAAGAAGCTGCAGCCACATACTCAGCTTCAGCAGTAGATATGGCTACTGAATTTTGCTTCTTGGTAGCCCATGATACAAGAAATGAACCAAGGAAGTGTGCCATGTCCGAGGTGCTTTTTCTATCCACTAGGAAACCTGCATAGTCAGCATTAGCATATCCTACTAGATTGAAATTACTACCTTTAGGGTACCAAAGACACAATTCAGTAGTGCCTTTTAGATATCTCAATATCCTTTTGACAACAGTCAAGTGAGACTCCTTTGGATTTGCCTGAAAACGAGCACATAGCCCTACACTGAAAACAATGTCAGGTCTGATGGCAGTAAGATATAAGATTGAACCAATCATACCCCTATACAACTTCTGATCAACTGGTGAACTAGGTTCATCAATATCTAATTTAGTGGCAGTTGCAATAGGTGTATCTATTTCTTTAGAATCCTCCATTTTAAACTTCTTGATTAGTTCTTTTGTATACTTCTGCTGATGAATCATGGTTCCATTTTGACTTTATTTGATCTGCAACCCTAAGAAGAAGTTAAGCTCACCCATCATGCTCATTTCAAATTCACTTCCCATTAGTTTTGCAAAATTTTTGCTTAGCTTGTCAGTGGTGGCCCCAAAGATTATGTCATCAACATAAATTTGTACAACGAGAAGGTCCTCACCTTTTTCCCTTAAGAATAAGGTACTATCTATTTTACCTCTCTTGTACCCATGCTCCAGTAGGAACTTTGACAGTTTTTCATACCATGCTCTTGGTGCCTGTTTGAGTCCATAGAGAGCCTTGTCCAGCTTGTACACATGTTCAGGACATTCTTTGCTTTCAAACCCTGGGGGTTGTTTCACAAACACTTCTTCCTTTAAGTAGCCATTCAGGAAGGCACTTTTGACATCCATTTGATGAAGAGTGAATTCCATATGTGCTGCAAAGGCTATGAGAAGTCTGATTGCCTCTAGTCTTGCAACTGGAGCAAATGTCTCATCATAGTCTATTCCTTCCTCTTGGCTGTAACCTTGGACCACCAACCTTGCCTTGTTCCTTGTGACAGTTCCATCTTCATCCAGTTTGTTTCTGAAGACCCATTTAGTACCAATGACTGATCTGCCCTTGGGTCTTGGAACTAGGTGCCAAACATGACTTCTTTCAAGCTGGTTTAGTTCATCCTGCATTGCATTCACCCAATCTGCATCCTGCAAAGCCTCAACAATATTTTTAGGTTCAATGATAGATAAGAAAGCATCAAAAGCACACAGATTCTTTAATTGTGATCTGGTTTTGACTCCAGATGTTGGATCAGTGAGAGTGTTCTCAATGGGATGAGAACTTTGATACTTGTGAGATTTTACAACCAACTGGCTTCTGCTGGATGTTTCAGCCATTTGATGAGGAATAGGTTCATGAACAGGTTCCTTCAAGGAGTTTATTTCAATTCCTCTTTGACTTCTTCCCCCTGTCAGGTTACCCTGTAAGGAAGAACCTGGTGCATCACCTGTTCCTTCTGTAGGTGTCACATTGACTTGAGCTAATGCTTCAGCCAAGTCTTTGACCAGTCCAATGGCTTCATCTTCATGTTCCTGTCTCTCAGAAAGAATGTTAGTTTCATCAAATACTACATGCACACTTTCTTCTACACATAGAGTTCTTTTATTAAATACTTTATAAGCTTTACTATGTGAAGAATATCCCAAGAATACTCCCTCATCACTTCTGGGATCAAACTTTCCTAGGGAGTCTTTTCCATTATTGTGCACATAGCACTTGCAACCAAATGCCCTAAGATGGGATATATTTGGTTTTCTCCCTTTAAGTAACTCATAGGGAGTCTTCTCTACTAGAGGTCTAGTCATGCATCTATTTATGATGTAACATGCAGTGTTTACAGCCTCTGCCCAGAAGCTGTGAGGCAATTTGCTAGATAGTAACATTGTTCTAGCCATATCCTCAAGAGTTCTATTTTTCCTTTCAACAACTCCATTTTGTTGTGGAGTCCTAGGTGTAGAGAAGTTGTGATCTATGCCATTTTCGTCACAGAACTCAGCAAACTTAAAGTTTTCAAACTCAGTTCCATGATCAGACCTAATGGATGCAAGTTGATTTCCTAATTGTTTCTGAGTCCTAACAAATGCAAAAAACATGTCAAATGCTTCATCTTTGGAAGTTAGAAATAAAACCCAGGTGAATCTAGAATAGTCATCAACTAGCACCATTACATACTTCTTTCCACCTCTGCTCATGGTTCTCATTGGACCACATAGATCCATATGAACCAGTTCCAACGTCTTGGACGAACTTACCATTTTCTTGGATTTGAAGGATGACCTTACCTGCTTCCCTCTTGCACATGCCTCACAAACTTTGTCTTCCTTGAACTTGATATTAGGTAACCCTATAACCAAGTCCTTGGAGACTAATTTGTTTAGCTGATTTAGACTGGCATGACCAAGTCTTTTGTGCCACAGGAGGGGATCATTAACCAACACACTTAAACAAGTGAGTTCATTTTCTGAAAGAGTGGACAAATCTACAATGTAAATATTGTTAACTCTTTTTCCCTGCAAAACAATCTTGTCAGTGGTAAGGTTAATCACAAAGCATTTGGTGGAGGTAAAAGCCACAAGGTTACCTCTGTCACACAGTTGTGACACACTTCTTAGGCTATATTTTAAGCGTTCTATCAGGTAGACATTCTCTATGGAATGAGAATCTGTTTTGCCTACCTTTCTAACCCCAATGATCTCACCTTTCTTTCCATTACCAAAGGAGACATTACCTCCCTTTAGGTCCTCAAGTAAAAGGAACTGGTCCTTGTCCCCAGTCATATGTTTTGAGCAGCCACTATCCATATACCATATTTGGCTCCTCCCTTTCACTTGGACCTGCCAAAGGAAATCATGGGTTAGTCTTAGGAACCCAAACTAGTTTGGGTCCCTTTCTATGGGCAAAAGGATGAATCAGATTCTATCTTGCCCAACTAGGCAGCTTGTGCTTTTCTTGAACAAAAGCTTTGTTTCTTTGACTGGCATTTTCTTTTGCATTACATTCATATTTGTAATGGCCAGTCTTACCACAGTGTGTGCAGATTTTATTTTCAGGAAGTGTAACGACCCGACCGGTCGTTTTGAGCTTTTGCACTTTGATCGCCAGTTCTCGGGCATGAATTGCCCCGTGTTATGTATTATGACTGATGTAGACCGTTGGTTTTGGTTTTTCGGGAAAAATCGGAATGAATTTGAAAGAACAGTCTCAGTTGAAAGCTTGGAATTTGAAAGGTTTGACCAAGAGTTGACTTATTTGTATATGAGTTCGGATCAGAGTTTTTATGATTCGGTTAGCTTCGTTGGGTGATTTATGACTTAGGAGTGTGATCGGAAGTGATTTTGGATGTCCGGTGTAGAATTAGGCTTGAATTGGCGAAGTTAGTATTTTGGCGAATTCTGATTGATAGGTGAGATTTTGACCCGAGGGTCGAAATGGAATTCCGAGAGTTGTTGTAGCTTCGTTAAGTGATTTGGGATGTGTCTGTAAAGTTTCAGGTCATTCAGATGTCGGTTGGTTGGGTTTTTGATCGAATGTGAATTTCGGGAGTTTTAAAAGAACTTAGGCTTAAATCCGATGTAAATTGATGATTTTGGTGTTGGTTGAGGGGTTTTGATGATTAGAGCAAGTTTGAATGATGTTTTAGGATGGGTTGGCACTTTTGGTTGAGGTCCCGGGGGCCTCGGGGTGATTTCGGATGGCTATCGGAATGAATTTTGGACTTGTGTTGTTTCAGAGATTTGCTGGTTCTGGTATTTTCGCATCTGCGGAAAAGGGGCCGCAGATGCGGTTCCGCAGATGCGAAAATGGGGTCGCAGGTGCGAGAGGTGCTAGGGAGGCTGGTTTCCGCAGGAGCGGATAGAAGCTCCGCAGAAGCCAAAAGCGGACCGTAGATGCGAAAAAATGTCTGGGCAGAAGGGTTTTAAAAGTTCATTTTGTTCCGCGAGCTAAGCTATTTTTCCTCCATTTTTGAACATCCTTGAGAGCTTTTGGACAGGAATTGAAGAGGATTTCGACTGGGATTGATTGGAGGTGAGTTCTATGATCTCAAAACACGATTATTGTGTGAGATTAACCTTGAAATTTATGGAAATTAAGCCTAAAATTGAAGAACTAGGGCTTGCGTTTTTGATATGTCAAATTGGGATTTGATGGGTCATTTGAGCTCGGATTTGAGAGTTCTTGGTATGTATGAACTCGTGAGAAGATACGGAATCTATTAATGTGAAAATTTCTGAGATTTGAGAAGTGGGCCCGAGGCTCGGGTTTTGCTAATTTCGAGATTTTTATTATTTTTCGATTGTTTTCGATTGGGTATTGTTCCATTGGCATATTGTGACGTATTCGTTCTGGTTTTGGATATATTCGACGCGCGTGGAGGCTGATTTGCAGGGCAAGGGCATCGCGAGCTAGGGATTTCACCTGTTCGAGGTGATTAATGATTGTAAATGATATCCTAAGGGTTTGAAACCCCGGAATTGCACAACGTAGTGCTATATTGAGGTGAAACACGCGCTTAATGGCGAGCGCGGGGTGTTTACTACTAGGGACCGTGACTTGGTCCGTCCCGTTTGATATTTTACCGTGTATTTGACTGAGCTGTCCTGTTTATCATCATGATTTGGGCTTATTGCCACATTTTGGGCTTAATGCCGACTACTTGAATCCTTCGGGGATTTTTATCACTGTTTCCTCACTATTTTGATATACTACTTGATCTCAGTCCTGTTGATTATACTGTTTTACAAACTCAGCCGCTTTAATTGAACTTTGAGACTTAAATGATATTTCCACTGTTGTTTGGGCTGAGCACTACTATTTTATTGATGCCTGAAGGGCTTATGATGTTTTCTGGACTGAGTGAGGCCGAGGGCCATATGTGAGGAGGCTTTCAGGCCTCGAGTGTTATGTGAGGAGGCTTTCAGGCCTAGAGTGTTATGTGAGGAGGCTTTCAGGCCTCGAGTGTTATGTGAGGAGGCTTTCAGGCCTCGAGTGTGATGTGAGGAAGCTTTCAGGCCTCAAGTGTGATGTGAGGAGGCTTTCAGGCCTCGAGTGTGATGTGAGGAGGCTTTTAGGCCTCGAGTGTGATGTGAGAAGGCTTTCAGGCCTTATGTTATATGCCACAAGGTGGCTTGATATTGCGCTTGGGCTGTAAGGGGCCCCTCCCGGAGTCTGCACACCCCCAGTGAGCGCCCTCGACGATATATGGATCGGGCTGCACGCCGCAGCGAGATGTGGATCGGGCTGCATGCCACACCGGTTACTATATGATACTGTTGTGAGAGTGTTTCTGAGAGTGAGCCCGAGGGGCTGGTACTGTTTTGAGATATTGCCCGAGGGGCGAACTTTTATGTGCTCATCTTGCATATTTACTTGCCTTTTTACCGATTATACTGTGGTATTTGTGCCCGAGGGGCGGATTTTCTGTGCTTATCGGCACTAACTATTTTGAAATCATTTCGTAACTGCTGAAAAGATCATTTTCAAAAGAGATTTAAACTGAGCCAAGATATTTACAAAGATTTCACTGTTTCACTGTTTTCTCAAAGGATTGTACCCTGCTCCTATACAGCATGATGGTTTGCTTTACGTGATTTCTTACTGCTCAGTTGTTATTTACCTTTATTATTCACTGAGTTGGAGCACTCACTTTACTCCCTGCACCTCGTATGCAGATGCAGGTATCTATTCACCCGGTAGCGGGTTTTGGCCGATCAGAGGCAGAGTTATATGAGTTAAAGAGGTGACTGCCAGCGTTCGCAGCACCGTGTTTCTCTCTTTTGATCATTATTCCGATTTTGTATATTTTAGACCTTGTAGTGGATTTACATTCTGATAGATGCTCGTGACTTGTGACACCCTGATTAGGGCTGTGTGGGGTTGTAATCCCGCTAATTAATATTATTAAGTCATATTTTAGTTGTTTATTCATGTTTAAATTATTTTTGAAAAGACGAGTTGGGTTAGTTGGCTGGCCTTGCCTTCACGGGAGGTGCCATCACGACCAGTGCGGGGTTTGGGTTATGACAGGAAGAATGAGGTACTTGCTTTTTGGATCCCATTTAGGAGCTTGAGTCCCATAGCCAAGTCCTCTTTTGTTACTGCTATGATGCTCTTGCATCCAGGAGAGAGCATCAGAAGCCTTGTTCGACTTGCAAGTTCTGTCTAGTTCATGTTTACCTTTCCTAGATCTTCTTTCAAGACTTTAATGAATTCATCTTTCTTGTATAATTCATCTTTCATTTTTCCCAAATTTTCTTTTAGAGTGAGATATGTGTGATCAGCTTTCTTCTTTCCGGTTCCTAATTTCAGTTTTAAGTTTTTAGACCTAAGCTCTAGGACACTGTTGTCAAGTTCAAGAACCTGGTTCTTCAACTCAGCATTTTTGTTATCACTCTCATTTGCCCTAGACTCTAGACTTTTACATTTTGCTTTTAGAATCACACATTCCCTAGACAGAACTTTCTTCTCATTATTAATTATCTCAGACTCATCAATGAAGTCTATTAATAGCTCAGCCAGCCTTTCTTTAGACAAGAATTTAATCTTGTCTTTGAGATGATGAATACTTACCTCTTGTTCATCATCTGATTCTTCGATGGCCATTAGTGCTTGCTCCTCCTCAGCTTCATCTTCTGAGTCTTCATATGAGGTTTCTCCCCAAGCATCAACCATAGCCTTGGTTGAACCTTTGTTTTTCTTTGGTTGAACCTGTTCCTTCTTCCTGTTCCTTCGTTCAGCTCTTTCTTTCTTCCACTCAATTTCCCATTGAGGGCAGTTTTTGATCATGTGGTCAATCTTACCACACTTGTAGCATCCCTCATTGATCTGTTTCTCCGGAGCTCTTGTTTAGTTGAAGTTTGTACCTCTTGAATAACCCTTTCCTCTCATCAGGTACTTCTTGAAATCCCTAGTGATCATAGCCACTTCATCATCTTCCAAATCTGCACTTTCAGCAATTCTGAGAGCTAAACTTCTCTCCTTTTTGGGAGTATCCATCTTCATGGTTTGTCTCCTCATTTCATAGGCAGTTAAATTTCCAATTAGTTTATCCAGTCTGAGGGTAGCAATGTTCTTGCATTCCTGAATGGCTGTGATTTTGCTTTCCCATGTGACTTGCAGAACTCTTGTCAGAATCTTCTCAACCTTGTCTTCTTCAAGGATAATCCTTCCAAGAGATTCAAGTTCATTTGTCAAAGTGGTGAATCTAGTATACATCTCCTGGATAGTTTCTCCTTCCTTCATAGTAAAATTCTCATATTGAGAATGCAGAAGTGTTCCTCTTGATCTTTTCACTTGAGGTGTTCCTTCATGAGCCACTTGCAGAGTGTCCCATATTTCCTTAGCAGTTGTACAACTTTGGATCCTACTGTACTCGTCCGGTCCTAGACCACATACAAGCCACTTCTTGGCCTTAGCATTTTTCTCCCACTTCCTCAGGTCCTTAGCAGTACAATCAGCCCTTGTTTTTGGCACATCAATTCCTTCAGCATTCTTCTTAGTGGTTGCTAGGGGACCATCAGTGACTATGTCCCAAAGTTCATAATCTTCCCCTATAATGTGATCTCTTATTCTGTTCTTCCACCAAGAATAGTACTGGCCATTGAAAAGTGGAGGCCTGGCAGTGGATTGCCCTTCCCAGTTCCTAGGTGGTGCACTCATTGTTGATCTTCTCCTAAGGTGTTAGCCTCTTCAAGGATAACCTGCTCTGATACCAATTGATGTTCTACACGTCAATACCACACAAGAGGGGGGGTGATTTGTGTGGTACCTAATTTTCGCACTAGAAGAACCTGGTTCTTCTAGATGTACTTACTATCACTGTTTGCGGAATTAAGAGTGCATAAAATGAAGAACACAGAGATTTTTACGTGGAAAACACCTGGCTCAAAAGGTGAAAAACCACGACCTACTACTCAGTAGGATTTTCCCAAACTTCCACTAAAATCACTGAGCCAAAACAGCATTTACAAAACTCTTGTAAACTTAAGGATTAAACACTAATCTCAGTGTGGCACATAGCCTCAACTGCTGCGACACTTTCAAGTTAACTCTAACTTGAATACTCAAAGTACCTAATACAATTGCTTCTATGAAAGCTGAAAGGTACAACTTTAAAACACCTACTACAATTGAACTAGAATAAAAGAAAGACACAATGGAATTGGTTCTTCTATCTTGTCCAAGTAGCTTCAGGAATGCACACTTGAATCTCACGTAAATTTCTTGCAAAAAGCCTTGCTATTTTGCTCTTCAATTTAATTTCACTTATGCGTTTGTGCAATCCCCGCAAAAGAGAACAATCATTATTATTTATAGAGTTAGTAATCAGAGTTTGATTAAAACTCGAATTGCTGATCCTTCATCAAATTCGAGTCCTAGAACAATTCAAACTCTAATCCTAGTTTTTGATCCGGATGTAGTTCTCTTCACATAAGGAGACTTCAACTCCTTATCCTATGCAACATTTTCGATCAACTCAGAAGATATTGTTGCTGACCCCTGAGACTTATCTTCACACGTATGTCACATGTATAAGTATATCAACACTGTGTCTGTCTCACATGATGGACCTGGTTCATGACTGAGTTCATTTTGTCAATCTTCAAAACTTCATCTGAACTTGGGCCAACAATACCCTCCGTCCTTCTATCCGTCCAAAAAAATACACGACGTTAATTCTATTAATAAAAATACCCTCGCGACTAACGGCAGAATTGGTGGGTCTTTCATTTAATGACGTGACGATTTTTAACTGGGCCACGTGGTAATCTTTAACCTAGAATCAAATATGGGTCATATTTTTACCCATTTACCTAGTTCGACCCATTTACCTATTTTTCCATGCTTTGCAGTATTAACAAAAATGGCTTCTACAAAACAAAACGGGCTTAGCAAAATTAATGTTCATCAGTGTCCTAAAGAGGAAATCGTATCTATTGTTTTTCACCATTTGTTCCTTATAAAAGTTCAATTCCTTGTTCTCCATTCGGTTTTGGTTCTAAATTTTGTGATTTATTTTATCTAAGTTTGAACTACTGATTTGGAGCTTCAATATTCCGAAGAAGCAAGATTGAATTTGAGGCCACAATTGAAACCCGTCTGTGCCGAGTTCAACGAAGAAGCTAAATTTCGTTTGAAATCTGAAAATTAGGGCTTCGATTTCGATTGGATGTTCATGATTCTAGTTGGAAACATCATTTTGAAGTCGAATATGAAGGATTAGGATTGATTTGAGTGATTTTCTAGGATTTTGAGTTGAAATTTTTCGAACGGTTTCTTGACGAAGAAGACGAATTGGGTTCCTTCGATTCTGTGGGCGATTCTTCAAATTGGTTTCTGGGGTTTGTTCGAATTGTTGAGACGAGCTTGTGATTATATTTTGAGTTCAAGTTGAAGAGGTTTGGGTTGACTTTGGGTTGGCAGCTTGAAGTTGAAATACGACGAACACTTGCCGAACATTTCTGAGCTTCAGCTGCTGAAGATAGCTTCGAATTGTTTCTGTAGCCTGATTCATTGAACGAGAATTCATTACTATTGAAGCCTGAATTAGTTGATGAACCCGAAGAACACCAGCTGCAAATTTGAAGAACTTTGTGGACTGGTTCGAAACGATCCAAGCAGCCGGTAAATCGAAAAGGAACACATGTAGAGCTTATTCGCGTTGACTTTAGGTTGAAACTTTTTTGGAGTCGATTCTCTCAACAAGACGAAGAACTGTTGCCAATGATTTGCGACTGAAAATTGCAGCTGTGTTCTCCACTTTTTGGAGTCGTTTGCTATTGATTTATCGCTACGAACTTCAATTCATCCATATGGCTGAAGATGGAGGGTCTAACATTTCCGATATCTTCTTTGATTCTTGGCATGTTAATTTCCCAAAGATGGGGTTTATGATTGGAGAAAAAGAAAGGCGGAGGTCAGATGAGTGGAATGGGTGTGATAGATACCACCCATTTTTTGTAAAAATGGGTCGGATAAGGTAAATGGGTTGAAATAATATCCATTTTTCGTTTCAGTCAAAGATTGCCACGTGGCCCAGTTAAAAATCGCCACATCATTAAATGAAAGACTCACCAATTCTGACGTTAGTCGCGGGAGTATTTTTGTTAATAGAATTAACGTCGTGTATTTTTTTGGACGGATAAATGGACAGAGGGTATTTATAAACCATTTAGCAAATGATAGGGGTAATTTTGGCCCTTTTCCGCCTAATATATCACCATTTGACTCTTTGTCCCAATGGACATAAAACTCCATTTGCAGTACAAAATTCATTAGATAGAAAAGAATCCCACGCTTGTGCATGTATGGAAACAAATAGTAGTAGTATATTTATTTGGCCTTAAAAATTATTCTATTATTACACTTTCAACAAAATATATTTGGCATAATAATATTTGTTTCATAATTTGGTAATAGTTTCTAAAAATAAAGAATTTAAAGTAAAAAAAATATTATAAAAATATTCAAGTGATGAAATAATAATTTTCACTCACAAAATTACAACTTTTTGCAAGTGAATTTTATGTTGAAACACAACAACAAATATTGTCAAACGCCTTTATACCACCATCAGTCTTGAATCAAACGTACTATGAAACAAATGTGATGATGGTAGAGAAACAAATGTGAGAGTAAGCTTGTCCAAAGGTGACTCGTAATATCTACGAAAGAGTCTAGTATTAGAGTTAAAATTTTAAGAGTATTGGTGAAGTCAAGCAAACTTTAATATATTCTTTTGAAAATTCTTTGACAAAAATACAACTTATCAAGACAACAGTTTATTATGTAGTAACTAAAAATTGTTAACACTAGTTTAGTACTTGTTGTATTGGCGGTGAAAAAGAGCTACACGTGGAATATTAGATTGCTGACATAGCATAGCACGTAAGAACAATGATATAGCAACACATGGCAGTCTTACTTGATAAAATAATAGAAGGCACGGGAGGGAAACACCCGAGGAAGAACCAAGCCTAACAACTGGAAAAGACTGAATCAAGACAGCAAAATGGGAAGATTCGTGAACCATCAATTAATGAGAAGGGGAATCAGAATCGTTACAAAATCTCATGGACAGTTACGATTACCAATTATAACAGATCATTAATACCATTAACGCTCGTAATGATTTAGCCATAAATGGAAAGAAACGTTATATGTCTAAACCTCTATATAAGGAGAGAGAATATCACTTGTAAAGACATCTGAGACTATCTTGGAATAAGGGTGCACTGTGGGCCGGGCCCAGCCCGGGATCGGACCGGCACTGCGGGCCAAACGGGCCAAACGGGCCTATTAGTCCGGTCTCAGTGGGCCGGTCCCAAATGGTACTCCAAGCCCGTAGCGGGCCGGTCTTGTACATTTAGCCCACGAGCCCAGGACCGTTAAGCCCGGGACCGGCAGGTGGGCCTGGGCCGGTTCAACCGGGCCTAGCGGGCCTCAACAGCTACAATTTAAAAAAAAAATTAAAAAAATGACCAACGGTCAGATTTTAAAATCTAGCCGTTGGCCATCAAAAAAAGCCGTTTGGGACTTTAAAAAATAGCCATTTGGCCCCCAAACTTTATTTTAACCCCAAACTTTATATAATTACACTTTTTCCCAATTCTCAACTATAAATACCCCCTCATTCTTTCATTTTTACTCACAAATTCATCAATCTCTCTCAATCTATATCTAATTCTCTTCTATAATTGCTTATTTTATTATTACAATTTCGTGAAAAATTGTGAAGTTGGTGAATTGAAGTATTCAAGTCTTCAACGATTTTTAATTTTCAAGAAGTTGTTCGGCAATTCGGTAAACTCGTTCCAACTCTTAAGTTTTAAGAATATATTTTTGTGTGTTTTAGTTTGCATATTAATTTTTAAGGCTAATTAATATGGCATTTTCTTTGAAAAAAAATTTGGTGGTAAGGGAAAATCTAAAATTGGTGAAAGTAGTCGCCAACCTACTACCCTTCCCCCGGCTCCCCGACCCAGACCTGTTACCCGTCCTCCTACACCTATTATTCTTGATAGTGATAACCCTTGTTTTCAATTTTCCGATAGTGAATTTTGCCATAATGTTGCACCAGGTCAACAATTAAATGATGAAGTTATGAATGCTCTTTATCCTAATGAAACTATTTTTGAAAATGATGCTGAAAATGATGATGTAGATGAAACCCAACCGGATTTAGATGATACACCTACTAGTCCTGTTAATAACCCAACTGATGCCCCGCCCGAGCCACCTGTAGAAACCCCTACTTTTAATAGACAACCTTCTAAGCGCCCCGAAACATCACTTGATTGGAATTTTTTTACTCAATTAAGAGAACAAAATAAGGCTAAGTGTAAAACTTGTGGGAGTTTGCTGGCGCATAAATTTACTGGAGATCGTAACAGTACGGGTAGTTTGACTTGGCACATAAAAACACACCCTAGAGATAAAGCTAAATTTTTTCAAATGAAAGCGCAGCTAGAGGGGACAAGTGTAGATACTACGGTTAACCCTAGTACAGGTTCAAATCTAGTTCAACCAGGAATTAACACTGTGACCGGTGGTATTTTATATTACTATCCAAATAAAGATCGTGAAGAATTAACAAAGATGGTTACCGTTATGTGCTTACCCTATAGTTTTCCTTCTAACCCTAACTTTGTGCATTATATTAGAAAAGTTTTTAATCCTACTTATAAAGGTTGGCCTCGCGCAACCGTAAAGAGCGATATTTATAAATATAAACATGAATATGAACAATATTTGCGGTATTTATTTACTCATATAAATTGTCGGATTGCTATTACTACTGATATTGGTAGAAGTAATAATGACCGTGATTATCTAACTGTTACAAGTCATTGGATAGATGAGGAGTGGATAATCCAAAAACGCATTATTGCTTATAGAATAATTAATTCGCGTCACACGGGTAAGTTTATTGCTAACACTGTTGCAGATATTTGTAGATATTTTTGCATTAGAGATAAAATAATGGCAATTTCTATGGATAATGCTTCTAGTAACACTAATGCTATAGGCATACTTACAACAACACTAAATCCTGCATTTAGTAATTGTTTCCATGTTAGATGTGTTTGTCATATTTACCATTTAATCGTCGGTGATAGTATGAGAATTTTAAATTTAGAAATTGAAAAGGTTAAAATGGCTCTTAATTAGGGTTTTTATTCAAACCGTAGAAGTAGACTTAGAGAGTATTTTAAAAAATGTGATGAATTTGGCCTTAGAGAAAGAAAGGTTCCTAAACCTTGTCCGACTAGATGGAATTGTATGTACGAAAGTTTAGTAGTTGCATATGAATATAGAAACCCAATTAATGCAACGTTTAATGCTCGTGTTGGTGGTGAGGATGATGATGAAATCCTTACAAATCAAGATTGGAATAATGTTAAAATTCTTATAGATTTTTTACAACAATTTCATCAAGCTACAAATGAATTGTCTGGGCAATATTATCCTACTATTTTAAACTGTTTCGTTTATATTGCAGCACTATGTGATTTGTTTGTTGAATTTTCGGAGGGTGGGAAAATTTATAAACTTGCTATAAATGTAAGGAAAGAAAATTTTAAAAAATATTTTTCCCTATACCCCCTATTTATGGTGTTGCTGCAATGTTAAATCCTACAATGAAATTAGGAGGTCCTCACTTTTGGTATTCAAATATTTATAAGGCTTTAGATCTTTCAAATGAGGAATTTGCTACACTTGCAGAGGCAAAAGCCTCAATTAAAATAAATGCTCAAACAATTTATAATGCTTATCAACAAGCCTTAGATCATGCTAGGCCAAATGTTCCAACCCCTACTTCGTCTAGTTCACAATCGTCTAAAAGAACTGCGGGCCTAAAAGCACTTAGTTCTTGGACGGAGTTCAGGGGTTCTCAAGGTGATAATTTTGATGAGACTTCATATCTAAATGAGCTTCAAGTTTATTTGTCGCAGGGACTCGAAAAGGAGAATCCAGACGGCACCTTTGATCTTTTGGAATGGTGGAAGGCAAGAGAAAAA
>NC_031989.1:95853861-95868826 GCF_001879085.1 Nicotiana attenuata | reverse complement strand
ACATATATATATATATATATATATATATATATATATATATATATATATATATATATACTGCATATATACAAACTATATAAACTATACACACACACACACACACACACACACACACATATATATATATATATATATATATATATATATAATTATATAATACATACTATATATTTAAATTTTTCAAAAGGAGGGCCCCAATGACCGTTGCCAACGGTCATATTGCACAAATAACCTATTTCTTTTATATTTTTTTTCTTTTTTCAATTTACAAATCTAACCTTCTCTAAAACTATAAATACCCCCTCCCTCTTCTTCATTTCTTCACACAATACTCATTTCTCAATCTAAATTTCTCTCATTCTCTCAATCTCCAATTTTCAAGACTTCAAGTCCCAATCTCAAATCTCAAGTTAAATCATGCCTCGTTCAGAAAGAGTGCGCTCATTTTTTTGGCAACACTTTGAGGTGCTAGAAGAAAATGAAGATGGTCAAATATTAAAGTGCAAGAACTGTGGTGGAGTCTTAAATTTCCGTTCAGGGTCTGGCACAAGCAGTTTAAGGAAGCATATAAAGTATTGTCTTGAGCGTCATCCGGAAATTCGTATTTAAGATTTTTCGACAATTTGTGTTATTTTAAAATTATTAGACGTATGTATGCTTAATGTTTTACTTTATTATTAATTTATTATGCATGATAATTTAGTTTTACTATTGTTTTGTTATTTTACTTTTTAAATGCAAACTTTAATATATAATTATATATAATACTATACATATTATATATACTATATATATTTATATAGCCATGTATAAGCAATTTATATTAGTATATACATATATGGTTTAAAAGAAATTGCCTTAAATAAAAAAACTAAAAAAAAAGCCCAGAAAAAAAAGCCCGTTAGGCCCGTGTGGGCCCGACCCATTTAGCCCGGGACCATGTGGGCTTAGGCCCGTCGTGGGCCGGTTCCACCCGTTGAGCCCGTGAAGCCC
Source organism: Nicotiana attenuata (assembly GCF_001879085.1). NCBI lineage: Eukaryota > Viridiplantae > Streptophyta > Magnoliopsida > Solanales > Solanaceae > Nicotiana > Nicotiana attenuata. The sequence continues at coordinate 95,867,833 of NC_031989.1, read as the reverse complement.
GGGACCGTTAGGCCCGGGACCGCCAAAGACCAGCCCGTCTGAGCCCGGGCCCGTTTGGCCCATTTAGGCCAGGGCCCGGCCCAGAATACAACATTATCTTCACCTTACTTTTCTGCTATCTTGTCTTTGCAATCAATCATTTTTTTTACTTATTTTTGTCTTTTCCTTTCATATAATTGAGAAAGTACAGAATTTCTTGGTTATCAGTAACCCGAGTTCTTCTAAAAATAAGCTTTGACCGAAATACACTTTTTTGGTTAAACGAATTGGTTCTGTTACTGGAAAACTGATAATCTTTTCACTTTCCAAATTCATCTTTCTGTTAAACAATCATGTCGATTGCCAATGACAACAACCAACAAAATTAGCTGAACCAGCAGAATCTACAAAGGGATGAAACTTCAATCTCTTCACCCCAGAATTCTCCTCAACACTCCTGAGAAGGGTTACCTGACAGATCAACATCACATGTGAATAACCAACAAGGGGAAGATCAAACTGCTGAAGACACATTGAAGCAACTAATTGTTGAACACGTCAACTGTCACGACCCAAACCCCGATCGTGATGGCGCCCAACACATCGCTAGGCAAGCCCGACCATTTTCACAACCTTAGCCAATTAATCTAGATAGATAAATAAATATTCACTACTAAAATACCAATTTAATGCGGAATTTCTGAAATAATCTCTAACATTCGAAAGTCCCAAAATAAAATACTAAATAGCCCACCGAATCTGGTGTCACGAACATGAGCCTCTAGAAGCAGATTATTCACCTATTACAAGTCCGACTAGGAAAATAATACGAATAAAATAATAAAAGATAGAAGGGAGAGATCAAGGCTGCGAACGCCATGCAGCTACCTCGATACTCCCGGATATTTACTGCTCCGCTAAACAAGTCCTCACTCACCCTGTGGTGTACCTGAATCTGCACACAAGGTGCAGGGAGTATTGTGAGTACTTCCAGCCCAGAAAGTAATAAATATAAATAAAGTCTGAGGATAAGAAATCCTAAATAAACAAAAAGTAAAGCTATAAATACAACAACGTGGACCAACAGCATAATACAGTAAACATTAAAAACAGTCATAATAAAGTCACGCCAGAATGAGAATAAATAACAATTACATATGCAATGCAACACATAAACCGGTACCTCCAGTACCCCGCTGCGGCCGTGCAGCCCGCTCCATTTATTTAACGTCAATGGCGCTCACTGGGGGTGTGCAGACTCCGGGAGGGCCCCCTTACGGCCCAAGCGCAATAATAAGCCATCTCGTGGCATCAAACAGGCCCTTGGCCTCATATCAATATCATTATAATACTGCTGCGGCGTGCAGCCCGATCCCATACTCAGTCCAAAAATCACACAATAGTATAAAAATATTCAGCCCAAACTTCATTTAAAAATATTAACTTAATTTCTAATTTAAGAAAAAGGCTGAGATTTCAAACACAGTATTAAATACCAGGACTGAGTTTAATATTTATAATTATGGTAAGAAACCATTAAAATAATCCCTGAAGGATTCAAGTAGTTGGCACGAAGCCCAATTACGACAATTAATCCATTTTTATAAGGATATTACAAATCTACAATCAAATAGGTACCAATTTTATTAAGCGGGACGGACCAAGTCACAATCCCCGACGGTGCTCTACCCCACGCCCGTTATCCGGCGTGCAAGTCATCTCACATAGCACTACGATGTGCAAATTCGGGGTTTCAAACCCTCAACACAGCATTTACATTTATTACTAACCTCAAGCCGGCCAAAGTCCTAGCTTGCTATGCCCTTGCCTTTCGAATTCGCCTCTTCGCGCGTCGAATCTGACCAAAACCATGAATATCCTCTTCAAAATCTGCTAAGGGAACACCCCAAGTCCGAAGTCAAAATATGTGTTCTGTAAATATTTCGCGAAGGGAATTAAAACCCTTTCTGACCAGTTATTTCCGCATCTGCGGCTACATAGCCGCATCTGCGACTTCCGCTTTTGCGATGGGGAGGCGCTTCTGCGGACAAGACCGCTTCTGCGATTACTAGACCGCTTCTGCGGTCTCGCATCTGCGATTCCTTTTACGCAGGTGCGGTTTCCTTTAGCCTTCCAAAATTCCGCATCTGCGGTCCTACTGTCGCATCAGCGACTCCGCAAATGCGGTCAGCATCTCCGCACCTGCGATGCCTGTCGCTTCTGCGGTTCTTGACTCGCTTCTGCGGTACCGCTTCTGCGGTCCCATTTCCGCAGAAGCGAAAATACCAGAAGCAGCATAGGTTCTGCAATCTCCTAAGCTCAAAACATCCCGTTAGCCATCCGAAATCACCCCGAGGCCCTCGGGACCTCAACCAAAAATACAAACATGATCCAATACCTTATTCAAACTTGCTCCAATCATTAAAACACCTCAAACAACACTAAAACCATCATTTCTCATCGAATTCAAGCCTAAGTTCTTCTAAAACTTCCGAAACACGCATTCGATCAGAAACCCAACCAAAACACCTCCGAATGACCTGAAATTTTGCACACACATCCAAAATCACCTAACGAAGCTACAACAACTCTCAGAATCTCATTCCGACCCCCGGACCAAAATCTCACCTACCAACCGGAATTTGCCAAAATACTAACTTCGCCAATTCAAGCCTAATTACACACCGGACCTCCAAAATCAATTCCGATCGCACTCCTAAGTCACAAATCATCCCCCGAAGCTAACCAAATCATCGGAATTCAAATCCGAGCCCTCTAACACAAAAGTCAACATCCGGTTGACTTTTCCAACTTAAACCTTCTTAAAAGAGACTAAGTGTCTCATTTCTTATCAAAACCATTCCAAACCAACTCTAACACATCAAATACTGATAACGAAACATAAAGAAGCATAACATGGGGGAAATGGGGCGGTAACTCACGTGACGACGGGTCGGGTCGTCACATCAACAATGCTCTTCAAGCTTTCGTTAGTGGATTACCAGCTGTACCACCAACTTCACCTCCAAACAACACCACAACCATAGAGAACCCACGCTCAGGGCTTGCCAATTCGGGCAGTGGAGGAACTCCCAGCGAATCTCGTGATGGAAGGTCAGGTATTCCAAATAATTCTGATTTACAAAGTTTAGTACTAACTTTGCAGAAATAGCTTAAGGAGCAGAACGATCGCATATAGCAGATACCTGGTGTGCCACCTGTGATTAAAGGAGTAGATATTGCTAAATATTCTCAACAACCCTGGAAGCCAAGTGTCGCTCCCTTGCCAATTCCAAAAATGTTTAAGATGCCCGATATCCCGAAGTATGATAGGACAACCGGCCCACGAGACCATGTAACCGGATTTACAACTGGCGTGAAAGCCAACGATTTGACCAAGCAAGAGATTCAGTCAGTGCTGGTCAAAAAATTTGGTGAAACACTCACAAAAGGAGCAATAACATGGTATTCTCTCATACCAGAAAATTCTATTGATTCTTTTGCTGAGCTTGCAGATTTATTTATAAAAGCACACTCGGGAGCTCAAAAAGTTAAAAAGAGGATGGAAGACATCTTCAAAATAAAACAAGGAGATACGAAGCTACTCAGGGAATTTATGGATAGATTCTTAGCGTGAAAGGATAGTGTTACCACGTGTACCTGATAATTGGGCGGCTATGGCGTTTGCAAGTAACCTAAATGATAAAAGCTTAGAAGCCATGGGGAGACTCAAAGAAAGTTTACGAGAATTCCCTGCAACAACTTAGAATGAAGTTAACAACAGGTATAGCAGGAAGTTGCGGATAGAAGAAAATACTATCACTTAGTCACGGGGAGATGAGAGAACTAGTTCTAGGTGACCAGAAACTAAAGAAGTCCAGTAAGAACAGGTACGAACCTTACATGGGACCAGCAGGAAGGGATTCACGTTCAAAACAAGATAACCCGAGGTACGGTTCCAGATCAAGGGACATAAATGCGGGTTCGTCATCCAAGTTTAGAAAGGAGTGAGACACGCGAGACAACGATATTAGTACAAAAGCAAAGATCGGTGATTACAGTTTCAATGTTAGCATATCTGAATTGGTAGCTGTTTTAAGAAGTATCGGGATAATGTGCGGTGGCCAAAAGAAATAAGATTGAACCCTAGCAGAAGAAACCCAGATTTCTGGTGCGAGTTTCATAATGATCACGGTCACAAAACAGCAGAGTGGCGATTGCTACAAGGTGAAGTAGAGCACTTGTTAAAACAAGGTTATTTAACCGATTTGTTTAGCGAGAAGGGTAAGCAAACGTATATGAAGAATAGACAAGAGCCACCAAAACCTCTGTCACCAAAAAGAATGGTTAATGTGATAAGCGGAGGGGAGGAAGTCAACAATGTAACGTATACGGCCGTAAAAAAGATGTCAAAAGTCACAGTTACCCACGGAAAGCGAATTCGCCAAGTTTTGGAATAAGACAGCATAACGTTTGATGATGCAGATGCAGATACAGATGGTGTGATAATCCCACACAATGATGCACTGGTAATATCTTTACTTGTACATGATACTAATGTGAAACGAGTTTTGATTGATCCAGGTAGCTCTGTAAATATCATTCTTTTAAGAGTGGTAAACGAGATGCAAGCCGATGATAAATTAGTACCCAAAGCACGTACCTTATCTGGATTTGACAATTCAAGCATTGTTACAAAAGGGGAGATAGTGCTCACGACATTCGCAGAAGGAGTAGTCAAAGATACGAAATTTCAAGTGATAGATACGGACATGGCGTATAATATGATTCTCGGCGGACCTTGGATTCATGATATGGATGTCGTTCCGTCTACTTTACATTAGGTTATTAAGTTCCCTTCACAATGGAGAATTCGACAAATCCGTGGTGATCAATAGGCCTCTAGAAATATCAATTCAGTGGCAGATTCAAGCATAAATAATGATGTTACAGAAAAAAAATAGCAATTACATAATTCAGTTGAGGATTTAGCAGCACAAACCTCAACTGGAGATGGTAAACGGATGTAGACTCAAGGCCTGATATCATTCAAGAGCCAGAAGAGAACGAAAACATCAAAACAACAATTGAGGAACTCGAAGAGGTGGTGCTGTTTATATATTGGCCGGACAGAAAAGTTTACATCAGAACCAACCTGAGCCCAGAGATGAAAGGTAAGTTAATTGAATTCCTAAAAGTTTTGCTTGGTCGCGTTTAGATATGACAGGTATACCACCGGAGGTGATGGCCCATAAGCTAAATGAAGATCCAACATATCCGTATGTCAAACAGAAGAAAAGGAAGCAAGGATGCTTCAAAAACCATGTGATTCAGGATGAGGTACAAAAGCTTTTAAAAATCGGGTCTATCCGAGAGGTAAAATATCCTAATTGGTTAGCCAATACTGTAGTGGTGCCAAAAAATAATGGTAAATGGCTAGTCTATGTAGACTATACTGACTTGAATAAAGCTTGCCCTAAAGATTCTTTTCCTTTAGCACACATAGATCAACTAATTGATGCCACTGCAGGACATGAATTGTTAAGTTTTTAGATGCCTATTCAGGATATAATCAAGTAAAAATGGATCCTTTAGATGAGGAAAAAACTTCCTTTATTATAGACAGGGGGACTTACTGTTATAAAGTCATGCCTTTCGGCCTAAAGAATGCTAGAGCCACGTACCAGAGGTTAGTAACGAAGATGTTTCAAGAACATCTGGGAAAAACCATGGAAGTCTATATCGATGACATGCTAGTCAAGTCAGTACAGGCGGGGGATCACATCCAACATTTGTCAGATACATTTCAGATTCTCCCCAAATTCAATATGAAGTTAAATCCCGAAAAGTGTGCATTTGGCGTGTCTTCAGGTAAGTTTTTAGGTTTCCTTGTTTCTAACCGAGGAATTGAAGTAAATTTAGCACAGATTAAAGCCTTTGAAGAAATACCGGATATACTCACAAGCAAAAAAAAGGTGCAGAGGTTGACAGGTAGGATAGCAGCATTGGGAAGGTTTATTTCTAAATCTTTGGAGAAAAGCTTTAAGTTCTTTTCAGTGTTGAAAAAACAAAGCCAATTTGAGTGGACTGAGGAATGCCAACAAGCACTCAAAAATCTAAAAACGTACTTGTCAAACCCACCGTTGTTGGCTAAACCGAAGGATGGAGAAAGGTTACTCATCTATCTCGCTGTGTCAGAAATGGCGGTTGACTAATCCGAGTCCTTGAGAGCTTAGACATCAGCGGGGAAGAACTCCGAAAGAATTTCTCCTCCTCTCTTGCCCTCTTGATGGTATCCAGTTGAAATGGTTGCTGGATTGCCCCTAGTTCAAGCTCTAAGTCAAGCATTCAGGCACCAAAGACCTCTGACTACGCTCCTCAGCCTAGGAAAGAAAAATCCCATTTGCCTAATACGTACTACTGTGGAGCAGATGATTTAGCTGCCGTTATTCCTCCACCAGCCTCTTCTTGGCATCAAGCCAGCCCTTATTCCTTGCATCAACAGGCAATCCCGCATAAAAGAAAGGCTACTGACTTGGCTGATTCAACAAGGTAAAAAGGCATCCATTCAAACTTCTCCCATTCCTATGAATTATTAGTTCGAGAAGACAAAGGTAAACAATCTCCAATTTATTATGTTAACAAGTCTTTATTGGATGCTGAAACTCGATATTCCCAAATAAAAAAAATTGCTTTAGCATTAATCATGGCATCTAGAAAGTTGAGGCCTTATTTTCAATGTCACCCTATCTCTGTAGTGGCCGCTTACCCCTTAAGAAATATGTTGCACAAGCAAGAACTATCAGGTAGATTAGCCAAGTGGGCTATAGAACTAAGTGAATATGATATCACGTATCACCCTACAACTGCGATAAAATCACAGGTTTTAGCAGATTTCATGGCAGATTTCAGCCCAGGGATAGTAACGAAAGCAAAAAAAGAATTACAGGTATTCAACGGGTCTAATCCGGGTACTGGGATCCTATTTAGTGATGGCTCCTCAAATGTGAAAAGAATGGATTTAGGCATTGTTCTAATCCCACCTTCGGGAGAAACTATAAGGCAAGCAATAAAATGCCATCCCATTACTAACAATGAAGCATAATATGAAGCTGTAATTGCAGGTCTAGAATTGGCACGAGAGCTCAGAATAGTGTAGATTATAATCAAGAGCAACTTGCAGCATGTAGTTAATCAAATGCAGGGGACTTATATAGCTAGAGAAGCGAGGATGCAACAATAAAAGGCATGAGATTTAATTAGACAATTCCAATCTTGGAAAATCGTGCAAATACCCAGGGAAGAAAATGCTGAAGCGGACGCGCTGGCTAATCTTGCATCCGCTGCAGAAGTGATAAATGAGGAAAATGCTTCCGTAATATATTTGTTTCATTCGACACTCGATCAGGACAAAAATGAGGTAAATTTCAATAATTTAACTTGGGATTAGAGAAACGAGATCGTTAAATTTTTTGCAATACGGGATTCTACCTGAAGATTAGAAAAAGGCTCAGGCACTTCGACGAAAAGCTGCCCGTTATTGTTTGGATCGAGGCAACTTATATCGAAAGATGTTCGCTGGACCTTTAGCAAGGTTTCTTGGACCTTCTCAAACAGAGTATGTGATGAGAGAAAAACATGAGGGACACTGTGGAAATCACGCTAGAAGAAGATCCTTGGTAAAAACTCTAATTAGAGCAGGATATTATTGGCCAAAAATGGAAGAAGATGCAGAAAGCTTTGTGGCCAAATGTGACAAATGCTAACGATATGGTAACAATATGCATCGCCCATCAGAGTTATTACAACCGGTTATTTCACCATGGCCTTTTATGATGTGGGGGATGGATATCGTAGGTCCGCTACCCCAAGCCAAAGGAAAGCTACGTTTATACTAGTACTAACCGATTATTTTACCAAGTGGGTAGAAGCAGGTGCCTTCAAACAGGTGCGGGAAAAAGAAGTAAGGGACTTCATTTGGAGAAACATCATATGCCGGTTTGGAGTTCCAAAAGAAATTATGTGTGATAACGGCCAGCAATTCATAGGCGCGAAAATCATGGAATTCTTTCAGAGTTGGCAGATTAAAAGGATAACTTCAATACCTTATCATCCTGTGGCTAATGGACAAGCTGAATCAACAAACAAGGTTATTATTAATAACTTGAAGAAAAGATTGGAGGAGTGTAACGACCCAGCCGGTCGTTTTTGGAAATTTCGCCCCGATCCCCCATTAACTGCTTCCCCTAAGTTAATTTCTGCTATTTTGGTATGCCAGGACGTTCGGTGTTAAGTTTTGGAGAGTTTTGGGACACTTAGTCCCTAAATGAGAGCTTAAGTGTTGAAAAATGGTCCGTAATCAGAACAGTGTGAGGACGACCTCGGAATGGGAATCTGATGGTTCCGTTAGCTCCGTTAGGTGATTTCGGGGTTGGGAGCGTGTTCGGAATGTATTTTGGAAGCTCGTAGCTCATTTAGGCTTGAAATGCCAAAGTTTGAATTTTTAAAGTTCCGGTCCAATAGTGAGTTTTTGATCCGAGGGTCGGATTGGAATTTCAGAAGTTGTAGTAGCTCCGTCATGTCATTTGGGATGTGTGTGCAAAATATCAGGTCATTCGGACGTGTTTTGGTTAGGTTTTTGATCGAAAGCGTATTTGGAGGAAAATTGTAGTTCTTAGGCTTGAATCTTTGATTTAATCGGGTTTCCGGTGTTGTTTTAGGTGTTTTAAGGATTGGTGCAAGTTTGAATAAGGTATTGGTGCTTTTGGTTGAGGTCCCGGGGGCCTCGGGATGATTTTGGGTGGTTAACGGAAGAATTTTTGAAGTGTTGCAGCAGCTATTTTTTTTCTTCCTTCTGGTATTTTCGCTTCTGCGGCTTGGGAACCGCAGAAGCGGAGCCGCATAAGCGGCCATCCCATCGCAGGAGCGGAATTTGGGCTCCCTTCAGTTTCCACAGGTGCGGAAGTCAGACCGCAGAAGTGGTTACGCACCTGCGAGGTATAAGTCGCAGATGCGGCCCTGGGTCATTGGTGAGAAACCGCAGAAGCGGTAAGTATTTCACAGAAGCGGCTACCGCAGGTGCGATTTTAAGACCGCAGAAGGGAAATCCCTGGATTTTAGTTAATAGCCGCAGAAGCGGCATTTGTTCCGCATAAGCGGGACCGCAGATGCGGTCCCTTGTCCGCAGAAGCGGAAATCCCTAGGCAGAAATAGAAATTTCGAGGGTTTGAGTTCATAAGTTACAAAAATCAATTGAGAACTCGGGTAAGGGCGATTTTGAGTGGATTTTGAAGAGAAGGCTATTGGGTAACGTTTTCTTAATCCCTTCTAGTTATATTTCATCATTATATAGTTAAATGTATCATTGGAATTCGAATTTAGGATCAAAATTGGATAATTTGGGGTAAAACTTCATTGGCTAAATTATGGAGTTTTGAGTGAGTATTTGACCTCCAATTTGGGAGATTTTTATATGGTTAGACTCGTGAGAGTACGAGGGTTCTGAAAATGTGAAAATTATTCGATTCCGGGGCGTTAGCCTGGAGGGCATTTTGGTCATTTCACCTAATTTTACGCCGTAGCTTTGAATTTATTAGCAAAACCAGGTGTTTGCGATGTTATTTACAATGTGTAATTGAATTTAATAGATTTGAGCCATTTGGAGTCGGATACTCGTGGCAAGAGCGTGATTTCTAGTTGATATTTAGCCGGTTCGAGGTAAGTGGCTTGTCTAACTTTGTGTGGGGGACCTTTTTCCCTTAGGATATGATCTTGAATATTTGAATGCCCCGCACGTGAGGTGACGAGCGCATACTTGAGCAAATTATTGTAAATCCGTTTCTACTTGAAGTATTTAAATTGAGCTTTCTTGTTTACTTGTTCATTTTAACTGTAAGTTTGTACCTGTGCTAGCTTAGAGACTCATGTTTAGCTGGCTTACCTGCTTATTTGCTTTAGTTGTGCTATTTGTACTCTGTGAAGCATGTTAGGCTATAATTTACTACTTCATGTCCTGATTTTTAGCATTGTTCCGAGATTTAGGAATCGTTGTTGTTGTGTGTTTAATTTGGGACTACGGGACGGCTTCCCGGGAGATCCCTCTGTACTTGAGATATTCTAGACTGAGGGTGCGGGATACCAAGAGATCCCTGGCATATGTGTTTCTATATATATATTAGGATACCAAGAGATCCCCGGTTTACTTATTGAGGATACCAAGAGGTCCTCGGGATACTAAGAGATCCCCGACTTACTTATTGAGGATACTAAGAGATCCTCGGGATACCGAGAGATCCCCAGTGTTGATGATGAGGATACCAAGAGATCCTCAGGATACCAAGAGATCCCCCGGCTACTATTCCTTGTGAGGGCAGTTTTCCGTGTATTGTTACCTTTGCTTTCTATTATTGTTCTTCCTTATTTACCTGGTTTAGATTCTCGCTGTAGACTTTATTTACACTATTTCCGTTATCTCATTATTTATTATGTTACCTCAGTAGGGCCCTGACCTTCCTCGTCACTACCCAACCGAGGTTAGGCTTGGCACTTACTGAGTACCGCTGTGGTGTACTCATGCCCTTCCTGCGCATGTTTTTCATGTGCAGATCCAGGTACTTCCTCCCAGACGTATCATCCTCGTGGTGGAGAGTCCTAGCTGAGACTTGAGGTATATCTGCTACGTCCGCAGACCAGGAGTCTCTACTCTATTCCGGCTTCAGCAGATAGTTCCTTTCTTTCCTTTCATGTTGTTTAGACATTCTGGTGTAGAGCAGATTACTACATTCTATTAGCCTGTGTTTCCCGTGAGTTTCCGGGTTTTGGGATTTAGTTGTATACTTCTGCATATTTTTGAGTTGTATAGGCCGAGTGGCCTTATATACTGTTGTTATTTCGGTATGTTTAGTTTTAATTAATTATTCCGCAAATGTTAATTTGTTATTCCGCACTGTTAGGCTTACCTAGTTGTAGGAACTAGGTGCCATCACGACATGTTCATGGAGGGTGAACTGGGGTCGTGAAAAGTTGGTATCAGAGCTCTAGGTTCATAGGAGTCATAGAACACAGGCCGGTTTATTAGAGTCTCGCTGATCGGTACGGAGACGTCTCTACTTATCTACGAGGGGCTATGTAACCGTTTAGGAAAAATCATCATTTCATTTGAATTCCTCGTCGTGCGATATTTTTGGACATCAATTCTAAACTTTTGACTTCTATTCTCTCACAAATGGTGAGGACACGTGCTACCCGAGATGATCAGGCACCCGCCCCCCTACTACAGCCGCCAGAGGTTGGGGCCGGGGGAGAGGTCGAGGACGCGCACGTGGTGCAGCCAGAGCACCTGCGCGAGCTGCCGCCGAGGTACCACCAGCAGATCCAGCCGGAGCCCAGACACCTGGCACACCTACTACTACCACTACTACTCCAGCGCTCCAGGAGACTTTGGTTCAGTTCATGAGCATGTACACCACCTTGGCTCAGGAAGGGTTGCTTCCCATTGCTGCAGCCACATCCCAGGCCGTGGGAGGAGCACAGACTCCCGCCATCTGTACTCCTGAGCAGCGAGTGCAGGTTGAGCAGGCTCCCGAGATTATTATTCACCGCCTGCAGCGCCAGTTCAGCCCGAGGATGGGTCAGCTGCTTCAGAGGACGAGCAGCGGAGACTTGAGAGGTTCAAGAAGTATGATCCCCCAGTTTTCAGTGGATTAGCATCAGACGATGCCTTGGGATTTCTAGAGGAGTGTCATCGTATTCTTCACACTATGGGCATAGTGGAGTCTAGCGGGGTTTCTTTCACTGCTTTTCAGCTTCGGGGAGCCGACTATGATTGGTGGCGGACTTATGAGATAGACAGTCCAGTTGAGGCTGCTACACTGACTTGGACCCAATTCTCGGATATGTTTGTGAGAGAGTTTGTCCCCCAGAGTCTCAGGGATGCATGCGCGCAGAGTTTGAGCATTTGCGCCAGGGTGCTATGACCGTTGCAGAGTATGTTATCCGTTGTACTAGGTTGGCCAGGCATGCACCGGCTTTGGTTGCTTTAGTTTGGGAGAGAGTTCGCAGGTTCATTGGGGGTCTTATTCCACCCATCAGATCTAGCATGGCTCGAGAGTTGGAGATGGACATTCCTTATCAGCAGGTAGTGAGCATTGCTAGGAGGATTGAGGGTATGCTCACCAGGGAGCGAGGAGAGAGGGAGGCCAAGAGGTCTCGAGAGTCGGGTCACTACTCTGGTGCCCGTACCCCATCAGCAGGTCGTTATGGCAGAGGTTATTCGGGTCACCCTGTACATTTGGCTCTTCCATCAGCCGGCAGTACAGCAGCTCCACCTCCACCTCAGGAGCCTTACTATGCACCTCTAGTTTCTAGCGCGCCTCCTGCGCGGGGTGTTTCCAGAGGTCAGTCCAGCAGGCCTAGTCCCAGCCAGTCACAGCCATCGCGTCCTCCTAGAGCTTGTTACGAGTGTGGTGATACACGTCACTTGGTGAGGGATTTCCCCAGACTTGGGAGGAGCGCGCCCCCACAGACTTCTCAGCCACAGCGTGCTCCTCAGGGTTCTCAGGCCATGGTCACAGCTCCAGCTGCTACCCCACCTGCCCAGCCAGCTAGGGCGGAGGTCGGGGAGATAGAGGTCGCCCTCGAGAGATGGGCCGGGCCAGATATTATGCTATTCCTGCTCGTACTGAGGTTGTTGCCTCCGACTTCATCATTACAGGTATTATTCTAGCTTGTCACAGAGAGGCATCGGTTCTATTTGATCCGGGCTCTACTTACTCTTATGTGTCTTCTTACTTTGCTCCTTATTTGGGTGTGCCTCGGGATTCTTTAAGTGCCCCCGTTTATGTTTCTACTCCTGTGGGAGATTCTCTTGTTGTGGACCGCGTTTATCGGTCATGTTTGGTTACTATTCGTGGTTTTAAGACCAGAGCAGACTTATTATTACTCGGTATGGTGGATTTTGACATTATTCTGGGCATGGACTGGTTGTCGCCCCACTTTGCTATTCTTGATTGTCACGCCAAGACCGTGACGCTGGCTATGCCAGGTGTTCTACGTATTGAGTGGAGTGGTACTTTAGATCACACTCCCATTAGAGTTATCTCTTTTCTTATAGCTCAGCGCATGGTTGAGAAGGGGTGTGCCGCGTATTTGGCTTATGTGAGAGATGTTAGTGTTGATACCCCTTCTGTTGATTCTGTTCCAGTGGTACGGGATTATCCCGATGTATTTCCAGCCGATCTTCCGGGCATGCCGCCTAATAGAGACATTGATTTCGGCATTGATCTGTTGCCGGGCACCTAGCCCATTTCCATTCCTCCGTATCGTATGGCTCTTCCTGAGTTGAAGGAGTTGAAGGATCAGTTGCAGGAATTGCTTGGTAAGGGTTTTATTCGACCCAGTGTTTCACCGTGGGGTGCTCCTGTTTTGTTTGTGAAGAAAAAGGATGGTTCTATGCGTATTTGTATTGACTACCGCCAGTTGAACAAGGTTACAGTGAAGAACCGTTATCCTTTGCCTCGCATTGATGATCTGTTTGATCAGCTTCAGGGCGCACAGGTGTTTTCTAAGATTGACTTGCGCTCAGGTTACCATCAGTTGAAGATTCGGGAGCCAGATATCCCGAAGACTGCCTTCAGGACTCGATATGGCCATTACGAGTTCCTTGTCATGTCATTTGGGCTGACCAATGCCCCTGCAGCTTTCATGCATTTGATGCACAGTGTGTTCAGGCCATATCTTGACTCGTTCGTGATTGTTTTTATTGATGATATTCTGGTGTATTCCCGGAGTCGGGAAGATCATGAGCAGCATCTGAGGACCGTGCTACAGACCTTGAGGGAGAAAAAGTTATATGCAAAGTTTTCAAAATGTGAGTTTTGGTTGAGTTCTGTGGCATTCTTAGGCCATGTGATTTCTAGTGAGGGTATTCGGGTGGATCCGAGGAAGGTAGAGGCCGTGCAGAGTTGGCCCAGGCCGTCCTCAGCTACAGAGATTC